>NW_019154121.1:15443558-15458575 GCF_002288905.1 Enhydra lutris kenyoni | reverse complement strand
AAAAAAAAAAAAAAAAAAAAAAAAAAAAAAAAAAAAAAAGTGTGCTTGTGATTATACCAGTTCCCTCCAATGGTCTCCAAATCGTGGAAAATTTAACAGCATGAAATAAACTTCTTTGAAAATGAGTTTCAAGGGTTGAACACATATTCAACAACATTTCCACACCAATAACTTATCTTATTTGATTATGAGCTTGTGTTTAATTTCCCTTGACAAATAATTCACCTTTGTTAATAATCATTAAGTGCTACAAAGCCATTCTCATAAGTTTATGGGAATGGATTTTAAATAGTAGCCTTTGCTAAGATGCTGCTGTAAATACAATTAGAGGAGTGAGTGGACAGAAGCACAGGGGAGGGTAGCAGGACGTGGGAGGGAGAGAAGCTAACAAGTTAGCTACTGGTGCTGTTCACTCACATACATCTTCCTGACAACGATGAACACACAGACCTTAAGACTCTAAGACCTTTCCAGGGGTTTCCAAAGGAGCATCGAGCTAGTCTTTAGTATGATCAGTGTTTTTTTAACTGACTCTAAGGTGCAGTCTACTATATGGGGTAAAAAACGTAAATCTCTGGCAGTAACTTTACCACTAAATGATCTTACGAAAGGATCCCTGGAAACTATTAGAGCCAAGAAGGATCACTTCACCTATGCCTCTCCTTTGATAGAAAACCAGAGGCTCGGAGAAGAGAGATTCTCAGCGTTGTCAGTATAAAACTCACAGTCCTGACTCCCCATTTTTTCATTACATTTACACCTCCTCTGAGCACTATCCATGAAGTTGAACGTGTATGTTTCATTAACTCTCCTGTGTAAGATGCTGACCAGTGTCCAACCCAGTCACTAGTAGTATCTTTCAAAGCAATAGGGATCATGTGATTTTATTCACTTAAGAAGGTGAATTTTAGTTGTTTTTTAGATGATGCTCTCTCTATCCTTACGGTCACCATAGTGGCCACAAAAGTGTTTCATACAGACAGACCAGGCAAACCCAACAGCTTTTCACAATGAAAAGAAGTGAAGGTGCATGTCTGGGAGTGAGGGGACATGCACTCAGACCTAAAGGGACATGCACTCAGACCCTTCACGGGCGAAGACTGCTCAAATACCACATTCTATTCATCTTGTCCAGGGAGGTGCATCTTTGAGCCCACCAAAAAAAGTTAGAGACAAGGAGTAATGAATAGTAACCTGCTTCAAAACTCTTCAAATCTCATTTCCTTGTGAACACCAATCACCTTTACAAAAATCTGGGGTGGGACAGTTATTCACTAGAAACTCCACTGAGTAATTGCGCCACCTCTTGATAAAATTTCTGAGTGTTGATTTTGAGTGGATTGTATAAGCTCAGAGACAAATACACAATTAGGGGCAACATGAGCCTAATTTCCAGATTTTCTGTTTAGAATAAAAACAAGCTCTTCAGTTTTAAAAGTGTCAAATTGCAAACTGATATGTTCAATTTAATTTCAAGCACATCCACCATCGCAGGTAACCCTGACTGTGGGCCGTCTGGGTCCGGGGCTCCAGGCAGTGGTAACCTGTGATGAGTTCAGGAGCTCGCAAATGAGCAGCCAGAAGCCCAGTCACTAACTAAATGTATAACAAGATCCCAAGCACAGAGTTACCTAAGGCGCCCCCTTTGCGAGGCGTGATCTGCTCTTGGAACCTCGGTACATTAGAGACCAGGGTCCTGCCACAAAGGAGTTATCAGCCCAACATCGGACGCCAGAAAAATCAGTTCACTCTCAAGGCCCCCAAACCCAGCCAGCTCCCAGAAAGGGTAGAGCAAGTCCTAGCTTCTGTCACTCTCCCAACAAGCAGACACATAAACAAACAACAAAAGGAATTGTTAGCTCCCCCAAGGGAGGCAGCATGCATTAAAAAGACATGAACCTCGTCCTACCTTGCATCCAAACATCAACGACAAAGTGTTGTTGGTGCAAGCAACTTTGCAGTGGCAAATCATTGGAGTAAAACAGTCAGGGTCCTTAACAACAGGGGACATTCCTTTCGGGCTGCGGCAGTGGCAGCTCGCTGGGGGACCCGAACACGGTGCTCGCCGGGCACATGGAGTGACAGCCTAGACCGAGCAGCCGCTCCGATAGCTGCCCCCTGCACCCGGCGCAGCCATCCCAGCGCCGGGGTAGAAGCAACGCGGGCAAGTAACAAGCGTCTTGGGGTCTCCCTTCCCTGGGGAATGAGGCGTTGGGGGAGGGACCGAACCAAGAAGGGTTTTCCCCCCTACGGTGAATTTGGAGTAGGTAAAATTTTTTTAAAAAATTAAAAATATATAAAATAAAAATAAAACGGAGCCAGGCGCTTAGAGGAGGGTTCAAAGGAGGTGGGGCAGTATTAGCATGTAAAAGGATGTGCCCGCCTACTCGCCCCAGTCACACAAGATTGTCATGCTAGCTGAAGGGGGCTGAAATTATTCTCTCTGAAGGAAAAAAAAAAAAAAAAAATACTGCAGCTCCCGATTTGGTAAAAAGCCAGTGGCTTGCTGCAATCCAGAGTCACCGTGGGGAGCGCTGGCCGGGCAATGGGGTGGAAGGGAGGGGCCGACAGAGGGAGGGAGCAAGGTGCTTGCCAGCCTAGCCTAGCCTGCCGCTCCCTGCATGCAACCCAGGAATCTCTGGGGTCGCTGTGAGAGAGCTCCAGGGCTAAAATCGAGACCACACTCGGCCCCCATCGCCGCTACCCCCCGACAGGCGACCTCCAAGGACGAGCTCTGAAGAAGGGGAGGCCCCGGTGGCACCCTGCTGGGTGCATTGTCCATGCTGGCCCTCTGATACTGCTGTGCCTGAGTTGATGGCCGGCAAAGGGACCTGGGGTGGAAGTGCACTGGAAATGGTTCCGCTGGGGCCCTCTGCCCTTGACTTCTGGGTCAGCGAGCTGAATCACTCCCTAGGTGGTAGAATCCACCTCAGGCTTTATCTGATACAACATTTTTCAAACTCAAAAAAGAAGAGTCAGTCCCTTCCCCACCTTGATATCTTAGAGGCTCCAGAAAGCCCCAGAAGTCTCTATGCTGTTCTGGAAGTATGAATGACAAGACTGGTGGACGATGTGCTGTTCTTTTTTTTTTTTTTCCTTTTCTTCCTCTCTCTCTCTCTTTTTCTTTGTCTTCCTTTTTAAAGTGAAGCTATCAAAATTGCCTAAGATGGAAAAAAAATTCGGCATGTGGCTGGCCCAGCTGCAAAACTGCTTATTGGAGACAAAAAAAAAAAAAAGTGATAGGAAGGATGCAGAAGCGCAGGAAGAGCAGGAAGTGGGTAAAACTAGCTAGCACCGTTTTGGTGCCACCTGAGCGCCTGGCACTATGCCTTATAAATGGTTGGTGGAAAAAGAGCAAGACATCAGGATTTGGAATTAGACTCTGGCTCGCAGGCTGAGTGGCTTTGTGTAAGTCACTTACCGTGCTTGAGTCTCTGTTTGCTTCTCTGTAAAGCAAAACTACCTTGTAGAACTGTCATGAAGACTAGAGACAGTAAAGAAATTCCTGATTGAGCCCCAGTGGTACATAGCAGCTGCTCCTTACTTACATAGCCTGTTTCCTGTCTTAGCCTGAAAGACAGGTATTATTGGACATGTTTTACTAAAATAAGAACCTGAGGCCCTGAGATTGTGTCATTTGCCCAAGTCACACAATCAGTAAGCCATAAGGATAAGGATCAGGGCCCCCGGGTGGCTCAGTGGGTTAAGGCCTCTGCCTTCGGCTCAGGTCATGATCTCAGGGTCCTTGGATCGAGCCCCCGCATTGGGCTCTCTGCTCAGTGGGGAGCCTGCTTCCTCCTCTCTCTCTGCCTGCCTCTCTGCCTACTTGTGATCTCTGTCAAATAAATAAATAAAATCTTAAAAAAAAAAAAGAAGATAAGATTCAAAGACAAGTGACAGAAGATAATTTACAAAGCAACATCACACTTCTCCAGAAGTATGCCCTAAAGACTCCAACTGTACTCTGAATTAATGAGCCTCAATATCACTATACGATTCAGACTTACAAAGTTTCAGCAAGAGCAGCAACACCAACAAAACAAACCAACCTGCAAACTGTCAAGTCAAACGCCGCACGCACCCCATAAACTTCTTCACCCGCCTGTATTCAAAATACCCCACCCTCCTGTCTCAGACTAAGGCAAACCAAACCTGATTGCGTAATTCCCTAGGATTCTCAGGCTCAACCTTTACATTATCATTCCATAGGCCAGGAGGATATCAAGGGCTCTACATTTTTAATCAGCCTTCTGGTGAGAGGAATATGGGTCCTGCTTACAAAATTAAGACCTCCTAAAGGGAAATGAACATGGAACAAAGTATGAGCAAAGATCAGCATGAAAAGGCAGTAAAAGTTGAGACAAATCTGGCTCTAACTGAAGAGGGCAGCTGTGCCTCAGGCTTTGGGGATTCTCATACTAAGCACAGGAATCTTTACCTCGTCAATTCCCCTCCTGGCAATTGGCACTGATTCAATCTGTCATGCATCAGGGTCGGCAGGGACTCAGGGGGTCTGATATGTGCTTAAACACCCTGAGTCACTTTGGAGGAGCAGAACTCTGGTGTGGTGCCTTCTGTAGAATCCTAAAGTCATATTCACACGTTAAGTGTACCCCTTATCACTTTATCCCTTTATGTTACCATAAAATGTGTGATTGTTTGAGCACTTCCACCTACAGAGCATCTATAATTATGGCTGTTTTTCCAAAGGCAAATGGATTCTAAAAAAGTTGTACAATATTTCCTTATTCATTAGCCTATAATTTGGATTTCAAACACCCCAAAAGTATTGTATGCTCTATATTGTGATGTTCCAATAATAACTAACACAGTCCTTCCCTAATGAATTACCCAAGCTAAGGCTGACCTCCTATTCTAGGGCAGCATTTAAGGCTGCTATGTTCAAGTTATTTCCCATTCTACAATTTGTACTGGTTTAGATTGAGAAAGCCAAAGGCAATATATAAAGAAAAATATATAGTTCAGTGCTTTAATCTTTTATTGTTTAAATTTAATCAATGAGAATTCATTTCTCTGTACACACACACACACACGCACACACACGTGTGTATGTGTGCGTGTGTGTGTGTGTACCTGTTATCTCCACATAGGCATCTCACAAAATGCTTTCCTTTAATTCTTGTTTCTCAATAATGGCTCTGGGGTGAATTGAAGAGGGGGAGAAGGGGGAGATGTGGTTTCCATGACAATGCATTCCATAGTTACAGCCAGTAACCACTATGGTTAAAAAAAAAATGAATCACTGTTACCTTAAAATATGAACACACTGCATTATTGGTCTGAAAAGCACTAATTTGGGAGAATTCTACATGGGAATGGACAGCAATATTTTTAGGAGGAGATATTACTGGAGCATGCCAGGACATGATGCACTCATTTACTCATTTTAATAGTCAAAATAGTCACCCTTAATTAGACATTTCAATGATTGGTAATATTTCCAGTTCTTTCTGATAATCATCACTTTTCAAAATGATACATGACAGCTATACACAATTAAAAATTTTTTCTAATGACAACCTTCCCTCAAAACTGACTCAAAATCACACACCACAAGAATAGGATTATCGATAAACATGAATAGGGCTATCTTTAATCTTTTATTTATTGTTATTGCTATCATTCCTAATCAGAAATTGAGACAAGGTAAGAAGCATGAGCTATTTATCCTTTTTTTCTTTCTTTGCTGATCCTTTCCAAAGCAATTTTTAAGAAGAGATGGTTCATGTTGGAAGGGAAAGAGTATAGTGGACACTAGGAGTCCTGGTGTTTCTTCTCGCAGGCTGGATAACTTTGAGCAAGCTACCTAACCTCTATAGGCCCCAATTCTCCTGTCTATCACAATGAAATGGGTAAACCAGAGCACCTCTCAGTTTACCCTGGTGATTAAATTGGGAGTTGTCTTCCAATATAGACTCTTAAGAATGTAAAGAAAATTTAAGAACCAATTTCATCCAATCACCTATCTTCATTAAACTCTTCTGTAGTGCTTACTATTTGATATGCTCAAATACAGTGTTCACTAGGTGCACTGCTCTAAATTCACCAATGGGCTAGAGCCGAACTCTACTCTTGGGAGCCCGATGTGTGTACATCTTTCACAACCCTCCATTCAGTGACACCATGATGATGATAATTTGGAATCAGCCTTGGAAAAAGTATGTACACCAGATAAATTGGTAAACACTATGGATCAAGACTTTTCTTCTTCAGAGAAATATTTAGCTCCTCCCTCTGGTTTAAGTACTTTATCTACACTAATTTATTTAATAATAAATTATTTATTTAATTTTTAAAAATCTTATTAAAAAAAAAAAGGAAACTGAATCACAGAGAGATCTGTAGGCTAACAAAACTGATCCTAGTTAGCTTAATGAATCAACTGACAAAAAAAATTTAGGCCCATCATATTCTCAAAAAAATCTCCATGGCTTTCAACCACAAATGTTTATTTTTTCCTCACGTTAGATGTCCTTCATAGATTGACTATGGCTTGAGCCATGTTGTTCCATGAACAGAAGAACAGCCTCTATTAGGGACGTGATATTCTCCCAACAGAAGGAAAACCAGTCAATGGCTGAATATACAGTGGCTCTTAACACTTCTGCTCAGACATTACCAACCTCTCACTCTACATTCTATTAGCCAAGGCAGGTCATATGGCCCAAAGTGATGCCTGTCAGGTGGAAAAGGATAATCCTCTCACGTGGAAGAAGGAGAGAATATTGGGAACAATATTCACAGTATATATTAACAATAACAATGGTAGATATTAACAATAACAATAACAATATTCACAGTAGCTAACAACTTATCTGGGTGATAGAATTAGAATTCGAACCCAACCAGTCAGACTCAATGAGCCAAGTTGTTAAAGTAGGCCGTTCTGCCTCTTACTTACAGCTAACACATCTCTATTTTTCACCTACTTTCCATAATAAGGTCTGTTATTTAGTACCTCTTCAAGGGAATTCTTCCCAGTGACTCCTATAAGGAAAGTGTGGTAGATTTAGAAAACACAAGAACTTTGGAGCCAATTACACACAGTAGGTTTTGCCACGAACACCTGTGTGATTTCAACCTTATATTCCTTCTCCTCCCACTTCCTTTCACTATAAATTGAAGTCCCCTTATTTTCACTTAATCTTCAATGAAGATATTTTCATGTAATTACATCGTCAATAAGGTTGTAATACATACTATTTTTATCATTGAGCTTCCTCAAATATGTAAGGTGAATAGGCCTATGAATATGCTTTTCTGTCATCAATGAGTTTACAGACTAATTGAAGTGACTGTTGGGAAAAAGGGATGAAGTAGCTTTTTTTTTTTTTAACAATAACAAAGTATATAGAATTATTAATAAGTGTACTTTCAGTCTGAAGAATGTCTGACCAATTTACTTAACTTCTCTGAACCACAATTTCCTGTTCTGTAAAATGATAATAAAGCTATAGGATCGTTATAAGGCTTGTATGAGATAATGTACCTCAAAATGCCTGTCACTCTTGCTTGGTTTGTTCTAGGCACTCAGTAAATTGGAAGAGATTTATGTTGATTTCCTGATTTTATTTCTGGATTAAAATTAACAGCAAAGAATAAACCTATTAGAGCCACCTGATGTGTATAATATCTTTAGACTGAACAACTCTGACTCTTTAAGCTTTCTTCACAAATTGTACTCTCCCAAATTCTCCTCACACACTTCCTCAGTTCTCTCAAGTCCCTCTCACTGAGGAACACATACCCACAGTGAGGGTTTGTACTAGAGTTAGACCCCATAAAACTGACTCTAAAATGCATCATGTTGGGACACGTGGGTGGCTCAGTCTGTTAAGCATCTGCCTTTGGCTCAGGTCATGACCCCAGGATTCTCGGATCGAGTCCCACATAGATCTCCTGTCAGTGGAGAGTCTGCTTCTCATTCTGCTCCTCCCCTGCTCCCTGCTCATGCTTTCTCTCTCAAATAAATGAAATCTTTAAAAAATTAAATAAAGTGCATCATGCTTTCCCCCCTCTTCATGCTCTGTCATATCTGATTCCTCCATGTCTACCCATCTGCCCCGAAGTATGTGGACCAGTCACACTTAATTATTAGTTGACCTTTATTTGAATCATAATTAGCATGTTTGCTTGACCTTTATTTGAAATAATTGTGCTTATTTGAAATCTGGAATGATTGAGTCACTAAATGAGTGAATTAAGAAAAAAATGAAGATATGGGTTAAGCCAGGATTTCTACAGCCCCCACCTCTGCCCTAGCTGAACCAGCCCCCAAGCCTCCACCTCCTAGTTGTAAAGAATACAACTTTTATTGAGGAAATGCAGCCCATTGATTCAAAATCAATTTTGAGATTTTCTATTAGCATCAAGTATTTTGAAATAATGATTGTCCTCAGCTTCAATATGAGGCAAGGCAAATTTTTGTCTGTAAGATTTCTCATCATGCTCATTTTTACTACTGTTCAGTTTTACTACTGTTCAGTTTTACTACCATTTTGAAAAAGCTACTCCAAACATCACCTTCTGTACCACCTGGACAAATTTCTTCAGTATGAAAATCAAATGAAAAAAACAAACACACACCTCTTTTTAGGCTTGTTTACCTAATCTGATTTCAGTGTTAAAAGAATAAGATTAGAGTCTTGGGTTCCAGGCCTAGCTTTCCCATTTACTATATAAGTGAGATAATCGCTTAACCCCTTTGACAGTTAATTTTCTCATCCTTTAAAAAATGTGGAAGGGTTGTTAAATAAAACACTTACATTATTGGGTTCCTATGAGGATTTAATAAAATGCCATATGTGAAAATACCTGATCCCAGCGCCTGGCATATATATACCTTTTTTTCATATCTAAAGATAGAAAAAATGTTACTAAAAATAAATGCTAAGTACAAAAGCTAAGTACAAAAGCAAAGTAAAAATAATTTTATTTATTTATTTATTTTTAAAAATGAAGGTTGCTATTTTTTTTGAAAGATTTCATTTATTTACTTGAAAGAGAGAGAGAGACAGGAAGACAGAGAATGGGGAGGAGGCAGAGGGAGTGAACATCCAGACTCCCACTGAGTGCAAAAACTGATGCAGGGCTTGATCCCAAACCCATGAGATCAGGACCTGAGCTGAAAGTAAGGATTGGACACTCAACTGACTGACCCACCCAGGGACACCTAGAAATAATTTTAAAGTACTATTGGGAATAGAAAAAAAAAAGCAACTTGAAAATACTCACAACTCCCTTATCAGAGGTAACTAATTATAAAATCTTGGAAGAGACAGCTCCAGGAACACCACAACAAAATGGCATTCAAACTATGTATAATAGTGTGTGCTGTTTTTGAAAATAATATACGTTTGATATCTATTCATGATTTTAGACAAAAATTTTCATACAAAAATGGCATTAATAATGTCATAGTATTTCAATATTTCATGGCATATTTCACAAGCCTCTTCTTGTTGCAGGTCAAAAATATTTCTTAATATTATGAAAAAAATTGAAATGTTCATATGGGCAAATATGTGCACATATACATAACAAAATTATGAGGCTAAAAGTTATAGATAAGGAATTCTTGGAGCAAAGAGCATGACTATTAAAAAATTTCAATGTGTTAAGTGCTACTTAGTGTTAAGAGCCCCTGTATATGTTTATGTTTGTATCAATTTAAATTTCCATTAAAAATCCTGTGGGACTCATGTTTATTCTCTGTAAGTATCTTATAGACTATATTTGAGTAAAACTCAGCTGTAATATTTTGATTTGTGTGAAAATGTTATTTTTTTTTTAATTTTATTTTTTATAAACATGTAATATATTTTTATCCCCAGGGGTACAGGTCTGTGAATCGCCAGGTTTACACACTTCACAGCACTCACCATAGCACATACCCTCCCCAATGTCCATAATCCCAACCCCCCTCTCCCCACTCCCCTCCCCCCATCAACCCTCAGTTTGTTTTGTGAGATTAAGAGTCACTTATGGTTTGTCTCCCTCTCAATCCCATCTTGTTTCATTTAATCTTCTCCTACCCCCTTAACCCCCCATGTTGCATCTCCTCTCCCTCATATCAGGGAGATCATATGATAGTTGTCTTTCTCCGATTGACTTATTTCGCTAAGCATGATACCCTCTAGTTCCATCCATGTCGTCGCAAATGGCAAGATTTCATTTCTTTTGATGGCTGCATAGTATTCCATTGTGTATATATACCACATCTTCTTTATCCATTCGTCTGTTGATGGACATCTAGGTTCTTTCCATAGTTTGGCTATTATAGACATTGCTGCTATAAACATTCAGGTGCACGTGCCCCTTCGGATCACTACGTTTGTATCTTTAGGGTAAATACCCAGCAGTGCAATTGCTGGGTCATAGGGTAGTTCTATTTTCAACATTTTGAGGAACCTCCATGCTGTTTTCCAGAGTGGTTGCACCAGCTTGCATTCCCACCAACAGTGTAGGAGGGTTCCCCTTTCTCCGCATCCTCGCCAGCATCTGTCATTTCCTGACTTGTTAATTTTAGCCATTCTGACTGGTGTGAGGTGATATCTCATTGTGGTTTTGATTTGTATTTCCCTGATGCCGAATGATGTGGAGCACTTTTTCATGTGTCTGTTGGCCATCTGGATGTCTTCTTTGCAGAAATGTCTGTTTATGTCCTCTGCCCATTTCTTGATTGGATTATTTGTTCTTTGGGTGTTGAGTTTGCTAAGTTCTTTATAGATTTTGGACACTAGCCCTTTATCTGATATGTCATTTGCAAATATCTTCTCCCATTCTGTCAGTTGTCTTTTGGTTTTGTTAACTGTTTCCTTTGCTGTGCAAAAGCTTTTGATCTTGATAAAATCCCAATAGTTCATTTTTGCCCTTGCTTCCCTTGCCTTTGGCAATGTTCCTAGGAAGATGTTGCTGCGGCTGAGGTCAAAGAGGTTGCTGTCTGTGTTCTCCTCAAGGATTTTGATGGATTCCTTTCTCACATTGAGGTCCTTCATCCATTTTGAGTCTATTTTCGTGTGTGGTGTAAGGAAATGATCCAATTTCATTTTTCTGCATGTGGCCGTCCAATTTTCCCAACACCATTTATTGAAGAGGCTGTCTTTTTTCCATTGGACATTCTTTCCTGCTTTGTCGAAGATTAGTTGGCCATAGAGTTGAGGGTCTATTTCTGGGCTCTCTATTCTGTTCCATTGATCTATGTGTCTGTTTTTGTGCCAGGACCATGCTGTCTTGATGATGACAGCTTTGTAATAGAGCTTGAAGTCCGGAATTGTGATGCCACCAACTTTGGCTTTCTTTTTCAATATTGCTTTGGCTATTCGAGGTCTTTTCTGGTTCCATATAAATTTTAGGATTATTTGTTCCATTTCTTTGAAAAAAATGGATGGTACTTTGATAGGAATTGCATTAAATGTGTAGATTGCTTTAGGTAGTATAGACATTTTCACAATATTTATTCTTCCAATTCAGGAGCATGGAACATTTTTCCATTTCTTTGTGTCTTCCTCAATTTCTTTCATGAGTACTTTATAGTTTTCTGTGTATAGATTCTTAGTCTCTTTGGTTAGGTTTATTCCTAGGTATCTTATAGTTTTGGGTGCAATTGTAAATGGGATTGACTCCTTAATTTCTCTTTCTTCCATCTTGTTGTTGGTGTAGAGAAATGCAACTGATTTCTGTGCATTGATTTTATATCCTGACACTTTACTGAATTCCTGTACAAGTTCTAGCAGTTTTGGAGTGGAGTCTTTTGGGTTTTCCACATATAGTATCATATCATCTGCGAAGAGTGATAGTTTGACTTCTTCTTTGCCGATTTGGATGCCTTTAATTTCCTTTTGTTGTCTGATTGCTGAGGCTAGGACTTCTAGTACTATGTTGAATAGCAGTGGTGATAACGGACATCCCTGCCGTGTTCCTGACCTTAGCGGAAAAGCTTTCAGTTTTTCTCCATTGAGAATGATATTTGCTGTGGGTTTTTCATAGATGGCTTTGATAATATTGAGGTATGTACCCTCTATCCCTACACTTTGAAGAGTTTTGATCAGGAAGGGATGCTGTACTTTGTCAAATGCTTTTTCAGCATCTATGGAGAGTATCATACGGTTCTTGTTCTTTCTTTTATTAATGTGTTGTATCACATTGATTGATTTGCGGATGTTGAACCAACCTTGCAGCCCCGGAATAAATCCCACTTGGTCGTGGTGAATAATCCTTTTAATGTACTGTTGAATCCTATTGGCTAGTATTTTGGCGAGAATTTTTGCATCTGTGTTCATCAAGGATATTGGTCTGTAGTTCTCTTTTTTGATGGGATCCTTGTCTGGTTTTGGGATCAAGGTGATGCTGGCCTCATAAAATGAGTTTGGAAGTTTTCCTTCCATTTCTATTTTTTGGAACAGTTTCAGGAGAATAGGAATTAGTTCTTCTTTAAATGTTTGGTAGAATTCCCCCGGGAAGCCATCTGGCCCTGGGCTTTTGTTTGTTTGGAGATTTTTGATGACTGTTTCAATCTCCTTACTGGTTATGGGTCTGTTCAGGCTTTCTATTTCTTCCTGGTTCAGTTGTGGTAGTTTATATGTCTCTAGGAATGCATCCATTTCTTCCAGATTGTCAAATTTGTTGGCGTAGAGTTGCTCATAGTATGTTCTTATAATTGTCTGTATTTCTTTGGTGTTAGTTGTGATCTCTCCTCTTTCATTCATGATTTTATTTATTTGGGTCCTTTCTCTTTTCTTTTTGATAAGTCTGGCCAGGGGTTTATCGATCTTATTAATTCTTTCAAAGAACCAGCTCCTAGTTTCGTTGATTTGTTCTATTGTTTTTTTGGTTTCTATTTCATTGATTTCTGCTCTGATCTTTATGATTTCTCTTCTCCTGCTGGGTTTAGGGTTTCTTTCTTGTTCTTTCTCTAGCTCCTTTAGGTGTAGGGTTAGGTTGTGTACCTGAGACCTTTCTTGTTTCTTGAGAAAGGCTTGTACCGCTATATATTTTCCTCTCAGGACTGCCTTTGTTGTGTCCCACAGATTTTGAACCGTTGTGTTTTCATTATCATTTGTTTCCATGAATTTTTTCAATTCTTCTTTAATTTCCTGGTTGACCCATTCATTCTTTAGAAGGATGCTGTTTAGTCTCCATGTATTTGGGTTCTTTCCAAATTTCCTCTTGTGATTGAGTTCTAGCTTCAGAGCATTGTGGTCTGGAAATATGCAGGGAATGATCCCAATCTTTTGATAACGGTTGAGACCTGATTTAGGACTGAGGATGTGATCTATTCTGGAGAATGTTCCATGTGCACTAGAGAAGAATGTGTATTCTGTTGCTTTGGGATGAAATGTTCTGAATATATCTGTGATGTCCATCTGGTCCAGTGTGTCATTTAAGGCCTTGATTTCCTTGTTGATCTTTTGCTTGGATGATCTGTCCATTTCAGTGAGGGGAGAGTTAAAGTCCCCTACTATTATTATATTATTGTCGATGTGTTTCTTTGATTTTGTTATTAATTGGTTTATATAGTTGGCTGCTCCCACATTAGGGGCATAGATATTTAAAATTGTTAGATCTTCTTGTTGGACAGATCCTTTGAGTATGATATAGTGTCCTTCCTCATCTCTTATTATAGTCTTTGGCTTAAAATCTAATTGATCTCATATAAGGATTGCCACTCCTGCTTTTTTCTGATGTCCATTAGCATGGTAAATTGTTTTCCACCCCCTCACTTTAAATCTGGAGGTGTCTTCAGGTTTAAGATGAGTTTCTTGTAGGCAACATATAGATGGGTTTTGTTTTTTTATCCATTCTGATACCCTGTGTCTTTTGATTGGGGCATTTAGCCCATTAACATTCAGGGTAAGTATTGAGAGATATGAATTTAGTGCCATTGTATTGCCTGTAAGGTGACTGTTATTGTATATTGTTTCTGTTTCTTTCTGATCTACTACTTTTAGGGTCTCTCTTTGCTTAGAGGACCCCTTTCAATATTTCCTGTAGAGCTGGTTTGGTATTTGCAAATTCTTTCAGTTTTTGTTTGTCCTGGAAGCTTTTAATCTCTCCTTCTATTTTCAATGATAGCCTAGCTGGATATACCATTCTTGGCTGCCTGTTTTTCTCGTTTAGTACTCTGAATATATCATGCCAGCTCTTTCTGGCCTGCCAGGTCTCTGTGGATAAGTCTGCTGCCAATCTAATATTTTTACCATTGTATGTTACAGACTTCTTTTCCCGGGGTGCTTTCAAGATCTTCTCTTTGTCACTAAGACTTGTAAATTTTACTATTAGGTGACGGGGTGTGGACCTATTCTTATTGATTTTGAGGGGGGTTCTCTGAACCTCCTGGATTTTGATGCTTGTTCCCTTTGCCATATTGGGGAAATTCTCTCCAATAATTCTCTCCAATATACCTTCTGCTCCCCTCTCTGTTTCCTCTTCTTCTGGAATCCCAATTACTCTAATGTTGTTTCGTCTTATGGTGTCACTTATCTCTCGAATTCTCCCCTTGTGGTCCAGTAGCTGTTTGTCCCTCTTTTGCTCAGCTTCTTTATACTCTGTCATTTGGTCTTCTATATCGCTAATTCTTTCTTCTGCCTCATTTATCCTAGCAGTGAGAGCCTCCATTTTTTATTGCACCTCATTAATAGCTTTTTTGATTTCAACTTGGTTAGATTTTAGTTCTTTTATTTCTCCAGAAAGGGCTTTTATATCTCCCGAGAGGGTTTCTCTAATATCTTCCATGCCTTTTTCGAGCCCGGCTAGAACCTTGGGAATCGTCATTCTGAACTCTAGATCTGACATATTACCAATGTCTGTATTGATTAGGTCCCTAGCCTTTGGTACTGCCTCTTGTTCTTTTTTTTGTGGTGAATTTTTCCGCCTTGTCATTTTGTCCAGATAAGAGTAGATGAAGGAGCAAGTAAAATACTAAAAGGGTGGCAACAACCCCAGGAAAATATGCTTTAGCCAAATCAGAAGAGATCCCAAATCGTGAGGGGGAGAAA
>NW_019154121.1:15068077-15443458 GCF_002288905.1 Enhydra lutris kenyoni | reverse complement strand
ATATATTAGATAAACTAGTTAAAAAACGTTGAAAAAGAAAAGGGTAAAAGTTAAAAAAATTTAGCAGAAGAAAAAAAAATTGAAAAAGAAAAAAAAATTAAATTAACTGCAAGGCTAAAGAATCATGGGGAGAAAGCCAGGAGTTCCGTGCTTTGCTTTCTCCTCCTCCGGAATTCCGCTGCTCTCCTTGGTAGTGAAACTGCACTCCTTGGTAGGTGAATTTGGTCCTGGCTAGGTTTCTTGTTGATCTTCTGGGGGAGGGGCCTGTTGTAGTGATTCTCAAGTGTCTTTGCCCCAGGCGGAGTTGTACCGCCCTTACCAGGGGCCGGGCTGAGTAATCCGCTCGGGTTTGCTTTCGGGAGCTTTTGTTCCCTGAGGGCTTTCCGTAGAGTTCCGGAGGGCAGGAATGAAGATGGCGGCCTCTGGGTCTCCGGCCCGGAGGAGCCAAGAGCCTGGGGCCCCACTCCTCAGTGCGCCCTCAGAGAACAGCGCCCAATTACTCCTGTCACCCTGGCCTCCAGCCACGCTCCGAGCTGACCGAGCCTGCGACCAGTTCAAGGTAACCCCGAGCTTAGAGCTTACTCCTTGGCTCTGTCTCTGTAGCCGGCTTCCCCGTTCTAATACCTGTAAGCTCTGCAACACTCAGACACCCCCGATCCTTCTGTGACCCTGCGGGACCTGAGGCCACGCTGACCCTGCGTGGGCTTCACCCCGGTTAAGCCTCTGGAGCGATGTCCCTCAGCGGAACAGACTTTGAAAAGTCCCGATTTTGTGCTCCGTTGCTCCGCCGCTTGCCGGGAGCCGGCCCCTCCCCCTGCGGTCTATCTTCCCGTCGCTTTGGATTCACTTCTCCGCCAGTCCTACCTTTCAGAAAGTGGTTGATTTTCTATTTCTAGAGTTGCTGTTCTTCTTCTCTTCGATCTCCCGTTGGATTTGTAGGTGTTTGCAATCTTTAGATAAGCTATCTAGCTGATCTCCCGCTACCTGATGTAGTCTCATCCTGCTACTTCTCCGCCATCTTGACTCCTCCCTTGAAAATGTTATTTTTATTTTATTTGGTTATTTTATTATTTTTATTATTTTTACATAAACATTTAGCTGAGTATAAATTCTAGGTTGCCAGCTATTTTTTCCAGTATTTTCAAGAATAAGTCCGGTTGCTTTTTTTTTTTTGTCTGTGATTGCTCAGGTGTTTCACAGTGATTGATTTTTTTCATTGTTTTGCTGTTTTGGAGATTCACCTCAAATGTAATGGACTTCACTTTCTTTATCCTGTTGAGGTCTTCTTCTGATGGCCACATCTAAGAATTCATGTTTTTAATCAATTACAAAATGAATCCAAGGATTCATGTCTTCAATCAATCATAAAAAATGTGAAGGCATATCACTTTGCGTTTTTCTTCCCTCATGTTCTCTTATCCTCTCTTTATTTTTTCCTTAAATTGTGATTATACATATATTTACTTTCTCTTTCTTTTGTATTCACTCTTTAGCTGCTTATGCTGCAATGGGTAATTTCTTCAGAAATCTTTCCATGTACTAATTCTGTCTTTAGACCTTTAAAACACTTATTTTGTTTTCAATTTGTTATTGTACTTTTAAGTTATAAAAGCTCTATTTTTTTATTGGGATATACAGTTGTGTAAGTTTAAGGAGCACAAGTTGTTGATTTGATTCACTAATATATTGCCAAATCATGACCACTATAGTGTTAGCTAACACCTCTGTCATCTCACATAATTGCTGTTTCTTTTTTGTGGTAAGAATGTTTAAGATCTACTCTTTTAGCAACTCTCAAATATATAATATTGTCAACTATAATCACCATGTTGAACATTACATCCTCAAAATTTATTTATCTCATAACTAAAAGTTTGCACCCTTTGACCAACATCTCTCCATTCCCTCCATTCCCTCCATTCCTCAGCCTCCGGTCATCACCATTCTACTCTCCATTTCTAAGAGTTTGGCTTTTTTAGATTCCACACGTATGTTTTATCATACAGTCCTTGCCTATCTCTGTCTGACTCATTTCATTTAACACAATGTCCTCAAGGTCCATCCATGTTGTTATAAATGGCAAAATTTCTTTTTTATGGCTGAATAATATCCCAATGTATATACAACATCTTAATCCATTCACCCACTGATGAACATTCAGGCTGTTTCCATAGCATCACCGGCCAGGGATTTTCTCTTCTCTACATCCTCACTAACACTTGTGATCTTGTCTTTTTGATGATAGTCATTCTAACAGGAATGATGTGATATCTCATCATGGTTCTAATGTGTATTTCCCTGATGGTTAGTGATATTGAGTACCTTTTCTTGTACCTGTTGGCTATTTGTATGTCCTCTTTGGTAAAATATCTACACAGTTCTTCTGCCCATTTTTAATTGAATTTTTTTGGGTTTTGGAGGTTTTTTGTTATTGAGTTTTATAAGTTCTTTATATAATTTTGGATCTTAACCCCTTATCCAGTACATATATGATTTGCAAATATTTCTCCCATTCTAGAGATTGACTTTTCATTTTGTTGATTGTTTATTTTGTTGACCTGTCACTTATTAATGCATGCTTAATAATATTAATTTGTTCACTCATTCATTTCCTTTTTCATTCATTCATTCATTACATACCAAATCTAGCCAAGAAACTTATTTCAAATATATGTCAAACACAGCAAATTTTCTATGAAATCACTAATTCTATTTTTATACTGTGTTTGCCCATCTGTGAAACAAAAGCAAATTGTTAACTGTCAACAAAATATACTAAATCAGAGTTCAACTTTGAAAGCAGCAATTCATGGACAGGCTGCGTCAAAAATGCAGCTCATTTTAAATGGCTTTATATTGCCACTGTGCTTCACTACTACAAATAGATTTTCCTTATCAGCTTCCTTTCATCTGAACAATAGATGGTTCTTCAAGCTGCAAGAGCTAAATGAGGTGACTTACTTACCCTCAAGAACACCACTCTATTATGTTGCAAGCAGGGGCCCTCTGCTAATCCTGCCCAAACAAAGTGAAATGAATACTCAATGAAACAAATGCTTGCCTGAAACTATGAAGACATCAGATCTCTCTTACAATCTTCATTAAAATACCATAGAATTAAGATTATAACCTAATTATCTCTTTTTCTCTTGGTAAGCTGCAAGCATGCTGGTTAAAGTCCTTGATGACACTAAATTATAAATATAGATTAACTAAATTTCCATTTCCTGTTTGCTTAAAATGATTATTGTGGGAAAAAAAAACCTATATTTTACTACAGTGCGTGAATTAATCCCTGATGGTGGTGATCTCTCCCTTCATTATACGGATAGTCAGTCTCAAGTATAATGTGTTGTAAGATCTGAATTGTATTTGCTAAAGTTGTTAGCATCTGACCACAGAAAAGCTTTTGCTGGTTTCATGATGTTAGTGTATTTACTTCATTTCCCATTTTTGGTTCCCAATTACTATTTTCTTCTTCATTCAATTCCTTCAACAAGTACTTTTGCATGTCTATCATGTGCTATATGCTATGCTAAGTTTGGAATACAGTTTAAGTAGATCAATACAGTTCTGGCTTTTATGGAGACTAGTAAGGGAAGGCAATTTGGGAGAAGTGCTTTGAGTAGAGCTTCATGACTCCATGACCGCATACAGGGGGATCTTACCTAATAAGGAGGTCAGAGAAGGCATGATTGAGAAAGTGATCAGAAAGATGAATGGGAACTTACTGGACAAATGCAGTAAGGAAAACTTCTCAAATAGAGGGAGTAAAATATACAGAGAACATGTGATGCCAAAAACAAGGAGTGTAGGAAGGACAGAGATAAGCTCAGAATAACTAGAACACAAAAACAAGGGCAAACATCAAGTGAGAAGACGCTGATGAAAGTAAAGGTCAGACTATGCAGGCTATATTTAAAATTTTTGTTTTTATTCTAAAAGCCTTAGGAAACTACATTGGAAATATTTTTTAAATAGCTTTCTTGAAGTATAGCTGAAATAAAATAAACTATAAATATGTAAAGTAAAAACTGGTAAATTTCAACACATGTATACATCCCTGATACCATCAGCACAATCAAGACAGGGAATATATCTATCACTCACAATAGCTTTCTCATGCCACTTCATAGTCCCTGTCCCTCACTCTTTCCTACTCCCCATCCCAAAACAATCATAGATCTGCTTTCTGTTACAACAGATTACTTTGCACTTTCTAGAAATTTATATAAATGAAATCATATGGTATGTACTTAATCTGAATTTTTTTCACTCAACATATTTGGGATTTATCAAGATTGTTGTGTCAGTCATTTCTTTTTTATTCTTAAGAGTAAAATCACATTGTAAAAATATGCTGTAATTTGTTTATCCATTCATCTGTCAGTAGACATTTGAATTGTTTCCAGTTTGGAGCTACATATCTGCTATGCATATTTGGGTATAAGTCTGTATAGGGGTATCTGGGTGGCTCAGTCAGTTAAGTGTCTGCCTTCCACTCAGGTCATGATCCCAGGGTCCGGGAATCCAGCCCCCACATGGGTCTCTCTTCTTAGTGGAGAACCTGCTTTTCCCTCTCCCTCTGCCTGCTGCTTTGCCTACTTGTACTCTCTCTGTCAAATAAATAAAATCTTTTTTTTTTTAAGTCTTTGAATAGACATATGTTTTCTATTGGATTGGAATAGGTTGATCACATGATAGACATACATTTACATTTGTAAGAAACTTTCAAAGTAATTGCATCATTTTAAATTCCCTCCAAAGGTGTATCAGAATTCCAGTCCTTTCAGATCTAAGTCAAAATCTGTATGGTCAGTCATTTTGATTTTAATTCTAATAGATGTATAGTCATTGTAATTTAAATTTGCATTTCCCTAATTACTAATGGTGTTGAACATCTTTTCATGTGCTTATTTGTTGTCTCTGTATTTTCTTTGATAATGCCTATTCAAATATTTTGGGCATCTTTGAAATTGAGTTGTTTCTTGCTGGGTTTTGAGAGTTCTTTATATAATCTGGATGTAAGCCCTAATTAAATATATGTTTGCACATATTTTTTCCCCCAGTTTGTACTTTGTTTTCTCAATCTTTTAACAATGTCCATCCAATTTATTACTTTATGGTTCATATTCTTGGTGTCATATCTAAGAAAGGGGCCTAGCTTAAGTCACAAAGATGTTATCCTTTGATTTCTTTTAGAATTTTCATAGTTCGTTTCACTCATAGGTCTATAATAAATTTGAAATTAATTTTATACACAATATGAAGTATGGACCCGGGTTTTGTTTGTTTTTTTTTTTTTCATATGTATATCCCATTGTTCCAGCATGATTTGCTAAAATAGCTCTCCTTTCTCCACTGAACTATGTGCTTTTGTCAAAAATCAGTTGTCCTTAGAAGTCTCATTTATTTCTGACTCTTAATTCCTTTCTATAGACCTGTTTGTCTACCTTTATACAAATACCATCTTTATATCAGCTTGCTTTTTCAGAGATATTTTGACGCTGCTAGGTAATTTAAATTTTCATATGAATTTTAGAATTAGCTTGTTCATGTCTAACACAATTTCACTAACACTTTGTTATAGATTATGTTGAATCTCTAAGATTAATTTGTAGAGAATGAACACCTTAACAATAACGAGTCTTCCAACTTGGGAGCAAGGTGCCTCTCCATTTATTTAGGTCATCTTCAATTTTCCTCACCCATAGTTTGTAATTTTCAATGTACAGCTCTTTCACATCTCTCATCAGATTTATTCCTAAGTACTTCATCTATTTTGCTATTGTAAATAGAATCGCTTTATTGATTTCAGTTTCTATGTGTTCATTCTTACTATGTAGAAATACAATTGAGTTCTGTATACCAACCTTTTATCTTACAAACTTGCTAAACTCACTGATTTGTCTTCCCCTTTTTGTAGATTCTATCAGATCATATCATGTCATCTATAAATAATTTCTTTTCCTTGACTGAAGATGCTAAATAGAACATCCAATATAGTGTTGCATGAAAGTAATGAGTGTGGATATCCCTTATTCTTGATGATAAAGTGACAGTATCCAGTGTTTCAATATTAAGTATAATATTAGCTATATGTTTTACATAAGGTTCTTTATTAGGTTAAGGAATGTCCCTTCTAATTTCTTCTACTTTGTTGAGAGTTGTTTTTGTTTGTTTGTTTGTTTTTGTTTGTTTTATAATCAGGAATAGATACTGGATTTTCTCAGGTGTCATAGATAGCTAGATAGATAGGTAAGTAGATAAGTAGATAAATAGAGGTGATTGTTTTTCTTAGTTTATATAGTGATTTTTGAATATTAAACAACCCTATGTTCTTGGGATAAACCTTATTTGGTCATGTATTATAATTTTATGCAGTATTAGATCCTGTATGCTAAACTTTTGTTTAGATTATGCATTTATGTCCCTGTGTTGTTTTCTTATATTTCCCTGTTTTTGGTATCAGATAGCTGTCTCATAGAATGAACTGGAAGGTATTGCCTCCTCTTCAATATTCTGGAATAATTTGCATAGAAATAGTATTATTTCTTGCTTAAATGTTTGGTAGAATTCACCAGAATAAAGTTATCTGGGCCACAAGTATGTGTGTGTGTGTGTGTGTGTAAGTATACATTAAAAATTTAAGTGAAAATAGGGATGCAATATTCACATTTCAAGAAAATCATTCTGGCTGCATGCAATGTGGAGGACTGAAAAGGGGTAATAAGGGCAGTGGATGGACCATTTAGGAGGCACCTTCAGTAATGCAGGCAACACATAATGGAGATTTAGGCTAGAGTATTCACTGTAGAAACAAAGACAAATTGTTGGACTCAAGGAACATTTTAGAGTATAAGCAAGAGGCCTTGGTGCTAAATCGCAAATGGGGAAAAATCAAGAATGACTTCTGGGTTTCTGATTTATATACACCTGGATAATCTGTAATGTCATTCACTGAAACAGGCTATAATTAAAAAGGAGTAAAGCAGAGTATGTAAGTGTGGGTTGGGAATCATCATTGTTATTTAATGTTTGCTGGTTGTCTGTTCATTTAAATTTAAGATCTCTTTTCTAACCCTGAGTTGGATACATGTATCTAGACCTCAGAGTAAATTTCTGGGATAGAAACACAAGTTTATGTCTTGTTTCTTACTAGGCTGTATTAAAAGCTTGAGTATGAATGATATCATCTAACCTGAGAGAAGAGCCTGAGCAAATTGCCTTTGACCAGGCTTGAAGAACTCCAAGACTTAATAAATGTATTTTTCATTTAATTTTATTTTATTTATTTATTTATTTATTTAATCTTCAGGACCCTGTTTTTCTTAGTAGCCATTCTACTGACTCTGACTCTTACATAATAGCCCCTTTTCCACTAGCGTACAAGCTATCCAGGTTGGGTGTGACTTGGTGGCAGGGAGGCACCAAAGTTGTGTGGTAGAATAAACACTGCAGCCAGAAAAATAAAAAAATGTAAGGGTATAATAACAGCAACATCTGCAGTGCCTATAGTTAGCTACTTTCTTGATTTCAGTTTATCAGGAACTCTACTGTTTATTTTTTTCCCCAATAAAAATACATCTCCCATAAGAAATTATAAAGATATTTGAGGTATTTAAAAATATTAGACTAAAACCCCAAGAAGAAGGTCATTAGAGAAATAAACTTTCTTTTTATAAAAATTATTAAAAATTTATATAAAATATATTTTATATAAATAATTTATATAAAAATCATAAAAAATTTATAAATAAAATTATCTAGCCATTAGAGAAATAAAAACTTAAATAATAATGTGATACTACTACACACCCATTAGAATGACTAAATTGTAAAGGATTGATAATTCCAAGTATTGATGAGGATGCAGAAGAACTGTTGGTAGGAATGTAAAATGGTCCAACCATCCTGGAAAAAAGTTTGACATTTCCTAAAACATTAAACATAAACCGCCATTCCATTTCTAAGTATTCAAGAGAAGTGAAAACCTGTCTAGTCAGACTTGTACTCAAATGTTCATAGAAGCTTTTTTTATACTATCACCAAAGTAGAAACAACTCACATGCATATCATCAGGTAAATGGGTAAACAAAATGAGATATATCCACAGTCAAAATCATTATTTCAATTAAACATATTGTATAACTGCACTTACATAAAATTCCAGAAGATAAAAATGAACATACTATGATACAAAGTAGATACATTGCTGCCTACACCTACAGACAGAGGGAGGGTAGGGCTAAACAGGGGCATGAAGAATCTTTCAGGGTTGATGGAAATTATTTGTATCTTTGTGTGGCACTGGTTTCACAGATATATATATATATCTGTCAAAATTCATCACATGATAAACTTTAAATAGGTATACTTTATTATATAAGTTGTACCTCAATAATGTTTATTAAACATAATCTTAGATGGTTTAGGATTCAAGAACATGATTTTTATTAGTTTCCTAGGTGAATTATAATTAAAGACCAGTAGGACAGGGTTTAAACAGAGTAACTCCTAAATTAATTTTTTTCCCACATGTGCATTACATAAACTGGTAATTTCCTGCTTTGTTAAGTGATAGACTTCTACATAGGGTTCAACCTCCTGGAAGTAGAAAAAAATGCTAAGTTTGCCAAGACTACTCACACAATCACTTTGTTAACTCACACACCAGAGAAGACACGACAAAGTGAGGAGAGGATTGACACTTTATATAGGCATGCTGCAGGAAACCAAGAGAGTGGCAACTGGTTTGGCCTGGTAAGGCAAGGAAGCCATTTAGCGAGATGACATAGGTCAAAATCTTGAGGAATTTGCCAAGTGGGTAAGTCAGGATGGGCTCCACATAGGGTATAGCAAGTGCCATGGAAGTCTAGTATGCTCGGTGAACGGCAAGAAGCTTCATGTGGTTGGATCGCAAAGTTCGTGATGGGAAGTAATGGGACATAAGGTTGGTTAGGTAGTTTTAACCAAGCTAAGGAGTTCAGATTTCATCTTGCCAACACATAAATATAGAGGAATTTTGAACAACAACAACAACAAAGACATCGGCCTGGGATCTTCAAGGAGCTGCTAAAAATATTGTACTGAGAAAAAAAGAATTGAATCACATTCTCTGTATACCAGACACTATGTAATTTCTACACATAGAAATAGCTAAGATTGGGCAAACCTTTTAACTCTTGCACAATGCATTCAAGGTGCAGCTGGGGCTGGAAAATATAGGCCTTATCACACCTTCTTGAATGCTCTTTCTTATGTATCATGCTGTGGTGAATTTCAACATGAAACAAATTCTGAAAATTTAACTGAAAACGCTTTATGCAAAATCCTCCTGTGTGAATACAGCTTTTCAGGAAGAACTCTTCAGTTCTGACTGTACTAATTACAGAATTTATAGTTCTATGTCCTCAAAAGGAATAGGTAGAACTTTTCTATAAAAATGTTAAACATATTTAAATCTCTTTTAAAGTTGAAATGCTAAGCTAAAATGAGGCAGGCAGGAGCAAAGTCAAGTTCCCACCTGAGCTAAAGTTTGCATATTCTCCTATTCAATTTAACAAAATGTACATGAAATTTCTCAAAAAGCTTTCTCCTACAGCCAGATACAAATGAAAAACAAATTGAGAAGAAAGACAAATCAATAAGTCTGAGGAGGGAAAACCGGAAAGCCCACCTGCATTTTCAGGAAGGGGAACTACTAAACATAAACCACAAAAGTTTCTGCTCTCGAGGTCCTGAAGTTAAAGAAAAGAATTTAAAAATAGCAGTGATTTTGAATCAGCCATCATAAGGTCAAATGTTTGTCAATACTTGAGTACTTTCTGAGGACAGCATTACACAAAATGGTTCACCTGTATCTCTAAGCTTTAAGAAAAGAGAAAATAATACATTGACTTTAATAAAGATTTCCATTCAGAAATGAACTGAAATGTAGAAGTTTATATACTTAATATATTCAACCCTCCACTATCTACAAAACTTAGCTAAGTTCAGAATGTCTCCCTCCTCAAAAATTTCACATTGATTGTAGACGCTTAGTTCAGGTCTATAAATGTGAATTAACTGACTACTACATACCAGAAGTGGGGTATACAAAGATAAGTAAGATATTTTCTGCTCTTGGGTAGATTACATTATGGATGAGATAGAGGAGCAGATAATTTTATGTTTGGGGGGTTAATAGTTGTGGGCAGAGGATCATGGAACTCAGGAGAGGACCACTCACCCAACCTCAAGGATGAAGGTGATTCTTTAAGAGAAAAAAAAAAAAAAAAGGAAAAAGAAACATAAATGAGAAAACAGGGGGGAAAAAGAGAAGGCCTAGATATTTCTTTTTATTTATTAGACTTTAGAAACAGATGCTTTCAAGTAATTCTTTACAACAGAATAAAGGTAACAAGATACTCTACTGTTTTATGTTAGAAATTAGCAATGAATTTGACACTACTCTTCTTCTTCATTTTAGTGTGGTCTAGATAAAAAGCAAGAAATTTTTAAATTGGAAGTTGGAAACCCAAAGTTCAAGTTACTTAGTTGAACTGTGGCTTTGAGAAAGTCATTTAACTCTAAGATACCATTTCTAAATCTGTAAACTGAGGTTAATGAACAGGATCTGATGAGAAAAGAGAGATCCTCATATGCTATAAATCATAAAATATAAAAAGACAATGTGATCTAGCAAAAAGGATCCAGTTTTTCATTTCTTTGTGGATGCAGGATAGTTTTATCTTTTGGATGCAAGTTAAAGAAAACCCAACTCAAATGTGTTTAAACAGTAAGAACATTTGTTGACCACAGCATATGGTCAACTTAATCCAAAGGGGTCATATCCAATTCCTTGCCAATCTCGCCTTTTTATTTATTTATTTTTTAATTGATGCTGAAACCCAGGAGCAAACCATCCTTGCCAATCTCTTAACCTGGCCTTCCTCTGTATAGGGATCTGTTCTCCTCATGTAGGCAGAAAGATGGTTGTAAGCAGTTCTGGACTTCACCTTATGAACTGCAAAGTACAGAAGAAAGGAGGTTGGCATACAGACGGTCTCTCAGAAGATCAAGAATAACCTTCCCCAGAAATCTCAGGGACATCCCTCACATTTTATAGACTCCAAATGGATTACATGGTTAATTCAGAACCAAATACTGGCAAGGGATTAACCTTAGTGAGTTTCACTGGAATGGAGCTAACATTGACAAAAAAGGTCAATTTCTGGTGCTTGAGCAGGTCATGTCTCTCCTGAGACACATGGGTTTTATAGTGGAAAAATAAGCGCTTGAACAATGGATTCTGTGAGGAAGGGAGGGGGCAAATGAATGCTGGGTAGGCAACCAAAAGTGTTTCTGAAAGCTATAATGGAAAATGTTCTCTTTCTTATTGGAAAACTATGCCTATGGCCAGAAATCTTGATGTAATTTTTAAATTATAATTTATCCATATTCACACAACCTGTGCATATAATTGATTTGATGTTACAATAAAAATGCATTCACCATGATAGCTAAATTTCAACTATTGTACCAAAGCAAACAATCTAATAATTTTTGAGGCAGAGGAAAAATCTTAGGCTTGTTATCAGACAAACATGAATTTGAATTCCAGTTCTGTAATCCACTAAATATATGACTTCAAGGAATTCATTTAGACATTCCAACCCTCTTCACAATACAATGAGAATAACATTAGCTACCATATAGAATCATATAAAAATAAAAGTAAATGACATAATATGAAAATATTCTTCCTTGCCCTAAGATATGCAATAAATACTAGCTCAGGTCCTGTTGGCTGGCTTTGGCCCACTTATCCATAGTGTCCCTAGGTATCAATATAATTCAAATAATTGAAATATAAAAATATTATGGCACATACTTTTTTAATGATGGTCTTAAACATCAAAAGGTTTTTAATTAAAAAGGAAACACAAATGTCTCAATAATCAGCTCCACTACAAAGCACAGTGTGAGGAGTTCTGTATCGAAGTAGAAGTAGGCAACAGCCAGGTACCACTTATTTGTACTTCTAGACAAGCTCTAGTCACTTTCCCCTCTGTGTGGCCAAGTGCCATGTCTCCTCTGTGAGCACACAATGTAGGCTGCCTTTCTCCCCTTCCTGCAGTGCTGATGATTTGTCTGCAACCAGCTTCCTGTGGTTTCCCAAGTAGAATCAAAGACACCTGACAGGGCAACATCTGCTCTCTGGCTATGCAGTGGCAGGGCTCTCCCATTTGGATCTTGGGATAGGAAATCGTGTGTAAGAAAACCTTCTTTCTTGTTTAGAAACTAGGTGCTTTTAGAAGGGCTGTCAATTAGATTACCCAACAGCTTCTGCTCTGGCCCTCAGCAAGTCAAATGACATCCAGTGAGCTTTTCTGAATGACAGGCATCAAAAACCTTGAGATGGGGGAAAATCTGGCCTCTGTTCTTGGTCAGCGAGTGGTCAGATGTGTATGCTCAAAAAAGCATGTATACCAGGAAACTGAGATCAGTAAGGTGGTTACTTAATTAACATTTTCACTTGCATAACACTATAAAATTTTGTACACTTCATCTCCTTTCTCCTAAGAGTTGGGCATGCATTTACAGATTTGTTTATTGAATAAACTTTTATTGATTCCCAACTATGTGTTATTGATGATTATAAAAACAAGCATCCTCTCCCTCTGCACCTCTCCCCTGCACAAGCTCACTTTCTCTCTCTCTCTAAAATAAATAAATAAATCTTTAAAAAAATAACAGAAAAAGAAGCAAAGGCTTATAGAGACTTTAAATCATCTGTATATAGACTTGGCTACTAGGTCCTCTGTTAATTCAGTGTTCTCTCCTCTAAATACTTGACTTCTAATAATTTTATTAGAGGTCAAAGACTATATTCTTTCAGGGAAGCTAGGAAAAATTTACAGGAGAATTTCCATTATCTTGAAAAAGAGATGGTAGAGGAGTATTTGAAATGATCTTTTAAGATTAATAAGCCACGCCTCCCTTACATGTACACTATTCTCTGCTAAATAGAGTTTTCACTGAGCAGATGCTGCTCTTTCCAGACTCCATGTTTTTGCATACCATCCAATCAGAAAGTCTTTTCCATCTCAAAAAAAACTGTGTCTATGCAGTTATAGTGAAAACACAGCTTCCATGCTTCTTCATTGAATTGAGCACCAGATTTGATTATAACCTACAATCAGAACTTAATGGCAACTCTGAGATACGCATATTTGTGTAATTCCTATTCTTTATTTTTTCCCCATTTTTTAAAAATAAGGAAATTAAGCCTTCAGAATAAGCTCCTCCCAGGTATGATGGTAATCTCGTCTTTTTGTATTCCTCCTGCTCTGTATATCTACTACATGTTTAGAATCATACATGCCCCAACATTCAATGTAAGCCACAATTTTCACAAGGGCTGAGATTATTGTCTGGTGTGCTCACTGCTATATTTAAAATAACTGGAAGTGTGTCTCGCATATAGGAAGTGCTCAGAAAATATTTGTTGAATTATTAAATGAAGATTTATTTAATTGATTGATTTCTCCAAGAACACATAGGAAGAGAAGAAATTGAGGTTTGAAGTCCAGTGTTCTGACTAGATTTTACTACATCATATTTTAAGATTTGGGATCAGGGCTGGCATAGGACAGTATACAACTTTTTCTGCTGCTGAGTTGAAAGAGAAAAATTTATGTTTAAAACTTCTTTCGGGGTGCCTAGGTGGCTCAGTGGGTTAAAGCCTCTGCCTTCGGCTCAGGTCATGATCCTGGTGTCCTGGGATCAAGCCCCTGTGGCAGCTCTCTGCTCAGCAGGGAGCCTGCTTCCCTTCCTCTCTCTCTGCCTGCCTCTCCACCTACTTGTGATCTCTGTCTGTCAAATAAATAAATAAAATCTTTTTTAAAAAAAACTTCTTTCAAAAAGATTTTATTTATTTATTTGACAGACAGAGATCACAAGTAGGCGGAGAGGCAAAAAAAACTTCTTTCAATTCTTTATTCCAAAATGAAATATAATTTATAAGTTATATTTCAATAAAGACTTCTTAAAGTTACTTAAAAAATGACTATGTAATAAATGATGCTTTTATGTTCAAGGTAGAATGAACTCTGTGTCCAGAGACTGAAAATCTCTGAAGCTGCCTATCAAATCATCACTGTTTCCCAATTCTATCTCACCAATCACGGTATTAAGAACATGGAACACTTTCAAATAATTTTATAAAGACTCAAAGTTGAATGACGAAAGAGAAGTCGAGGATTTCAAAATACACCTGACTGGACACTAGGATATTATGTGTAATTTATGGCCTCACTACCTGATTGAGTGTTAAATTATTGTTGAAAAGATCCCTAAGGTAATCCAATTTGCTTTTAGCACCTAATTAACACTTCCTGGTGGTTTCTGGTTCAGATAGTTGAGAAATACAATGTTTGTAAGATTGAAACCAGGCATTTTGGTACCCAATTAAGCCAAGAATTTTCCTTTTATTATCAATGTATATAACTGATGGCAAAGATAGTATGAGGAAAAAACAATGGAATAGATAACTAGAAAAAAATAAGACAATGAGAGGAATTGATGGCAAATCCATGTTCAGCCTCTTATATCACAATCGTATTCTGGGAGGGAAATTGAGAAGTCAGAAAGGACTCTAAGGCTCTATGGGGAGAAGCACAGTACTAACGCTAATTAAGCATCTGGGTCAGATACTCCTCTAATCAGAGTTATGTACTTTATCTCACTTAATCCTTGGAAAAACAACAGTGAGAAACAAATATCATTATCTCATTCTTCTTTAATCTAAAGAAATGAAGGTTCACAGAGCTTCTGTGACTTGCCTAAAATTTCAAGCAGCTAGAAGATGACAGAGCTTGTTATCATCATAAAAATCGCAGGTATTAGAAATAAGAATTTAGGGAGTAGAGGGCCAAGTTTGGGACAGGGATTCCATTTTTAAAAGAAGGGAGAAACCCTGCCCAGGCAATTAAATCCTGCAGAAATTCTCATGCAAATCACAGATATCTTAAAAATGGTAGTTCTACCCCTTCTTTCTCTGTGCTGTGACATAAATGGAATATGGGGCCATGATTTCACGGGCATTTCCAGATCAGCTGTTGTGGCATAGCAGAATAGCAGCTGTGGTTACATGCAATTCTTGGTACCAGAGCCTATAAAAAGCACTCAGAAATGTAAAAGAAGCTTTATTTTATTGATGTGTTTGAATAGACTCTAATTTATTTTTTAAGTAAATAAAATGTGCTTCATTATTAGTAACAAATTAAAATTGATCACAATGCACAAATGTGTAACACTGTGTTTAAGAACATTTACTTAGAAGAGGTTAGACTGCCAGGCAGAAAGAAAATGTGGTTTTGCAAAGATCACAATTAGATCAATTGATTTTTCTTTCTTTGATTTTAGTGGTGGGCTGCAGGCATGAGGGATATAGAAGGTCTCATCTGTTTTGAATCCAACAAATCGTTGACTATTTCTCCAAACAGATAGATGGCAGTATCTTTTTTTTTTTTTTTAAGATTTTATCTATTTATTTGAGAGTGAGAGTGAGCAAGAGAAGGAGAACACAAGTAGGGGGAAGGGCAGAGGGAGAAGCAGGCTAGCAGGGAGCCTGACATGGGGCCCCATCCCAGGATCCCCGGGATCATGACCTGAGCCGACTTAACTGACTGAGCCAACTAGGTGCTCTTAGATTGCAATATCTTGGCTGAACAACTGGCAGGTAAGTGATGGCTGATACCAGAAAAATATTCAAATAATCAAACTTCCTATGGCCTGGTTCAACAGAAAGGCAGTCTGATACAGTGGAGAAAACATGGGTTTTACAATCAGGGTGGCTTCACTGGCCTTGGATCACTTAGCCCCTTTACTTCACTTTCCTTTATTCACTCAGAATTCACTCATATGTATTGAGTAGCTACTATTTGCTAAACACTCTCCCCAGTGCTGGGGAGATGGAGTAAACACAACAAAGTCCTGTTTTTTATGAAGCTTACATTCTAATGGAAGAAACAGAGCACCTACAAAGTTGTAACCTATTTACGTAACAGCAATAATCCCTCCAGAAGAAAGAAACAAACTAAAGCAGTATTAGAAGAGAACATGGCAAGATATGTATGGGCTATTTGAGATTGGGTACTCAAAGAAGGCTTTTCTGAAGAAGGGGACCAGAAATCTGAACACACGAGTATGGGTGAATGAGTCAACAATGCTCACAAAAGTTCTCAGGTAAGAATGAACTTGGCTTGTTGAAGAAACTAAAAAAGCCAGTGTGACTAGAGCAAGAAAATAGAGATATGTTATTCTGAATGTGATAGAAAGCTGTTGAAGTTAATTTTCCTTTTTCAAACAGGTCATTCTGTTCTCTGGAGGGAAAGCTAACTGCTAAGTAAAGGAATGGAAGCAGAGAGACCAGACAGGGAACAGTTGCCATAGCTTATGTGAGAGAAAATGGTGGTCTGAATGATCAGGTGGGCACAGACAGGGTCACAATGGTAGCAATAGTTAGAAACAGCTGGATTTGGCATTCTTTGAATCTAGTACCTACAACATTTTCTGACAGGTTGGATGTAGGAAAATAGGGAATCAAATCAAATCAAATCAAATAGGAAAATAGGGAATCAAAGACTAATTCTATGTTTTTGTCCTGGGAAGCATGGGAGGAATAAAGAGTTTGTTTTTCTATATAAGTTTGAAGTCACTATGAGACATCCAAGCAGAGATGTTGAATATGCAGTTAGGTAAATACATATGGAGCACATGCATATGAGGAGAGATGTAGGATTTGGATATAGAATTTCTGGAGTCACAAACACATGTAACTTATTTAGTCATAAAAGTGGTTTGATGGCATGAGTGAGAATCACTAGAGAAGTCCAAGACTAAGCCCTGGTCAATAGCAGTAATTAATGACTGGCAGTGCAGGAGGAGTCAACTGAAGAAATTGAGAGAGTGTTCAGAAGTGTGGGAAGAAACTCAGGCTTCATATTAATAAATGAGGCAAAGAAAAAGTTTTAAGAGTGAGTAAGTGATCAACTAGTTCTATATTGCTGAGAGGTGGAGAAAGATAAGGACCAGGAATTTATCAATGCAGTTTTCAAGCAGGACATCATGAGTACTTGACCAATGCTGTTTGGTTGGAGTGGTGTAGAGATAAGCCTAACGGAAGTGGGTTGAGGAGAAAGAATGAGAAGTGAAGAAATGGAGAACTTGAGAATAGACTAGTCCTTTGATGAGCTTTGTTAAATGAGAGAACAAGAAAATGGGTGGAAATAAATTAAATAAGGATGGTGATCATGTTTTCAGCAAAAACTATTTTGAATATCAAATGACTAAGTGGATGTAGAAGAGCTTTATACACTCTCAAGTGTTGTACAAATATTTTGTGGTAGGAAGGATTGGTAAGAAAAAGCAGTGAGGCCTCTTGGACAGTATCCTTTAAGGCATTAATTGTATCTATTCTGAAGTAGATGCTCTCTTTACTTATATATAATAATAATCTGATGGAATAAAATCATCTAGAAATGTTTGTATAAATGATCCTACTAAACAGAGAACAATTATGTATTATAAATTTGGGGAGACTTCCCAAAACATCAAAAAGATTTCAAATAAACATACACAAGGTATGTTTTATAGGGAACTTTTAGAAGAAATTTGCTCATTGGGATGCTGGCTGTAAAAATCAATAAGACAAAAGTCTTAGATAACTCATGGGACATTGTGAAGAAATAAAAATACCTGAACTAAATCCCAAGTATCTATAACTTCTACAGAATGTTTTCTGGTATCATATTTATATCCATAAAGCAAGCTAGATTTAAAACAATATAAACTCAGAAAGTATAGATTTTGGAGAACCTTGGTTGTCACAGTGAATATTGTAGAAGACATATTTAATCACAAACTCATTTTGAATCAAGGAAAAAAAAAAAAGAAAACCTTTGGTCCTAAAAACCTTGTGCACAATACTTGGATCATAGAATATGATCAATAAATGTCGAAAGACAGTATAGTTTGCACAAATGGATGAATGCTTGTTTGTTGACTGTTAGAAAAAGTGCATTTTCATTTCTTGGCAATCTTTACAACACTTCTGCCACGTGTCCTTTTCTTTCCTTATTCATGGGTCAATACTTACGGACTACCCATGACAATTTATGGACTGGGCTTATGTCTGGTCATTTTATCTCATAGTTATTGAGATCTTCAGCATATAACCTTTACCCAGACTATCTAGGATAGGTCAACAGAAAGAACTGTGAAAAAAGTCTAAAAAGAAAAAGGAAGATTGACCAATTTTCAGTATTTCCTACGGGGAAAACACAAGGTCACTTTCATTATGAGATTCAGGTGGATTAACAAATATAGCAGAGTGTAAGATTATTGTTCCCTTCAAAAGTATAATTTGACTTAAAATATTACTTTTTTGAGCAGATATGTAAACATTATTTTTATTAAGTTCTTTTATTTTAATCCCAACATAATTAATTACAGTGTTGTATTACTTTCAGGTGTACAGTATAGTGAATCACAATTCTAGACATTTCTCAGTGCTCATTAAACATTGGTTTTAACAGAATGACTGGATACTAAGTATCTATCAGTACTAAGAGGTTGTAAAAATAATTAGGAAACATATGTAGCAGTCAGGGTATAAGAGGCCTGGACAGATTAGTGAGGAAAGCCAAGGATATGTAGAAATCTACCAGAAGTTATTAAAAAATGTAAACCATCATAAGTTTTCAAAGTGGAATATGTGTTTGTAACCAACTCGTAATACTTACCATTAAAGAATATCTTACTATTCCTCTGTTCCCTAGTCTTTATGAAAGGCTTTGTTTTGCAATGTAGGAGAATAAGGTGATAAACTGTTGTAAGGTCTAGGGCAAACACAAAATGCTATGTAAATGGTAATAATTATTAAGGAGACGATTTCCCTTCAAAAACATGATACATCCAAACTATGCACTAGGTTTATACAATGATACGGAGCAAAGAGAAGAACTCTGCAGTCTAACAGATTTGGTCTCGCACCTCAGTCCCACCACTTTCTTGGGTTCATTTGGGTAACTTGCTTAACTTTCTCAGTTCTCAAAAAATACATATGTAGTTCCACCCACATTTGAGAGATGTTATAAGAGTTAAAGGGACTCTTGTGTAGAAAGCCTAGTACCTATAAAACAGACACATAACCATCACTATTTTTTTCATCTTCTCTGACAAAACATTTATTAAGTTCTATTCAAAATAATTAAAAACTGATAAGAAACCTACTGTAATTTCCCAGTGAGATAAGTGAATAGTAGAGGCATTACTCTACCATACCCAGAAGAATCACAATTCCTTGTATATCTAGCTTTTTTTACACACATACCCAATCCTTAGGTTCCCTAAGTTGGAGGGATGATGCTCTAATATGTGACAGTGGGCAAGTCCTTTCTCCACCCTGAGCTTTCACCCTTTTATGCACAGAAGGAATGAGCAAGATCAGCACTACTCAGAGTGTGATCTGTGGACTGATTCTAGTCTGCAAACTGTTTTCTACCTACTACAAAGTAAGCATTGAAGCTGAGAATAAGTAGAAACTTTCATAGCAGTTTAATAGACTGATTTTATGTGGAAAAATAAAAATATATGGGATTGTATTTTGCCCATTTTGGATTTCCCCCCCATTTCCCTAGTAATTCATTTTTATTGTATTTAAAAGTACTGGTCTGCAACAGACTACAAATTTAAACACACACATACACACACACACACACACACACACACACAGATTTTCATCACAGATAATTTGAGGAACTCTTCAACCTTAATATTCTACAAGACTGTATCCTCTGCCATGTTGCTGGAGACTGGCCCACTCCAGAGGAAGATGAGATAGTTACTGATTGATGGTCTCCAAAGAGACATCTTCCTTGCAGCAAAGAGATTATGATAAAAACAATGATGATTATTTTAATAACTAACAAATCCTGAGTGATAACCATGCTGGCCTCTTTACCTATATTATCTCATTTAATTCATTTTATTTAATGTTTATCATACTATTTCATGGAAGGAGGAAACAACAGCTTAGAAAGAGACACAGAAAATAATTTTGAGCCCAGGTTTGTTTCATTCTAAATCCTACATACTTTCAAATATACCATGCTGCTTCTAAACTATACTTGCTTCCCAAATGTGGCTTCCTTCCCTTAGTCAGTCATTTCCTTGCTGGCTGGTGACATTAGCAGGCACATGAAGTCTCATTTTAAAGGGCTTGCCTTTAGTTCTACCATCATGGGAATTTTTCTTTAGCCTGACAAGCAAGAGTTATCAACTGAAAACAGAGTCCAGGACTTAAAAGTACCTTATGAATAATCTTATCCTCTCTATTTCAGTGCTTGTTCATTGCCACAACATACTTAGTGATGTGGTCATGGATTGTAAGGGTGAATATTTCCAGTGATAGAAACTCACTGCACTCAAAGGTAGCTCATTCTCTTTCAGGATAAGCTCACAGTCAAGCAATGATTCTTTACTTACTGTGAAGTCTCTTAGCAATTTTCCTTCTTTGGTCCTAATTCTACTTTTGGAGCTATGCAGAACAACCACACAGAATTGCTCTGTATTGTAGCAACGAAGTGTGTTTTGTTTAGGAAGCTATAGAATTATTAATTATATAAAACTTGTGTTGATTCCTGACTCTAGCATACAGATGAGACCTGAGGTGAACGACTTATTACTCAGTTAATGTCTGAAACATGAGGACAATAATCCCCACATCACAGAATAGCCATGAGAATTAAATGCAATTGCAAATGAAAGCTCATGGCAGGTACTCAAAAAAGTCGGTTGAACTGATGTCCCTTTACAATGTATTTTCTGCTTGTTTTCACACTTCTGGACATTGTCTTCTGATACCGATCCATTCTGCCTGCTTCTTATTCTATAGGTTTCTTCTGCCTTAGGCCACTTCAGGAATTCACAATTCTATTATTTTAATTCATTCAGCAAATAACAGTAATAGTATATTATGCCATTTGGTACAGAAAAGCTTTTCATTTTCTGATTTGAATTAATATTTACATGCCTCCTATGAATCTGGAAGGAAAACAAACTTAATTTCATAGGCAAGGAGCTGAATATCTTTATACACAAGGTCATTTAGGTTTACTAGGTGGCAAAGTTCCTAAAGACTGTTTTTTTTCTCTTAATGAAATGCACACATCAACTCATTAACTGTTACTTCCAAAATTAAGTAACCACTGCTGCTAGATGGCTGACTAGCACCCAAACATATAAATAAGACTGACATTGTGCCAACCTTTGCAAAGTCTCAAGGAAAAGAAAGATGCTGAGCAAGTGTGAATAGGAAGCTAGGCAGCAGGTTAAGGATGACATGAAATAGGATGGATCTGGATTTGGTAAAAGTTAGCTGACGGTGAGGTTTTCAATCAGGACCACTGGTGATTTAAATAACATTTAACCATCAGCATCAGAGAATCAACTCATTTATGATAATCCAGCTCCTTTCATCTAATTTAAACAACAGTAGATCTTCAGTCAACTGATTTCTGAAAACAAATGTTTTAAAGGCAGTTATTGGCAATCAGGGACTGCCCCGCTTTTCTACACACAACAGCAGAAGCGCCCTTAGTAAAAACACCATTTTGTGTGTGTGTGTGTGTGTGTGTGTGTGTTCAAAAGAGGCAGTCATAAATGATGGATGACTTTTTCCCCATTGCAATATAAACGCTTCTCCAGATTCTACTGGAAACTCTAGAAAGAAGTGATCATTTTTAATTCTGGTAAATTTAGTCAAAACATTGATTATCCTTTTAAAAAATGTATGCACACAGAGGGATCCAGGTATCTTTTCTGAACATTATCTGGAACTCACCTTGCAGTAACCATATTGCTATGGAATTACAGTTTTAACAAGTTGTTTTCTTTTTCTTTCAAGGTATCCACAGTGCAATATATTTATGATGTAATGAATTATTCACATGAAAGAATAATGATTGGTTTTGGTTTTTTGTAAGCCTTTAAAATTAAATGCCATTCTTAGGGTGCCTGGGTGGCTGCCTTCTGCTCAGGATATGATCTCAGGGTGCTTGGATCGAGCCCCATGTATGGTTCCCTGCTCAGCAGGAAACCTGCTTCTCCCTCTGCCTCTGCCCCTCACCAACCACCGACTCATGCTCTCTCTCTCACTCTCTCTCTCACTCTGTTCTCTCAAGTAAATAAAATCTTCAAAAAATATATTTTAAATTAAATGCCATTCTTAATGCAACATCTTATAAAACATCAGTTTAGAATCCTGGGCATCGCATCAATTTCCATTCTACCTGGAGGATTTAAATCAATGGTAAGTAAATAGTTTATATCTGTATATAGTTAAGTTTTACTTCCTTGTTCCTGGGACTTCATTTTCTAGGTAATAAACCTGTGAATAAATGGTAGTCTGACTGTTTTTATCCTAGGGCTGGATGTAAACTCACTGTCCTAGTTTTGATAAAAGTTCAGCTTCAGTCTCCTGTTTCTTCTCATGCACTTGCCAGCCTGTCTGCCCTTTCAGAGATCCATCCAAAGAAAAGGGCAAACTCTCCATAAAACATTTAGTAAATTGACTTCATTACCTATATGTTTACCAATAGTCTGGGGTTCGCCTCTCCTTAGGGGAGAGAAAAACAACCTAGCAAACCAGGGTTTCAGACACAATCAACTCTTCTATCTCTGCTTCTAATTGGGATGTGATAATACGTTTATCTTCTGTAGGATTCTCCTCAGTGAGTTAGCATCCCCACAGCACTTTGTGCACACTTACATTACTGTACTTTTTATCTTGTATTTATATTATTTTTGACCTACCTCTTCTGTGAGATTATGGGAGCCTGGGTTGCAGGGACAATAACTTGCTTTTCTGTGCAGTTCTATCCCTGCCATTAAAGACATGGCCCTCAATAAATGTTTGTTGAAAATTTGATAAATGAATGAGAATAGCATGTTTAATGCCAGAGGCTCCAGTTCTTTCTGAGAATGTTTTAATAATTAGCCACAGAAAAGTATAAACTGGGAACTTTTTATACAGAAGCACACACTGTAAGACAGTTAAATGTGGCCTTGACTGATTAATAACATTACATATGCCACTTCAATAATAAGTGATGATCATTTGTCTTAGGTATCACCAACTACAAGCAAACTTAATAAAAGTCCCTATATAAAACTGAAAATGTGAGCTATGCTACAAAATGAGTTTCTTTGGAAGAAAGTGCTTAAAGTTTGAGGATTAAAAATGTAACTTACCTTGCTATTGGCTCCAAGAATATACAGTTAATGACCTAATGCATTAACTACAAACATCTTGGTCTATTTCTCAAAGTCCTCTTTATCTGTGTTTGGAGGACTTGATCTCCTACTCACAACTTCACCGCCTTCTTAACATGCCTAACTCATTCTCATGTCCTTGGCCTTTGCCCATTCTCTAACTTTAGGCTTAGATCACTTGCCAAATATCACTCATGCTTCCAGACACACATCTTACCAAGAGCACATTCTCCTGTCTCTGAAGTCCTATAGAATTTATACAGTATACATCCTTTGGGGTCTGCAGCCCACCTTGATTTCTGTAACTGACTACCTCATCTTCAGATATGGATTACCACATCATCCCACCATCTAAGGAACTGTTGATTAAATTAGGGATTAAAATCAGTAAAACTACCAGCACTCCACCCATATTTCTTTTCCATATTGCTTCAGTGTATACCAACATGCAACCGCCTTTCTCCAAAGGGCTTTCTCCAAAGCTGAAGAAGACCACTCTTCCTAAGTCCACAGCAAGCCAGAAGTAATAGGGGATTACCACCCCTCTAGTTGCTCCCAACCAATGACTGATGGAGGTTGATGTATAACTGGTACTTTGTCCCTGGGACAAAATAACTGATGTGTGTGTTCTATCAGTGATTTTTCAGAGGATCCCCAGTGGGTTAATCTCCTGACACCCACAGTGAGAGCTGATTTGATAATACCCTTGGATGACTTTCTTCCCTGTTACACTTCCCTACTGCTGTTCTCCCACCTCCAAATCACATATTTGTACTAAAATCTCTGTCTCAAGGTCTGCTCCTGTGAGAATCCAAACTAAGTCCATATTGAATCAAGTCAGCCAATCAGATTCTCTCTTTTGGGATTTTTGTAATTGAAACAATGAAAGTTTATATGGGATGGTCTCTTCAAGAGAGTTAGGACTATGGTTTCTTGATTTTAGTCCATTTCTGAAGGTCAGCCCTGCTCTTGAGTCCTATTATTCACTTCTATATCTGCATTATTTAATAATTGTCTTTTGGTTTTATCTAAGGAAAAAGGTATGTTTTGTTACTTTAAACCAGAATATATTGTTACTCTATCATTCATTTTTATTTATTGAAGCATCATATTTAAAAATAAGATAGAACTTCTAACAAGTCCAACCTTCATATTTTAGGTAGGAATCCAAAGTGAAATGAATTGCCAAAGATCTCACTTAAACATTGTTATTACACTCTTCAAGTATCCAAATAATGCCTAAAAATTAAGAGCATGAACTTTTTAAGGTCTTAAACCTTCCTATATTTCTTTATTTTCTTCAGTACTTTACACAGTAGGACTTCAATAAATATTTATAGAATGAATGAATCAAATTGTTTGGAATCTGTGTAATTGTAATTTTGGACAACTGATTTTATTATGATCTATTCTCATACATTCTTTCTCAAGAAGGTTTAAAATAGCTTTTAAAGCTAGTATAGGTAAGATAGTTAATAACATGTCTTTTTAAAAAATTAACTAAAAACAAGCATAGAGGGGCGCCTGGGTGGCTCAGTGGGTTAAGCCGCTGCCTTCGGCTCAGGTCATGATCCCGGGGTCCTGGGATCGAGTCCCGCGTCGGGCTCGCTGCTCAGCAGGGAGCCTGCTTCCCTTCCTCTCTCTCTGCCTGCCTCTCTGCCTACTTGTGGTCTATCTCTGTCAAATAAATAAAATCTTTAAAAATAAAAAAATAAAAAAAAATAAAAACAAGCATAGAGATGTGAGGGCTTCCCTTTTGTTTTCTTCTCCTTTCCCCAATTTGGTACTAAATTCTAAAAGAAATTTCATATTTGAGACCCTATCTCCACTAATCTAATCATGTATCTATTCTTTTGACAAAAATATATTGAATATTTATGGGCCAGTCAGTGTGCCAGGTACTTTATTATTATTATTATTATTTTAGATTTTATTTATTTGACAGAGATCACAAGTAGGCAGAGAGGGAGGCGGTGGGGTGGGGGAGCAGGCTCCCCATCAAGCAGAGAGCCCAATACAGGGCTCGATCCCAGGACTCTGGGATCATGACCTGAGTGGAAGGCAGAGGCTTTAATCCACTGAGCCACCCAGGAACCCCAAGTGCTAGGTACTTTTTGAGATACAATGTGAAGACTGAGATTGCTGCAATAGAGTGGGGGATGTGATAGCGAGTGAACAGGGGCAACAGAGCCCAGTAAGAGCTCTGATGGGAGATGTTGCAGAGTCCTACAGATGGGGCAGGAAAACATCTAACCAAGAACGAAGATGCATACAATATATTTTTTTAAGATTTTATTTATTTATTTGACAGAGAGAGACACAGCGGGAGAGAGAACACAAGCAGTGGGAAAGGGAGAGGGAGAAGCAGGCTTCCCGCTAAGCAGGGAGCCTGACACGGGGCTAGATCCCAGGACTGTGGGATCATGACCTGAGCCAAAGGCAGACACTTAATGGCTGAGCCACCCAGGCATCCCACATGGAATATTTCTTAGAGAAAACATTGAACTCAATGCCCAGTATTTGAGGAAAACATTTTATAACAAACTCTCTCTTGCCCAGGGCCTTCACAGACATGCCTTTCCATCTGCCATATCATTCTCCTGTCCTGAACTTGTCCACACTCTATTATCTGGCTAATTCCTGTGCAACGCTCAGAACAGACCACATCTGTCCATTCGCTGACACATCCTCACCTAAGCACAGTGTCTGCTCTTATGTAAGAGCTGAGTAGACACTGGAAATGTAAAGAATATTTAATAGCCCACATGATTTTATAGTCACTTTGCATGACTGGGAGCTCCTCAAGGGTAGTAATGATGTTTCTCTTCATCCCACAGGGCCTGTCTCTTCCTATATCCCTGAATAAATCCAGCTTCCTCCTGCTAACAGGGCTGGGGTGGTATCACAGTCCCGCAGTGATATCTACTTTCCACCTGTGGACTTAAATCAATTTCCATTTACCTATTTGCTTGCTTCTCAGTCTCAGTATTGCTGTTTTCCTTCTCATGGCACCCTCATTTGGATCACAATCTCTGTTCAGCAGCCCCTCTGACTGACAAACTGTTTTAAACTCACAGTTCTGAATTTGCCTTCCAAGCCCTCTCTGGGGTACTATTTCTTATTTTCCCCATTTGTGGCCCCATAGACAGGAAATACCCCTTGAGGTATACCTGCTGTCAGTTTACCTCCACCTCTCAAGTGGTTCCTCCAATTTACCTCCACCTCTCAAGTGGTTCCTCCCTCAAGAAAGGGGTTTAGATAAGCATTCAGATCAGTGCAAGGGATACAGCAGTCATTCCACCGAATTGAGGTTTTCAGAATGAGTTTTTAAAATGTCATCAATTTTATAATGGAAGTCAGGGTAGGAGTATTACTTCATCTACAAAATCCATTTCATGTATTTTGTGAGCTACACCTGTATCATTTACCTCCTTTGAAATATCATACATAATTATATTTTATTCTATCATATTCTACTATGGATACTGACTTAGTTATAAAATTTGCCTAGCTTACAAATCTACCTAGCGAGCTTGCAGTCTTTGCAACTTTCAGTCAACATGACAATCCTTCAATTTCTTTTTGTTTAACCATTTTATTAGCTCCCACAGGAGACACTGGGAGACAGTGAAAAAAGAGGGAAATTAAACTTGCAGGAGAAATGCTTTCCAAAACATATTCTAGTACTTGGTTCTCTATTGACAGTGTGTGTGGTGGGGGGGGGGGGGGGGGGATATGAGGGTAGCTCAGTGTCCCAGTGCTATATTCTACCTGACTCTAACTTCATCCTGTAATGACTTTCTCTCCACAGTTTACCTCCATCTCTGTACACCAAAAACTTAATCTTAAGTTTCCACCTGTACAAAGACTTCACTGACTGTCTTCTTCCATATATTTCCATAGTTGTTCTAGTCAATATTTCTGGGCACTTCATAATTTGCACTTGTATGATGTTCATTTTGTGCCAGACACTGTTCTAAGTCCTTCATTTATAATAACTAATGTAATCCTTAAAACAATTCTTTCTGGTAGATACTATTAGTATCCTCACTTTACAGATGAGGAAACTGAGGCTTAGAGAGGTTAAGTAGCTTATCCAAGATCATAGAGTTAGAAAAGGGGAAATATCAGGATTAAACCCAAGCAACCTAACTCCAAAATCTACACTTCACTCAAGATGGTAGCTATTTGAATGTGACCCTGAAATGTAGGCAAGGTCAGTGCATGGGGGAACTCATGTGCAATGCTAAGCAACTTAGACTCCATCCAATAGATCTTAGGGAAAACAAAAAGCTTGAAAGAGGGAACAAGAAGGTGGTTAATATTTGCACTATGTCAAGAAATGATTTCTTTCCTATACCTTCACCATGTTTCATACCTCTCATATTATTTATCAAGTATTACAGCGTAATTAAAACTGGATCCATACTAAATACTCTAGGATCATAAGCTTCTACTAGACAACAAACCTGACTCCTGTATCTTTGGATCCTCCATAATGCACAGAATAGACCCAACTATGTGCAGTAAGTGTTTGTTAAATTGAATAGAATCATCTCTATTCCCACATTTGCATGAGATTTCTCCCAGTCACCTTCCATCTGCTCTTGTCTTTTTTTCTTTCAAAATTTTATTAAATTCAAGTTAGTTCACATATAGTGTAGTATCAGTTTCAGGGGTAGATTTAGTGACTCACCAGTTGCATGTAACACCCAGGGCTCATGACATCAAGTGCCCTCTGCAATGCCCATCACCCAATTACCCCACCCCCCTACCATCCCTCCAGCCACCTTCATTTTGTTCCCTATAGTTAAGAGTCTCTTATGATTTGTCTCCCTCTCGTCTTTCTCATATTTTATTTTTCCTTCCCTTTCCCTATGTTCATCTGTTTTGTTTCTTCAATTCTACATATGAGTGAAGTCATGCAGTATTTGTCTTTCTTATGTAGCTTCGCATAATGTATTCTAGTTCCATCCACATCCATGCAATGGCAAGCTTTCATTTTTTTTTTTTTTGGTGGCTGAGTAATAAATAGTCCATCTTATACCAGTTCTTTATCCATTCACCAGTAGATGGACATTTGGGCTCTCTCAATAGTTTTGACTCTTGTGAATAGCGCATGTGCCCCTTTGAATCACTACTTTTGTATCCTTTGGATAAATACCTAATAGTGCAATCGCTGGATCATAGGGAAGTTCTATTGTTAACTTTTTGAGGAACCTCTACACTGTTTTCCAGAGTAGCTGCACTAGTTTGCCTTTTACACAGTGTAAGAGCGTCCCCCTTTCTCCGCATCCTCACCAGGCATCTGTTCTTTCCTGAGTTGTTAATTTTAGCTATTCTGACCAGTGTGGGGTGGCACCTCACCGTGGCTTTGACTTAATGGGCTGAGCACAGGCACACAGTGCTAATAGAAGGAAGCTCTGTATTTGCAGTAGGATAAGCAAGATTTCCTGGAAAATGGTTATCTGACAGCACTGACTTAGGCTCCCAGAATGGAAGACTCCCAAGGACACACAGTCCCCTATCCAATCATGGCTTTCTTAAGGGCCTGGATCATGCCCTGTCACACAAGATTTGGACGGAAGGGTGAAAATACAATTTTTCAACATCTTTCATTAATTTTAAGGTCTATGAAGAAAATATCAGATGTAGTTGAGCCAGAATATATATACACTTAATTATCTTGCTGTTATCCCAGTATAGAATTACTTTGTCATTTTTTAGCTTTTTATTTTTTTAACCACTTAAGCAATACACTCTATCTTTCTTCTGAAAAGCAACCAACGTTAGGTAACATAAAGTAATTCCTAGATATAAGGGGTCAGTCTCCTAAGTCACTCCATTTCAGGACAAATTTGCTTTCTTATAGCAGTCAAGAGAATCTCTTCGGAGAAATTCTCCCTTTCTCTGCACTCCCTCACTAGTGAACTAAGTTTATTCTATATCTGAAGCATCATCTTTTCTTGGTGAATTTTCCTGAGCTTTTGACCAGGTGACAGCATTCATTTATAACATAATCTGAATACTCCTCAACAGGATGTTAACAAGGATTCCCACAACACCTGCAGCTCAGTTCAGCAGACATTTAATGAAGTGCAATGCTCCTTCCATAGGGGCCTTGAGCATCACTCAACTTACTATCATTGACACATCCATCAGAGGATGCAAGAACGCTGTGGAGATGAATAGCTGAATTCTGCTATTTATAGAACACCGCTGATCCCATAAAACAGAAGTATAATTTTAGCCTTCACAGGGTGAAAAGTAAATTTGTATGATGGAGGAGCTGATTGGATTTTCTCTCCCTGGTTTTCATCATAAGAGCCTTTAGCATCCAGATTAGACTGAGTGACCTTGACGTCCACTGTCACAGCACCATATATCTTTCTTCCTGTCACAGGAGTAATTTTACATTTATTGGAAGTTTTCGTGACAATGATCAAATCTTTTTTATTTTTCTGGCTCATCATCATATGCCAATAACTCAACTAAGGGAAACATTCAAAATAGTTAGCAATTAACATGGTGGGTTAAGGGGGTAGGAGAAGAGTAAATGAAACAAGATGGGATTGGGAGGGAGACAAACCATAAGTGACTCTTAATCTCACAAAACAAACTGAGGGTTAATGGGGGGATGGGGGTTGGGGGGGTGGGATTATGGACATTGGGGAGGGTATGTGCTATGGTGAGTGCTGTGAAATGTGTAAACCTGGCGATTCACAGACCTGTACCCCTGGGGATAAAAATATATGTTTATAAAAAATAAAATTTAAAAAAAAATAAATAAAACATTAGAAGTAGAAAAAAAAATAGTTAGCAATTGGTCTGGCACAGGCATTAATCAATTGGAATAGATGCTTCCTGGGTTACCACACTGTTGTGTACCAGCTGAAAATTAGCTGGGCACCCGGCACAAGGCGGAGAACATAACAGGTCATCAGTAAATAATTGTTAAATGAATAAATGGATGGATTAAATAACATACTAGATCAGATCTATTTTTCACCCAGTTTCAAATCATTCAGTATTTTATGCTTTCATTATATTCAATCAACTGCTTTATTGAAACCTCACAAAGCAGGTACTCTGTTAATTAATGGGGGAGGAAAAGGGAACAGAAGGTTAAGCAGGAATAGTCCATCTCCTCAAGAGCTCTCTAGCTTAGGCAATACATCCGTTAATGATAGAACGAAGCAAAATGAAAAATAGTGGTAATTTAGTTTTGGGGACAAATGAGATTCACTGAATTCCAAAGGCCATATGTTTCCCATTGTGTAAAATATGGGAATCCTAGAGAACCTGGGTTTGAATCTCAGCTCCACTGTCTCCTGCTTGAGTAGGTAACCCTAGAAATGTCATGAAACCATTTTTGGTCACAGTTTCCTTATCTTTAAAATGGGGAGGTGGGACCTCACTCTCAGAACATGTGTGAGTTTTGAAAAGGATTATATCATATTTAGTGCAATGCCTGGTATACAACAAATGCTCATTAGCGATCAATGCTTTTTTCATATGCAAGTCCAATATATCTCATGTTAGAATACTGGAATTATGGTGGTCAAAACGGTATATTATTTAAGGAAAGTGAAATTACTAGCTTTTAAAAATTCATACTAGGTAGGGCCAAAGGCTTAGGAATCAGCCCAGGACAGTTATGCCATGATTTACTAGACAGATGGCTTAGAGCATATTACCTAATTTAAACCTTCAATTTCCTCATCTATACATCAGAGCCACACAAAGCATATAGAATTGTTGTATGGATTCAAATGAAAGAAGGTGGTTAACACACAGGAAATGCTTAAGATCTGATTTAAAACATAGGGACTCATAAAGGGCCCTCGATAGAGAAGACAAACTCCTCACTTTCCATTTTAAAACTAAAATCCAGATTTAAGAGATGACACTCTCTGCCAACATTTTTTTTTTATTAAGTTATGTGATAGGATGATTGGTTCCATTGGGAAACTTGGAGATGAATGAAATGCTCACTAGAAGTTGCCAATGAAGAAAAGCTTGACCTGAAAGGGGAGGGATGTTGGGAGAAGCTAGGAGTTCTTTTTGCACGATAGTTGTACCCTGGTCCCCAGAGTAGGTTGCTTATATTCCAACATGATGGACCTCTGAGACTTGAGGAAAGACTTTCCCAGTTGACCTATGGTAGGTATTTAGAACCCTATGTTCCTCTCCCTTTGGCCTTTCCCTAAAACCCTGGTTCTTCTACGACAGACAATCTACTATTATATTTATCAGAACAACCCATGGCAGGGCAGACCTGTGCTTGCATTAAGAAGAGGAAGCTGGGGATGCCTGGGTGGCTCAGTTGGTTGGGCGGCTGCCTTCAGCTCAGGTCATGATCCCAGCATCCTGGGATTGAGTCCCACATTGGGCTCCTTGCTCTGCAGGGAGCCTGCTTCTCCTTCTGCCTGTACTCTCTCTATCTCTCTGACAAATAAATAAATAAAATCTTTAAAGAAAAAAAAAGAAGAGGAAGCTGGAGTGAAAGAATAAGTGCAGTGAGGAGTTTCAAGTCCGGCCACTTCTCAGAAATACTATCCTCGACGAATTAACCCATCTCTTCAATCCCCCTTTCCTCTATCTGATATAGAGATGTAAAATGACAATGTACATGTATATCAGCCTAACAACCTTCATTATACATATATTTTTAAGTATGAAGTTATTATGCACAAAAAAAAAAAAAAAAAAAAAACCCACACAGACATTTCCCACCCTACCTCAAGATGTCACTATTGCTCATGTGTGGGTATTTAAAGTTTGCGCCTTCACATGGTTCCAGAGCTTCTCTTTACTTGCTGTATTTGTACTTATTTTGTTGTTCTCAAAACACTGTGAATCCCATCATGAAACAATTCAACTCCACACTGCCTGTGAAATGTGAAAGCAGCACGACAATTTATTTTTTCACAAATAGGTATGCGTGGCTCTTTGAATAATGTCATCTCAGAATTAAAATAAATGGAGTTTTGAAACAGCCTAACCTGTTTGATAGAAGATCTTTGAAAAAGTAAAAACTTTCTGACCTGCCTAACAGGGATGTGCAGTAGTTTATAGAAAAGCTTGGTAAACTAAAAAATATGGTCAAAATGTTATTCTCTGGTATATGTTTACTACACGAAACTATGCTAGACACATTGTTATAAAGGAAGTAAAATGAGCCCAGAGACAAAAATTGAACACGTTTATAAAGTCTAAAACAGATAATAAATAAAAAGAATTGTGGGGGGGAGGAAACTTTCCATAGAATTACTAGAAATGTAAGAGCCAATTTCAGATTTCTGCAGGGTGTGCACAAAGAGCTCTCTCTCGCCTGTTGTCTGAATGTCCTGCTGCTGGCTCATGATACGGTAGCCCATGACAACTGATAACCCCTCTCCAGTTTTTCAGTGATTGAAACCCAAATCTGCCCTTGTTTAATCTACTATTTTAAAATATTGGTTCCCTTCTTTTGTAAATTGGGGTATACCAAATTAGGTGTACAGTTCTATGACTTTTGATGGACCTTTAAAGTCACATAAAAAACCACTGCCATAAAAATCAAGATAGAGAACTTCTTTCTCACTTTAAAAGTTCTCTCATATTTCTTTGTGATCCATCCCTTTTCCCAACCATTAGCCTCTAGCAATTGCTGATAGGATTTCTGTCCCTGAAATGTTTTCCTTTTCTATAATGTTGTAGTAATGGAATCATACAATATGTCCTTTTCGAGTCTAGCTTCCTTCAGTGAGCAGAAGGCATTTGACATTCATCCCTATTTTCATGTCCTTCACTAGTTTGTTCATTTATATTACAGAAAAGTATTCCGTTGTGTGGATGGAGCACAGATTGTTTATCCATTATTTAGCTGATGGACATTTGGGTTGTTTCCAGTTTTTGATGATTATGTATAACTATTAAAAACATTTTGGGTACAGATGTGTGAAGAGATATTTTTCATTTCTTTTAGATAAATGCCTAAGAGTGAAATTGCTACATTATATGGTAAATTTATGTTTAATTTGATAAGTTATGTTTTCCACAGTAACTGTACCATTTCGCATTCCCATTAGCAGTGTGTATGCATTCTGATTACTTTGTATCCTCATCAATATTTCATATTGTCATTTGAATTTCTGTTAGTTTTGAGTCATTCTAGTAGGTATGTAGTGGCATCTCCTTATGGTTTTAATTTTCTTTTATATTTCACCTCAAAATATTTCAAGTTTTGATAGATTTCTCTATAGATCTGATGTCTGAATTTAGTTTCAGATGATATCAGTGTTGCAAAATGTGTGGTGGACTTAATAAGTTCCTTCTTCCAGTTATGTACATCGCTGTTCCCATCTCATTGATCTCAAGTTTTGCATTCTGCATTCTTTATGCCATTACGGCTTTTGCCCACTAGATGGCAACTGTTCAACTGTCGAACTGCTGTGAAGCTAAAGGAAGAAAATCGTTAGATAATAACAGGATAAAAGTTGGGCTATGAATTGTGAATTGCTGCCTTACTCCCTGATTGTTAAAAAAAAAAAATGAATGAATGAAAGGAAGGGAGGGAGGGAAGGAGGAAGGGAGGGAGGGAGGAAGGAAGGAAAGAAGCAAGGGACAGACAACACTCCACAGACTGCTCATCATAACCTAATGTGTGTGCTTCCAAAATCATTCCAATCTAAGCATGAACTACCAAATGTGGATGGAACACAGCATATAAAAATACAAAACAAAGTGTATTTTAAACATAAATCAGTGGAATATGGTAAGCAAATAACCTTGTAGCAAATCATTCTGAAACTTGATCTAATTTCATCAGACAGTATATACTTTTCAATAATATCCTATGAAATAGAGATTTGTAAGTTTTAAGACACCAAACTGATATATTTTCTAGAATAGCTGTAGATAAACTAAGAACTTAGTTTTTCTTATTTGTGGTACTATTTTAGCACCATATAGGTCCCTTCTCTAAACTTATTTTATTCATTAATATTAATCAGATATTTATTAAGTTCCTATTATGTCCCAAACTTTGTGCTAGGCATAAGGAATACTAAGAGGAATAAAATGATGTATTTATCTGAGAGAGAGAGCCAGAGAGCGAGCAGAGGGAGAGGGAAACAAATAGACTCTCCAGTGAGCAGGGATTCTGATGTGGAGTTCAGTCAGTGTCAGGAGCCTGAGATCATGACCTGAGCCAAAAGCAAGAGTTGGTTGTTTAACCCACTGAGCCACCCAGCCACCCCAAGAAGAATAAGACTTATTGTACTTAATGCATGGTAGCAATTGTCCTTTAAATATCAGGACATATTTTAAGACATTTATAAATATTATCTTGCATAACCCTTATTGCCATAGGTTTATGAGAGACCACTGACCCTATTTTACCAATGTGGAAACTGAGACTCTGTGCCAAGTGAGGGAACTACGGTCTTGACAAAAATGATTTCAAGGTGTAGTTAGGTGAAAGAGTAAGCTAGAAATGTCATTCAAGCTTCGTTCTTTGCAGCTGTGTGGCATGGAAGCAAACCAAGTATTTCCTAGTTGGACAACTTCCAGCAGCTGAGAGCTCCAAGCTACCCTCACAACTTCTGTAGTGATCACAAAGCAGACGTAACAGAGGGGACGGTCTAAACCAGAGACTGGATGGAGAACAGAGCTAGGATGCAAGAGACGCACCTGAAGTAGCAGTAGGAGTCAAGATGGAGCCAAGTCATTAGGCTCCATCCATGCCAAAAGGAGATGATGGGAATACCACCCGCCACAGTCTCTAGTTACAGATGTCAGTATGATTCCTAGAAACAAAGACAAGAAATACTTCCATGGATACGAGCAAAGCCCCAGAGAGCAGACATCCACATCTGGTTCAGATGCTCACTCCTGTATCTCTGAGGGTATATAAACTTTCTCCCACTCCCAAATATCATCCTCAGGTGGATTCAGAGGGAAAGAGAAAAATTTTCGATAGGGGAAAACTATAATTTAACATTTATCCCAAATGATAAGGTTTTAAATATATCACAACACAGATTTAGGTTCTTAACCTTTCTGGAGCCAAAGATAACTCTGAGGATCTGCTAAAAGTTATGAACATTCACTCTCACTAATTTCCCCAACACACACACGCACACACACACAAACACACACACACACACAGGTGCACATACACACAGGTGCACACACACCACACAAATAACTTTTTTTAATGTGCATATATGTCCCTAGTATTTAGAAACTAACTGAGGCTCTGTCAACAGCTCTCTGAGAATCCACAGATTCCAGGTTAAGAAACTAGAATGGTGACAATGGTTCTAAAACTTCAGTTTTGACTCAGTCATCATTTGTCATCCATGTGACCTTGGATAAATCAACTCTTGTCTCTGAATTTCAGTTTCCTTACTGCATTTGCTGAATGACTACTACGTGGAGGGCTGGGTTAGGGATGGCTATCTAATCTTTTTCAACATAGCTTGCATACAAAATTTTATACATAAATCTATAAGTAATCTATAACTAGATTCATACTATAGAATCTACTTATAGCCCTTTGGGTATATATATATTTGGGTATATATATATAGGGTACCTATAGATAGGGTATGAATCTACTTATAGCCCTTTGTGGTCCCATATAACTATTTCAAATCGGGAACCAATAGTTTCTAAGTGTCAGCTTCGGGGTCCCCATTCTTCTCCAACCCAGCAGCATGCGCATACCTCCAAAGCAGTCTTCATCCTCACGTATGAAGAGCTGCAGTAGCCTTCCACCATCCTGCTGTTGTAACCCTTACCCGTTCCTATGCATGAAGCACGGCATTCTCAACCGTTTGCTTCCTGTAATTCTCCTGTCAAAAACTCTGCTGAGGCTCTCAGCCCCATAAGAAATCCAAATGAAAACCTAATGGTCAAAATCCCTTTTTTTTTAATCAGTTTGTCTTACCTTGCTGCATGATTCTTGCCTCCTCAGCTTCAGTCAGCTAAATCTGACAGAATCTAATTCTGTCAGAGCCTTAATTTTCTCAACTCTTAAACGAAGCAGTTGGGCTAGACAATTTCCAAGATCCCTTAAACCTTTGATACTCTCTAGCTTTATGACACTATGCCCCTCAAACACTATATTCATTCTACCTGAGTCCTTGTTTCCTCTGTACTCTCCTTCTGCAGTGTTCTTTCTACCACAGTAAACATTCTGTGTTCTTCAAGGTTCTTCATAATCCATGAAATCTTCCCAAATATCTGAATCTGGGAGAAGGACTTCTTTTTTGGGGGTTTTCATGCCATCTACATTCTGTACTAATCAGTAAGAACAGCATACACTGGTATAATACTATAACTTCAACAGGATTTCACATACATTATTTCAATGGAGCCTCTCAAAAGCCTGATAAAATAATTATTATTCATTCTCAAACTCAGAGAAGCTAAGTGATCAGCCCAAAACTCGTCAGCTCAATTGCTAAGGCAATTGACCTAGGGCTAGAATTGAAACCTGATTTCTATTTCAAAGTTTCCCCTCCACATGTATTCAACATATCACATAACTATTTGTATCTATATGTTTCACATATACAGATGTAATTTGATTCAATAAACATATATGAAGCTCATACTTCGTACAATCCATTTGGGTACATGCTAGGGCTAGGGTGGGTAGGCAATGAATGGAGTTTTCTACTTGAAAAGATTTCCATCACTTTTTTGTATCCTGGTAAATCTTAAAGCATATATTAAAGTACAATATTTTCAAGCATGGAGAATAAGAACATTGACTGTGGTGTCAGAAGTACCTAAATTCTCTTCCTTTCTCCCTCCCTCCCTTTTACATTTTGTTAAGGAAAATTTAAGTTATATTAAAAGACTAGAACATGGTATTGTACATCACCAATACCTCCTTACCCAACTTCAACCATGATCACCTCATAACCAAAATTACTAAATCTAAACTCCTAACCACTCTCTCAGATTATTTTGAAGCAAAATCAGGCATCATTTCACTTTATTGATAAACATTTTGGTAAGAAGATTTAAATATAAGAACTCTCTCTTTTAAACGTGATTCTAGCACCAACAAAAATTCTTCAATATCATTAAATAACTAGTCAAGATTTAAATCTTTCTAATTATGTAATGTTCTGTAAAAGTTTCTTCAAATGAAGATTTAAAACAAGTTTATACATACATTTCATGTCTTTTAAGTCTCTTCTAATCTTCAGGATCTCTCTCTCCCCCAACTCTTTGCAATTGATTTGTTGGGGGGAAAAACAGATTATTTGTCCTGTAGAACTTTCTATAGGTTGGATTCTCTTGATTTTACAGTCTTGTGCTTTTTCCCCCCTGTATCTCCTATGAAATGAGAATTGAATCTAGAGACTTGGTCTTACTCAAGTTCTACATTTTGAGCAAGACCATTTCACAAATGCTGAGGTATATTTCCATCAGATGCCATATGATGTCTGTCTTTTTATGATGCTGAACCCATCGACAAATATTTTCTAGATCTCTTGTTTTCATAGTATGAAACTCTACCATTCCTTCCTATTTTATTGCTATAAAGAGACACTTCCTTTCAACTATTTTTACTTAAATTTCAGTTTATATAGAATAGGATAGTGTTTCTTACACTTTATTTACCAGTTTTCACAGTAATGAATAGATTCCCTAAGCAACTCGCAAAGCTGGTAATGAGGTAATTTTTAAACAATATTATTCTGAAATGATGGATTTCAACACATTTGCTGTGTCTTAATTCATTTCAATTAGCATCCTTGTCAATGCTCTGAGTGTTTCATTTTTCCCAGGCTTCTGACATATGACATTTCATATCCTGATAGAGAGCTTGCTTGCTTTCTAATGTAACATATCCCAGGTTCATATTACCCACCTCAGACCTAGAATAAAATTTGTCTTAAAAAATAAGTTTTTTCAGGACACCTAGGTGGCTCAGTGAGTTAAGCACCTGCCTTCGGCTCAGTCTTGATCCCAGGGCCCTGGGATGGAATCCCGCATTGGGTTCCTTGCTCAGCATGGAAGCTGCTTCTCCCTCTGCCTGCTGCTCCTCCTGCTCCTCCTGCTCCTCCTGCTTGTGCTCTCTCTCTCTCTCTGACAAATAAAATCTTTTAAAAATGAGGTTTTTTTTTTTTTTCAAGAAGCCCTGGCTTTAAAAAAAAAAAAAAAAAAAGGGGAGGGGGGAATGCTTTTTAGAAACCACACTCAAGGTATGATGGGTGTTCATAATTATTTAGCTTTCATTGCTTCCAGCCCTTTTGAATGAATAGAACTAGGAAATATTATATTTTTAAAGATAAAATTTATATCATGACTCATTCTGAACTATTAATTCAATTTTTTTTTTAATTTATTTGACAGACAGATCACGAGCAGGCAGAGAGGCAGGCAGAGAGAGAGGAGGAGGCAGGCTCCCCGCTGAGCAGAGAGCCCGATGCGGGACTCGATCCCAGGACCCCGAGATCATGACCTAAGCCGAAGGCAGAGGCTTTTTAACCACTGAGCCACCCAGGCGCCCCTATTAATTCAATTTTTTTTAACTTTATCAATCTTACAAAAACCTGGGTTCTTATCCCAGCTCTTCTAGTCGCCTGTAGAGTAAATGATAGAATCTGTAATAATTTTCAACTCTCAATTCTTTATCTGAAAAATGAGATTAATAAAAACACCCTTACACTGAGCATTAAAAAAAAAAAAGGTGGTATTTGATTTATCCAATCACACAGAAACACTATATACCATTTAGCACTGGCATATCTGGGGCTTACCATTTGGATTTATTACACACAAAAGTGAAAGATGAAAGCCAGAAAATCCCTAACTCCATAGTGGGGCATGCCATAAGTTCCTAATTAAATACAGTAAGAAAGGTCCTCTATAAATTATAGGATAATTGAGTGGTTAATCACAAGCTCCTTAGGGCAGAGCACTCAGCCTCAAGTTTTATCCAATCTCCAGGCTTTCCTATTATTGTGGCTCTCATGATCTTTCTCCACCCAAAGTTACACAAAGTCTTCAAAACCTCCTTTGAGTGCCATTTACTGTTCTTCAAAATCTGTTTAGTATCAAAGCAATGGTTGATTAAATATTTTACAAGGCTTTATTTTCAATCTCCTATCAACATCTCAGATTCAGAGGAAGGATGTTTTTTACACTTTTTCTTCTCCATCATACATTTCTGCCTTCTCAATTTCACCAAACTGTACCATAAAGTGTTAAATACAAAGGTCTCCAGGAAACATTCATGTGATAGTTTTCTTCTGCCCAAGTTTCTCTATCCTATTTCCATCCACCTGTTTTCTAACTGCGGTTTTATTTTCATTTTTTTGTTTTTATTTTAAAAAACAGTAATAACTAATATCCCCAAATCAGTGTCTAGGTGAACACTGGATAATAATACTTACCATTTATACGGTGCTGTATAGAAAGCTCTTTTCCACATCTTGTCTGAATCGTAACGTGCCTTTACAGGATAAATCAGGCATAAAAGAGACAGCCAATCAATACCCACTCTCTAGTCTCATGAAGTGAATGTATTATTGTCATCAGAGAAACAGGTCTTACCCCGGGTGTGGGGTGGGGGCTTAGATTTACAAACCTGCACGTACCAAGTTGAAAGAGAGACCAAGAAGCACTCCACAGCAACAGGAAAGAGCTGTAGTCATTTAGCCATAGAAGAGAAACACGGCTGCTTGAACAATCAAACTCTCTTCCTCTCCTGTGTTTATGTGAATTCAATGTAAATATAGATTTGTAGGTGTGTGTAGTTTTAAAATATATAGCATACCTGAGAAAATGTTTTAAAGCTAGCATTTCAAGATGTTATGTTCCGAGTCTCTGACATTTTAAATTAGCTAGTTATACAATTTAAAGCTCTCCAGCTAAAATTTACGTGTAAAATTAAGGAAGTTGAAAGTATAATTTAATAAAGCATTACTCTATCCTTGACCCTTTTTAAAATGACAGATGAGACAAGAATCAGACCCTTGTTCTGCATGTAACATGACGAGGCTAGAAATGACGTCCCAGGTCACAAAACTACCAAGTGAAGTGTGTAGATCGAGAAACCATCTCTTCTGACTCTTGTTTGAGCACTGTCTGCACTGTCTCTTACAAGGCATGACAGTTTATAAAAAAGTGCTCCAAAAACACTTTGGATACTTGCTGTTTGTCTAATTTATGGCTTCAGTCCCTTTTCTCTAGATGATAGGACTATACTGAGCCAGGAAAGAGTTATTTTTTACAAATAGATTTTAACATTTTATACACAGAACATATTTTTAGGTTCTTTTCACTAACCTAAAAAAAAAAAATTCTAACTTTAGCGAGGTATAAAAATGCCATGGTTGGAAGGATTAAACATTTTTATAAATAGGAAAGTCCCTATTGATCATACATGACTTCCCTAGAACACTGTTGCCACCACATGGGGGTGCAGTGTTCTTAATATGTGCTTTGTTAGAATTCTGAGCAGCTCAGATGAGCAAGTCTGAGAGTAGCAAGGAGACCTGAATTTAATTGGCAAAGACAAAGCAGTTTCTCTTATCTGCACTAAGCACAAGGCCCAGGAATAGGAATGAAGTCCTAATTCACCCTCAAAGTGTCTCCAATATGAAATTATCTTCACAATATTAATATGCCAAAATTGTTCCGTCTCAGAAAGCACTTTATTCTCTATGTGACTTAGCTGTGGTGGGACAGCAATTTCACTGAAAGCAGTCATAGTACTAGTATTTCCCATGCTATATTCTCTAGTGCAAGAAGGTGATTAGAAAATTATTAAGCAATAGTTACTTCTATTGTCAGAATTACTGTGAGATAATTGACCATGATGGGAGCTGTGTCCCCAAGCCAAAAGTAAATCATGGGAGCCAAGCTCAATTATCTTATATTAATGTCCACAGTGAAAAGAGCTATTGTGATGATCGTAAGACATAACCATAAAATACCTGAAGTCCTAAATAGCCAAAACTTTTTAACTATATTATAGTGTTCACGGATCCAATATTATTTAATTAGAGTAAAACCATCATACTGAACACTTATAATGTCAGAAAGGTTTCTAATTGGGACAAATTTGGCAATGAGGACACACCAAAAGAATGTCTCACATAACTCATTACATCTGCATATGCAGGTTTTCTGTTTCTGCATTTACAGAGGGCACATTTCTAAAAACTGACCAGTATGAGCAATAACTTCTTGAATTTCTGTTGGTCAGTGTAGGTGAGTCACTAACGCTTTCTGGTTGTTCCTGACACAAAATAGTATACTAGTTTCAGATGTACAGTATAGAGATTGAAAATGCTACACAGTATTCAATGTTCACCACTGTAGGTGTAGTCACCATCCGTCACCAATGTTATTATAACATTACAGACTATACTCCCTGCACTGTATTTTTCACCTCCACGACTTACTCATTTTGAAAAGTCATTATTAACTTTCCTTTAAAAAAAAAGATTTTACTTATTTATTTAAGAGAGAGAGAGAAAACAAGTGGGAGGAAGGGGCAGAGGGACAAGCAGACTCCCCTGCTGAGTGAGGAGCCCAATGTGGGGCTTGATCCCAGGACCCTGAGATCATGACCTGAGCTGAAGCCAAACACTTAATGGACTGAGCCACCCAGGCGCCCCAGAGAATCATTATTAACTTTGCATAACTTAGGTGCAATTTAATGTGTGGGGATGGGGGAGCAGAGCTTAATTTTAGTGGAAAGCATTAAGTTCTGGAGTCAGACAGACTAAAGTCCAAATCGTAAGAATCCCAGATTTACCACGTACTGATTGTGCAACTTAGCTGCCTACAGTGTAGAGGGTCAGGGGAAACGAAGCAATTCAGATGGAATTCTGAAGCTAATTTAGTGAAAGAAGGTACAGGCAGGGTTAAGGGAACTGATAAGGAATATGAGGCAGTCAGGACTCAAGAGAAGGGTAAGATGCCTTTACTGTATCTTTAGCTTAGGGCAAGCAAGAAAAATAGAGAACTAGAGTCTGGTACGAGCTGGAGGCTTCAAAAAAGTGTTTGCAGCCTGGCAGGAGCTATCATCACTAGGGAACAAATGCCACGGTGCTATAGCGGGAGATGAATGCACTCGTCTTTTTCCTCTCTGGCCTGCTGATCTATGGCAGGGCCACCCTTTGTCCAAACCCAATTAAAAACAAGCCAGCAAGTCTGGTCGTGATCCCAGGATCCTGGGATCAAGTCCCACATCAGGCTCCTTGCTCAGCAGGGAGACTTCTTTTTCCTCTGCCTGCAGCTCCCCCTGCCTGTGCTCTCTCTATGAGACAGACAGATAGATAGATAGATAGATAGATAAAATCTTTATAAAAACAAGTCAGCAAGGAATCCCTAGATGTACCAGACAATAATAGCCCACCGAAAAGGCCCAAGGAGAGTGGTAATTATTCTAGGTTGAGGGGAAGCAAACAGACAAAAGCAGCTTACTCTCTGAGTGTTTGTCTTCCTCATTCATAACAAAGAACTGAACAGAACCTTTCCAGATAAAATCAACGTGAAGATTAAGTGAAATATATGAAGGTACAGAACTCAGTGCACATCCCACAGCAGATCCGGGGTTAACAGTAGCTAGTTCTTACCTTATTTTTAAAAGTAACCACCATTGTGAAGGTGAGGGTACATTCTCTGTTAAAATCCAACAACCATCCAACAGGGTTTACCCCTCAAGAAGCTATTTTGTTTCTTCTTCTAGAAAGCTGTTCTGTTTTCTTTACACAACAGGGAGACCATGAATAGAAAGATGAAAGCACTAGGAAAGTAAGTTATCTAGTGCTATAAACCATATGCTTCTTTCAGCTCCGATAGGAGGGCCTTACAAAAGCAGTTATATATTTCTGACCAGCACAATTCTGCCCAAGGGCACATGAAGTGGACAGTGATGGAAACTGAGGGCTCTATACATTTTGTACCGTATACTCCACCATTCATCTATGAACGGAGAATTCCAATAGAAAGCAAAAAGCCTCCCTTTCTGAGAATACGTGTGTAATTTTAGCCTTTACATTTAAAATTAGTATTTAGCATCAAAGGCACTGAAGTTTGGTGGAGTGCCCTTGACCTTGCAGAATGCCCATGCTACACAGGTCTTCACTCTACCCTAGGCTCTCTCTGCCCACTTCTCCAGGTTTTACTGTCTTTAAGGCATGTTTCTACCTTAAGATTTATCTATTTATTTGCTTATATATTAATTGTTTTATTGTCTTTAAGGCATGTTTGTACCTGAAGATCTGTTTGTCTATTTCTTTGCTCATGAGAGCAAGGACCTAGGCTATCTTGTTCTCCCTTATGCCTAGAATACCTAGAACAGAGTTTGAGAGTAGATACTAAATAAGCTAACACTTACACGGAAAAGTGTATACATAAAAGTAGTTGATGTCCGAATTAGCTTGCATGCTATATCCAAGTCACTTCGAAATAGGCACCCCAATATGGTGGCAATTATTACCATTGTTTTGTTATTGCTACTATGAAGATTGATGCTAAAATGATGCACACAGGGTAAATATTATGGCGATGACAGCTATTTTCCAATAACTGAGTCTTGGTCATACATGCCTGTACTCAGAGCAAGACTGCCAGTCTTTGTATTCAGCCTGTGACTACTGCCAACTTGATGTTTGCAGTGACACTGCCAGATTGTGTAGCTTGGAATGATACCTCTCAAAGACTAGTGGCAATAATGTCCCAGATTTTAGGAAAAATGCCACATGCCAAATGCCAAGTGCTAAACAACTAAAAATGAAAGCTACATATTCTACTTCTGTCAAGGTAAAGTGGAGGTGTTTTTCCCAACCCTTCCTACTAAGTACATCTAGAAACCCTGGGTGTTATATAGAGAACAAACATGAGAAGAATCTAAAAGGTGGACAAAAACCAGCCGACCATCTAGACACCGAGGGACTAGAGGAGAAACGTGGTGCTGAGTTCCTTGCACTTTCTTTTTGCTTCATCAATTCCAGAGTTAGAACTGAAAAAGCCAGAAAGCCAGAGATGTCAATAAGCACACACACAAAAAGCTCAAACAAATGCCTTTTTTCTCTAATCAAAAAGCCAAGAAAGGGGCAGTCCAGAAAGACAGAAAATTTTTAGATTATAATTTCTTTCCTCTTACCAAGCATCACACACCAAAGAACTATGGCCCTAAGCCCACCCACATCAACAAACGTCCACTTGAGAGCCTAGATTTCCACCCTTGTCAGACAATAGTGAGGTTCTCACATGTCCCTGATGAGATGGTGTCAGAGACAGCCTAGTAGGGATCTAGTACTTTCATCCATACTGGACAGTAATAAAGCTATCTTTATCAAAACCTGTATCAATACAGACCATTTGAGGAGCTTGGGCCTCTACTCCTACCTGGCTATAATAAGGCACCCCTTCTTTTCCCTAGGGAGGTAGTATCAGAGGAGGACTGGTAGAGAGTCAAGACTTTCACCACCATCATCCAATAGTATTAAGATCATACCCTCCTGCCTCCATCCACCACGGTGTCTGTAGGAGCTATGTAGAGAGAAGTAGCAGAAGGGAGGTATCAGTGGAAGGCTAGTGAAGAGCTGGAATGCCCACTTCCACTCAGCAATAATGAGAAGCCTTGCCTCCTTAGTGTCAACAGAGGCTGGGTGGGAAACCTAGACTTCTGTCCCCAGTTAGCTGTAGTGAAGTGACACTTGCTCCTCCCTTTCTCCTACCTCAAAATGTACAGAAGTCCATAGAAAAACACTTATCATACCAAGAACCAAGAGTATCTAGAGCTGAAAACAAAAAAACACAGATTCAACACCACAATGACAGAGATGTTGAAATAATCCTACAAATATCTAAAATAGCCATCATGAAAATGCTTCAGTTATGCTTTATTTATGAACATATCTGAAATGGAAAAATAGAAAGTCTCAGCAAAGAGACAGAAAGTCAACAACAACAAAAATAAAAGATATCAAGAATAATCAAATTCAAATTTTAGAACTGAAAGATACAAAAACCGAAATAAAAATATCAATGGATGGGTTCAATAAGAAAATGGAAGGGATAGAGGAAAAAATCAGTGAGCATGAAAATAAAACAATATAAATCCCAAGAATAAATTACAGCTCTCCCTCAAAAATGGACAAGAGCCTCAAAAATCTGTAGGACTATAACAAACTTCTCATAGTTGTATCATCAGAGTCCTAGAAGGAGAGGAGAAAGAGGGTAGATCTGGAAAATCACTCAAAGGAATAATGGCTGAAAACTTCCCAATTTGGGACACACATATACACACACCTATGAATTCAAGATGCTAGGCAAAGCCCAAACAGGGTAAACTCAAAGAAATCTGCACTAAGACACATCATAGCCAATCTTCTAAAACTTAAAGGCAAAAATAATTTCTAAAAGCAGCCAAAATGAAATGACATTTTAACTACAGGGAAAAATCTATTTGAATGACTGGATTTCTCATAGAAATCTTTCTAGAGCCCATAAAAAAATCAACACATTTTCTAAGCTCTGCAAGAAAAGACCTGTCAATCCAGAACACTGTACCCATAAAAATTCTTCAGAAACAAAGAGAAAAATCAAGACAATCTCAGATAAAACTGAAAGAACCTGTTACCAGCAGACTTATCCTAAAAACAGAAAAACAAAAAACAAAATCTAAAGAAAGTTCTTTAAACAGAAAAGAAATGATAATAAAAAGAAGAAATAACATGGTTACAAAAAATAAATAATATGGGTAAATACAGACTTTCCTCAAGTTCCCTAAAATATGTTTGATGATAGAAACAAGAATTAAAACACATCTCATTTGGTTCTAAGTGAACATAAAAAATGTTTAAGAAAATCATAATTATATTATTAAAATTATATTATAAACAGGGGTGAGTAAAGGGATATAAATGGGGCTAATGTTTTTACACTTAAACTGGTAAAAGGATGACATCAAACCCTGCTAAAGGAAAGAAATCAAGGGCAGAAATCAATTAAATTCAAAACAGAAGATCAAGAGATAAAATCAATGAAACAGAGTTGGTTGCTTGAAAAAATAACAAAATAAATCTCTAGCGAGAAAGACAAAGAAAAAGGAAAGAAGGTATAAATTATCAATACCAGAAATGAAAAAGGAGTTATCACTACAGAATTTACAGACATTAAGAGGATAAGAAATACTACAGACAGCTCTGGATACATAAGTTTGATGGCTTAAATTTGAGAAATAGACTTATTCTTCAAAAAACACAAAGTGCCACAACCAATATAAAATATGAGTATGAACATAGCATAGGAAATATCAAATAGATATTTTGAATAGCACAGTAGCCTTCAGGGGAATTAAATTTATAATTTCAAAAATTCCCAAAAAAGAAATCTTCAGGTCCAGGTTGTTTCATTGGAGAATTCTCCCAGATTTTTAAAATATAAAATTAAGGCCAATTCTATGCAATTTCTTATGGAAAACAGAAGAGAAGGGAACATTTCCCAATTCATTTCTAATACTACTCAAATACCTCAAACTGACAATACAGAAAGTACAGATCAATATTCATCATGAATATAAACAGAAAAAAATCCTTTAAAATATTAGCAAATAAATTCAGCAATACATATTTGCAATGAACATGGGGACACCCAAACTGAAAAATACAGTACCATTTACAACTGAATACACAAAAAAGGAATACTTAGGTGAAAATCTAATAATACACACATAGGACTTACACGATCCAAATTATAAAACTTTAATGAAAGAAATGAAGTTCTAAATAAATAGACACGCTGTGTTCAGGAATTGTAAAGTTCAAATAGTAAACTATTTTCTCCAAATTTATATACAGGTTTAACACAGTTCCTAGTAAATTCCCAGCAAGAATTCTGGTAGCTATTGATAATTCTAAAAATGATATGGAAAGACAAAAGACCCGGAATAATAAGAACAGTTCCGGAAAATAATAAAGTGAGAGAAATCATTGAATCTCATTTCAAGACTTATCATACAACTATGGTAATTCAAACTATGTGTGATTCAAAGAAGGATAGACACGTAGATCAATGGAACAGGTAAGGCATGCCCAACCAATTTTTGACAAAGATACAAATATAATTCAAAGAGAAAAGATAGCCCTTTCAACAAATGATACTGGAACAATTGAATATCTACAAGCAAAAAATGAACTTTCATCTAAATCTCACAATATAAAAATTAACTCAAAATGGATCATGAACTTAAATGTAAAACTTAAAACTATAAAGCTTTCAGAAGTTTTTTTTTTTTTTTCTTTTCTTTTTTTTAACCTTTAGGATCTATTGTAAGTATTTTGGTCCCTAATCTTTTCCCAAAAGTAGGTTTGTTAAAAAAAATCCTGATAAACTGAATTTCATTAAAATTAAAAACATATGGTCTACAAAAGACCATATTAAGAAGACTAAAAGATAAGCTACACAATGGAAGAAAATATGTACAAAACACAATGTAACAAAGGATTAGTATCTAAAATATGTAAAGAACTCTCAAAATTCAACAATAAATAAAATCCAATTAGAAGATAAGCAAAAGAAAGGAGAAGATACTTTACCAAAAATGATATACAGATTGCAAAAAAGCACATGAAAAGATGCTCATTATCATTAAGCATTATGAAAATACAAAACCACAGTAAGACAATACAACATATAAAATGGTTAAAGTAAAAAGTAGGGACAACATCAAATGCTGATTAAGATGTGGAGAAACTGGATCACTCACACGGCTGGTGGGAAGGTAAAATGTTATAACCACTCTGGAAAACAGCTCGGCAGTTTCTCAACAAACTAAACATGCAGTTACCCTACAACCCAGCGGTTGTTCTCCTAGACATTTTTCCCAGGGAGATGAAAATTTACATTCAAATGCCTTTATTTTTAATAACCAAAAATAAAACAGTGCAGATACCATTTGAGTTAATAGTCAAACTGCAGTATGTCCATACCATAAAATACTACTCAGCATTAAAGTAGAATTATTATTTTTTAAATTTTTTTTATTTTTTATAAACATATAATATATTTTTATCCCCAGGGGTACAGGTCTGTGAATCGCCAGGTTTACATACTTCACCGCACTCACCATAAAGAAGAATTATTGATTCGCACAGACAATTTGGATAAAACTGCAGACTATTATGCTGAGTTAAAAAAGGGAAAATCCCAAATGGAAAGTACGATTTCATGATATATTTCATTTATTTTTGTTTTATTATTTTTTAAAGATTTATTTTAGAAACACAGAGCAAGAGAGAGAGAGTGTATGCCTAAGCCGGAGGAGGGGTAGAGGGAGAGGAAGAGGAGGTCTCCAGCAGACTCCCCGCTGAGCAAGAAGCTGGATGTGGGGCTCTGATCTCACAACCCTGAGATCATGACCTGAGCCAAAATCAAGAGTTGAAGCCTTACCCAACTGAGCCACCTAGGTGTCCCTTATATTTTTAAAAAGACAAAATTATAGAAAGGGAGAATGGATTTGTGGTTGCCAGGGTTTGCAATGGGACTGGGGATGGGGAAGTGAGTGTGGCTATGAAAAAGCCACACGTGGAATCCCTGTGATCAAAGCACTGTGTCCTAACTACATCGATGTCAATATTTTGGTTTGACATTTGCACTACAGTTTCACAAGATGTAACTGCTAGGGGAAACTGGTAAAGGGTACACGGGATCTCTCGAGAGGCATTGATTTTTACAAATGTATATGAGCCTACAATTATCTCAAAATAGGTTTTACTTATTAAAGTAACAGTTAGAAAAGGAACTCCTGGCCTTTCATTCTCCCATGCCTGCCTCACTCCCCATACCTCTATCCTGGAGCTGACTCAACTGTGAGCTGGTATGTTAAGTGTGTACAAATGTGTGTGAGTGAGTGGAAAGGAGAGGAGAGGAGTGAGTGGCACATAGTGACCCAGACCTTTGGACACAGGATACTAAAGGAAGCGAGCATCATTTTATTCGGTCAGTCTTTTTCCTTTCCCCATGATGTAGAAGTGTATACAAAAACAACATTAGGATGAGGATACTAATAGTGACAACTGGGCTGTTTACTTAATATCCTATCATTTCAGAGGAAGATGGAGGTTAAAAAAAAAAAGAACAGAAAACTGTGGGATTTTCTGAATAACATTCACCACTAAATGTTCAAATGTGGATGTGTGACTGATATGCCTATCATTCATTCACTCCTCTGTCCGTCATTTCATTTGGTTATTCATTCAAAAATACGTATTTCAGGCCTATTCTCTGACAGGAACTATGCCAGGCCATGGAGATACAAATTTGAATAAGACACAGATTCTTCCCTTTAAGGATCTCAGAATCCAACAGAAGAGGCAGATTTTTTTTTTTAAACTGTCAATTTTAGAGCAATGCAGTCATTCTATAATTGAGCTTTACAGAGTGCCATGGGAAGATAGGGTGGAGAACCTAACCTGACCAGGAACAAGGCTGTTGAAGCAGGGCTCCTGGAGACCATGACACCAGAACTGAGCCTGTTCATTTTTCCAGTTGTTCCCTATCGGCCGTGCATTAGTCACTATTCTAGCTTAAGATACAGACCAAAGCAGGCATTGAAGATAGAGACGGCATGATCCAGGCGAACAGCAGCACCTCAAATAAATTATAAATTGAGGTGAATTCAGTAAAATAGTGATAAAGTAATACGAGTTTAATCAAATCCTTCTCATATCATGAAAAAAGGGCCTAAGACTTGGAACGCTAGGTAAGCGAAATGTAACTATAAGATGCGCGATTCAACTTTATAAGCTCATAAACACACAACGCCACAGCTTGACAGTAGCATACTGTATGGACTGAGACTTGAAATCAGAGAGGAGTCAACAACTTCCAACATAAAAGCAGACCAGCCCTTAATACTTTTGTGTGCACAATAAAATAAAATTAAAAAGCCTCACATTGCTCAGCCTCTTATGCACAGATTGTGCTGTTCACTAACATGCTCAAATTAGTTATGCAAATCCTGTGCCATATTATGCCTCTCCACCATATGTGACTAGTTACCATAGCAGTCAGCTTAAGTGCATATTTTCCATAGCAACCTAGGAATCTTTACTGTGCAGAGACCCAAGTGAGAGGGAATTGAAAGCAGTTCCACAAAGCAATATGAAATATAAATGTTGGCAATGTCCCCTGAATCTTTCTTTAAAACTACATCATTTAGCATTGACTTTTAAATGCCATAGCCTCTGGGAGGTTCTCTTTTAGACTCTATCAGCAACTCTTTCCTGTTGGAAATGTGAAACTCCTTGAGAACAGAGAATAACATTTATGATTTGGAGGCATAAAGGGGAGTTTTCCTCTGGGCTTGTTCTAGAGAGTGGGTGAATTTTCCTCTGTCTCCTACAGTGCAGGAGAATTACAATGAGGGGTTAAGGCGACTGAGAGGTGCTTGCTGAATGCAGTCTGAAAATTAAAGTCCCATATGGTGGTGCAACGTATTTGGCATTTTCATCGGCTTTCTGTGTTGTTACAACTCCCTGCCTCGGACTACAAGGCTGGTACGAAACTGAGCTGGAATTTCCCCCTGTCTCCTTGGCGGTCTGAGGGCAGTTGTCCAGTCAGTTATATTAATTTCATCCCTGATATTTAATAGGAAGACCGTTTATCCTTAAAAGGACTCCAGACTCACTGCGTAAGTATACAGAGGGAATGTATATATAAGAAACAGGATCCCAGATGCTCCATTCACTTATTTTAGACTCAATCCACATACAAAATTAAACATACATACATAGAAACTAGGCCTCAGGAGTGGTCCTAGAACTGGGGATAAACTTACTTGAGGGTAACGTTCCCAGGGGCCATTGTCATTTCGTGCTTGTGTTCCAGGTACTATGCTAGTCCTTTAGAACCGTTACAATGAATCCTTATGGCAACCCTGTGAGAAATGGTAGATTTTCCACATTTCCTGCAGTAAAGATAATTCTCTCTCTCCCAAAGCTACCTGACTATAAAGTAAGAGTAAGAAAGCTAGGTTTATCTAAGAACCAAACCACTGTTCTCTGCAATATAGGAAACAGGGGGAAAAGAGAGAAGAGGTTAACACTTGGAGGAAAGAGTCTAGTATGGGACCCAAAGCCACACCCTGTAATGACTGGGAACGCCTGATAAGACCTCCAGGGGCAGAAGAGGTAAGGAGACAGTCCCAGGCTGCTCTCAGAATAATAAAGAATTTATCTTTCTGGGGTGTCTTCATTTGAGCACTGAGGACAAGGTTCTCCTGAATTCTTTACACATCATATATTTAAACCTTTGTGAAGAAACATAGCTACTCTAATGCTGATTACAAACTTAACAGAAAACTTTTGATATTATTATATGTTTCAGCATCCCAGTGTTACTTATCTCCTCCTGCTCCCACCTCCAACTGGGAAGGGACTGAACTTTTCCCACCCTGCTATCATTTGGATAGATGGCTCATCTATCTATGGCTCATCTATCTCTCTATGGCTCATTTCAAATAACGGTAACAAAAAGAAAGCATATTTTACTTAATCCCGTAGTATTTTCCTACAGATGTACTCCCTTTCGAAATGGTCTTCTCCATCCCTAAAACATTACTATGAAAATGATACCACTTAAACCCTGTTGCTTTGTTTTTAGCAAAATAAGCTTATAGAATTTTACATTTGCTTCTCATATTCCAAGACTCCCCTCAAAGGAAATTTCTCATGGACTGCTCAGCTCAGTGCAAGGGAAGGGCTCTCATTTGCTGTGGGCAACCTTGTGGGTCAGTTAGAGACTATGCCCAGCAGTCTCTGGGCCTGCAACTCAGCATGTTGGACACTGAATGGAAAGATAGGTCTAAGTGGTATGGCATAAAGGAAGTCACTGTTGGGACCTCAAATCCCTCCTCTTAAATGTGACCTAGAATGGACTAGGTCCATTAAGATGGTAATCCAGGCTTTTCCTGTTCTAGGTCTCTGAATTACAGATTCTCAAAGCCACTACAGTGATCGATCCAGAACAAAAACCTCACAGTGTCCCTGGCTATCAGTGGCTCTGCACTGACTAGATCATGTCTCCCTGGTCTGAGACTTCAGGCTCTCCCTGCTCCAGCCCTTCTTTAAGGTCCAGCCTCAAATGCTTCCATTTTCTACTTTTTCATGCTTCAAAACACTGAATTAATTGCAATTCCCTTCATACATCATGCTGCTTCTCATCTCTGAACATCTGTTCATATTTGTTCCTACCCCACCCCCCCACCTGCCACATTTGTCTGGCCAGTTTCCCTGGTGAGGACTACCCCTCCCTCCAGTCAAAGTTAGATATCCCTTCTTGGGTTTTATAATACTTTTACATCCTTATTCATCACATTTATGCTGTTGCGTTATGATTATAACAATATGGAAGGATGTTATTCCCTTAGGAAAGTCTCTCATAATAAAAAAGATCTGCTATTAAAAAAATTTAAAAAGGTACCTTGTGTAGAGGCCTGTCCTGATGGGCTTGCCTCCTGAGAAACAAGCAGAGAAGGAGAAAAGGCTTTGGAAGGGGAAAAGGAACAGAACAGAACCAGCACGAGAGGCAGAGATGAAGAGGAAGTCATCCAGATAGAGGAAAATCCCATGATCTGAAATGTGAAATGTGTGAACTCCCCTCACTGTAACTCTCAGTTTATAAGTTATTCAACTCTCAGACTGTTTGTAGGAAACAAATGGGTGGGGTGGGGAGCGGGGCAAGCCTGCAAGAGGCTTTGCTTTATACTTGCACTGATTGGGAGAGAGCAGAACGGTATCTATGAAAATACAGAAACACGAGAGCACTGGAGACAGAAAGAAATAAAGTAAGTTACAGAAGCCTGAGGAAAATGGGAGGAGAGTTTTTGATTGTCCCAGATTGTCCCAGAAACTGAGGTTCAAAGTGTGACAACTTCTTCATGGGCAAGATGTTCTCGGCAATATCCGGGTTACATAATACTTCATGAAATACAATTTCATAGGTCCGCTTCCTTGACCAGCTGGGGGAATCCCTACCTGCCGCATCACCAAGGCTATCCCAGTTCCTGGCATCTTGCAGTATTCCATAAGCAGCAGGTAAGGCAATATTATTAATATTCTATAGGAATTGCTGGCTTAAAGTTAATTTAAAAGAACTGCACCTTGGGAATGTTTGTTTGACCTTCGAGGTAGCTAGAGATACCTTGTTCATTAAGAAAAATGTGAGTTGTAAATTAAGAGCCTAAGCAAAACTAAATTAAGAAGGTTAATTTGCTGAAAAATTCATTTAAGGATTTTAAAAGCCATATATAAATGAGTCTTGGATTATCTGCCCCAGTGCTCACATCTATTAGCTGGGAGGAATGCAGTGAATGAGTTATGATGGGAAACTTCCCACACATGATGGGATCTGGAATTGTTGAACACAGCACACTGCCCCAGAGCAGGGATGCAAGCCAGAAACTTCTTTCACCTTGTGCTAAAAGGGCACGGCATTTTTATCCAAGGCATTTTTCATGTATCAGGCCCCAAGATAGCAAAGGTCCCTACAGGGGTGACACTGGGACTGCCTCTTAGTCTTTCAGTATAGTGCAAGCAGCTGTCAATTTGTCCTTCCAGGTTGCAACCATCTGAGGTAAACATAAAGGAAAGAGAGAACACATCTCAACACAATTATAGTCTCTCAAAAACTCTGGATGGTAAAAAATGACATGAAAGGGATTACCAGCTCATTCTGGAGTACAAATCTAACACATGTGTCAGCTGTTCCACAGGTGTTCTGGAACCTGAAGCAGAGAGAATTTGATTTGATAGTAGGCTGACTTTGATTCATTAAAAGTGTAAAGAGAGTGAGACTGCCTCTAGGGGAGAAGGAAAAGGGAACACCTGGTACCATTTTATTGTTACCAACTCCATTTATCTGAAAGCCAAAGTGGCTACTGAAAAACCTTAGCGCACAAATTGTTAAATACCTTCATCTCATACCCAACTGGACGAAGAACCTTGGTAATGGTGCCCAGAGTCAAGATCCCACACTTCCCATATCTACCAATATACATATACACAATATTCTACCAATATACCAATAATATCACATCTACCAATATTCCCATATACACAAACATGTTTTTCTTTTAAGGGCCTTCAAAACCTAATGGGTTTTCTTTGGCTCTTCCTCATGGTCACAGTTTTCTCATTTGCAAGGGTCAAAGAACGGCTAATAATAAAATGAATCAGTCACTGAGGGGTTAATAAGACCAAGGATAGCTGCCATCTTTTGAGCATTATTGGGTGCAAGGTGTCTTCTACAGAACTTCTTTCATGCTTGCAAGAAAGCTTATCTCTATTTTACCAAAAAGAAAACTGAGGTCAATTAAGTGAGGTATCTTCTTTAAGATCACTCAGCTAGTAAATAATGAGCTGGAACTGGAACAGAGATCTAACAGATACTCTCATCCACCACAGCCAAACGGCCCTGAAGTAAATGAAATAACATACATGAAGGCTCTTTGTAAGCTCTAAATGAAAAGCAAAAATGTAACAGAAAGAGCGTTATTTTGGATTTAAATGGCTTGTATACAACTATCATAACCATCCTATCATTATATGGCCCTCGCTAAGTCACCTCGCCTTCCTGAGCTTCAGTTTCTGTATGTGTAAAATAGGGACGCTATTACTTATTAAATTACCTACTTCCTCTTATGTCCTACTCATCTGCAGAACCGGGGCTGAGAGCACATTAGATAATGGAAATGAAAGTGATCTGTAAACTGTGAAGTACAATGCCAATTTGAGGTGCTCTTATTGGGACAAAAAAAAATCATAATAAATTAGGGCACTCAGGGCAACTTAGATCTTGAAAGAAGACAAAGACTCCCTCTGATGGGTTCCTAATCTGCTGCCTGCTCTGCGGAGGAAACTATTTCATCTGAATTATTTGAGTGCCCCAAAGCAAAGTCCTTTTCCCAGGCAGCTGCCCTTTTAATATCAGTGCTAGTGATTGATCTTTCAAAGCAAAAGGACACTCCCAAGGATGACGGGGAGCCAGGCTGCATGCTTACCAAGGACCTGGGTCCTGAGTGATTCCCTTTAGGCCTGGAGGAAGGACTCACACTCCATTTCTTTACCCAGAGAAGAGGTCTGAATGAGCCCAGCATGAAAGGTAACTAATGATACGCATTCCTAAGATTTTATCTCAGATTTCAGGGGATTATTTTATGGCACACAACTGCAAAAAATAAAAAATAAAAATAAAAAACCCTGAACTCTAGTCCATGACTCCAAATATCAGGTTGACAAAGATGACTATTGCAACAGCCAACCTGCACACTTCTGTCCCAGCCCCCTGTGGTAGTCTGTGGCTTATGAGTGTGGAAGAGAACGAACATCTTCTTCTAGTCTCAGGTTAATACCTACTAAGCATGTTTTAAAAGTAGGTTGCATACCCAGCACTGAGTCCAACACAGGGCTTGAACTCAAGACCCTGAGATTGAGACCTGAGCTGAGATCAAAGGTCGGATGCTTAACCAATGGAGCCACCCAGGCACCCACTTACAAACCATTTTCTTTTCTTTTCTTTTTTTTTTTTTTAAGTGGTGATTTGCTAGGGTAAGAGTAACAATGCTTTCAACTAGTACTAGGTTGAAGACCATTACATTGGCAAGGAGGCATCCTCACCTTGAAAGTCACAGAAAAAAATCATCTACTGCTCAGGGAGGAGGGATTTGCCTTGAACAAGACATTTCTAAAACCACAGGTAAAGAAGGGGTGAGTGCTATGGCAGGTCAATCTGTAAGCAAATAATTAAGGGGACTATAGGACAGCCAGCTGCTGAGAATATTTTTTTTTCTCCTTTAAAACAATCGTAACAGTACAAGTATGTATCAATTCTAATATTACTCTTAATATACTCCCAGTGCCTCCCTCAATCCTTAACACCAGTAAATGCCAAGTAAATGTTTTATACATCAATAAATCTAAAATGTAAACTGATCCCTCACACCTCTTAAGCTCTGAAATATTTCTGTACTTTTTTTCATACTTCTCTGAGTCAGGAGAATGACCTCAAGATGCACTGCAGAATCAAAAATTTCCATGTGGAGAACAGTGACCGACAGGCATTCTTTCTTCAAGAAATGCTTATTATTCACTCAAGTAACATTGTTTCCCCTATGCCTAGTACAGTGCCTGGCACCAACATACTCAGTAAAGGTTTATTGTTCTCAAATTGCTGTGTCCTGCATAAAGCTAAAGGGATTGTTTTTTAGGTTTTTTGAAGAAAATGAAACCCTCAATGAGTGATTTCCCTTAACTTTTGCATTTATTATCTCTAAGCCTCAGGCTTGTCAAATTAACAAAGTCATATTCATTTTTAATGAATATATCCAGTAAATATGTATTATACTAGATATATTATATAAATATACTTAAGTACCAGAAACTCAGAAGTAGATTTAACATGAAGTTAATGAAGGCCCCTCAACTACATATGTCTCTTTCAAAGCCCTGAATATAATTTTACAATTATAATTTGTGTTCACTTTCTTAAAGTCCTCTCTGCTAAATTATAAAAGATTTGGGCCCTCCCAAATTGGGTCTTTCTCTATAAAAACTTTATTATACGTTTTAAGCCTATAAGGTACATGTTTTAGAGATATGGGACGTGAGAATTGTAGAGGTACATGATTCGCCCAAATTCTCATCTTGAGTATCAGACTCCTGAATCAAGCTGAGATCTTTGGCCTCTAAATCGAAGACTTTTTTTTTTTTTTAAGATTTTATTTGTTTGTTTACTTTATTTATCTGAGAGAGAGAACAAGCAGGGGTTGGGCAGAGGGAGGGAGAGAAGGGGACTACCCTCTGAGCAGGGAACCTGACCTGGGGCTCAATCCCAGGACCCCAAGATCATGACCTGAGCCGAAGTCAGACGCTTAAGCAACTGACCCACCCAGATGCCCCAAATCCAGAACTTCTTGATTAAGCTATGATGCCTCCTCTCAGAGACGAAGAATACTACCTTACCCATCCTCTCTAGGGAGTCCGTTTTCATCACTGAGATCAACCATCTCTCTCAAAAGTGGTCAGAAACTAATACATTTATTGAGAGCTTCTTATTCACCAAACATTCTACAAGGTGCTTTGTATGTGTAAGCAAACATACCCACTTGCACACATACACATGATTTCTTCCCATTCTCGAAACAACCTAGGGAGGTTACACAGATAAGAGAGATGAGGCTCCAAGGGGTAACTTGCTGAAGTGTCATAAACAGAAGATATGTGGTATTTGAGTCTATATCTACGGACCCTGAAGTCCGTGACTTCTCCATTGATGAAGCTGTTTTTCCTTTCTGTATCAAATCTGGGCAAAGCAGTCACCTGTGAGAAGCCACCTCTGTCAGGTCTCAGAAGATTGCTGGCATTTCCAGCATGTTTCGATACTGGTTTTTCTTCAGCAGCACTAAGAAGGAAATAAGCTATACCCCTGTCCTCTTTAGAGTCAGATGTCATAGGTAAGTATTTGATATCTTACATCACTCCAACAGTCTGTCCACTGAAAAAGTGACCTTTTCACGCCTGTATCTCTAGCACTGTCATGACCTTAGACATGGGAGATAATCCTATAAAAACCTTTCCTGGCAATCCGAGCCTGCTGTAATCCCCAGATCTACTCCCCACCTCCCAGACAAGACAAACCATCTAAGTTATCCCTCGTCCTGTCAAGGTGCAGACTTTTACAGGAAACCTTGGACAGCCAAGTTGTAGCCTCATTGATGATGTGAGAAATGGTGACAGCAGATGCCAAGGTGCAGCCAAATGACGCGGCAGCCCAGGAACTGAAACAGCAGCTGTTCAATCCCCCTCACAAGTACGCGCATAGGGGTGCATCCCTGGGACCCGAGGAGGAAACCAGAACAGGGCTGCAGCATTACTGCTGGCTGACGGAGTCCTCCTACCCCCAGGCCCTGAAACATCTGGGGACTGCGCTGCACCAGAGTTGTACCTCTGCTACAAGGGTGGTCTCTGGGACCCCTTCCAAGGGGGAGTAACCTAGGGAAATTCTGAGCCAGGATTGCCAGATTAGAACAGTCCCTCAGACTGGGTATAGGGCCACCTGCCCATCACAAAACAAAAATGCAAGGATCCACAGAACATTATACATGTGGTTCACAAGAAAAAATAAAATACAACTGCAATTATAAGTATTCTACCAAACACTGAAAATACCAGCAGGGCTCTCCTCTGCCTTCTGCTTCTCCTCTTCGCCGAAGATTAAAATCTGAGATATTCAGAACCATTAGCAGGATTCAAGCTGATTTTAATATAAAGAAACCATATATTCTTTTTTGATAGTCTCCTCATTACAGCCTTAGTACACAACGAACCTTACCTCTGGATGGGAATACAGACCCCGTTTCTAGTTTCCTTCCTCTCCAGGCCATCTTCTACATTGCTGCTGGAGTTTTTGGGGGCTTTTTTGTTTGTTTGTTTGTTTGTTTGTTTGTTTGTTTTCTAAAGTGCACAGATAACCATGCCTTGCTTCCCTCAGAAATTCTGTTGGCTCTGTTACCGGAAGGATACAGTACAGAACCCCCAGCCTCATGGACAATGCTCTTCATCTTCTCCTCCAAATTCCAAACTCACTTTCCAGTCCTTCCCCTGATGCACCTTATACTCCAGCCATACAATATACCTGGCTTTTCCAAGACACACCATATTTTTTTAATATCTCTGTCCACTGGACTTTGGCTTTTGCTCCTAAAATGAACTTTCCCATTAAAAATAAATAAATAAAAATATGCAGCTCCTGGGTGGCTTAGTTGGTTAAACATCTGACTCTTGATTTGGTTCAGGTCATGATCTCAGGGTCACAGGACTGAGCTCCACACATTGGGCTGTGCACTGGGCATGAAGCCTGCTTAAGATCCTCTCTCTCCCTCTCACTTTACCCCTCCCCTGCCAAAAAAATAAAATTAGTTAATAAAATAAAAAAATAAAATGACCTTTCCCATTTTTAAGCATGGAAAATTGCTATTCATCTTTTGGACCCAACTAAAATATCCTTTTTCCCCATTCCCCTATAATGAATCATTCCCTCTCTTCGGATCCCAAAGGATTTGCATGTACCATGTGCAAATAAGTATACTTATTACAATGCTTTGAAATTACTTATTCAGATGGGTATCTTCTCCAATAGATTATGCATTTAGCAAGGACTATATTCTGTGTCCTTTACCTTTGTACTACTCTGGGCCTTTGACATGGAGTAGACAGGCTATAAATGTAGGTAGAGTATAAATAATTATAATCATTTTTCTGAAGTAACTTTATTTAAGTGCTAAAATATGGGTCTTTTCTACGGTAAAAAAGATGATGAATGAATCACTAGTTTTTTTTTCCTCCAGAGACCAGTGAGTTCATGATCCACCAATACATAGAACTCGTACAATAGTCTATACCAGGAGTCAGCAAATGTTATCTATGAAGTGCAGATAGTAAGTATTTTAAGTTTTACAGGTCCTATGGTCCTTGTCATAACTAATCAACTTTGTCATCGTAGGGTGCAAGAAGCCACAGATGATACCTAAGTGAATGGACATGGTGTGCTTCAATAAAATTTTATGGGCACTGAAATTTGAATGTTTTATCATTTTTGTGTTTCACAAATATTATTCTTTTCTTGATTCTGTCTGAACTTATTTTAAAATGTTGTACAAAAACAAATCTGGCCCATGGGCCATCCTTTGCATATCTATGGTTTATACAAATTAAAAACAAAAATGAAACAAAACTTTGGCTTAACTGCTGGTTTGGGGGAGTTCTTTCTAATATAAAAGATTTTTGTCAGGGGCGCCTGGGTGGCTCAGTGGGTTAAAGCCTCTGCCTTCAGCTCAGGTCATGATCCCAGGGTCCTGGGATGGAGCCCCACGTCGGGCTCTCTGCTCTGCAGGGAGCCTGCTTCCTCCTCTCTCTCTCTGCCTGCCTCTCTGCCTACTTGTGATCTCTGTCTGTCAAATAAATAAATAAAATCTTTAAAATAAAAAAGAATTTTGTCAGTAGAAATAATAATCCCCTGAGCATCGTGAAGAGTTAGAAACAAGAAATAAAAAGTGAGATGAATGATTTGTCACATTGACTAAAAAGGCCTTAGCCGTTTATCAGGCTCGATGTATGCATATGGCAGGATGGACAGTGGCGAACTTTTCTTTCTCTTTGTCAAAAAAAAAAAAAAAAAAAAAAAAAAAAAAAAGGCAAAATGCCACATGCAGAATGTTGCAACAGATTGGCCCTGATCAGCCTGTGGTGACAGGGTGACTATGGATAAAAAATTCAAAATATCTCATACAACAGATTCAAGGCTAGTGTAACCAGGTGTCCTTTGGGTGAGATCAGTTACATCCTGATAACACACTGAGTATTTGGTCAAAGCAAAATTATGAGAAAAAGAATCATTTTGGAGAATAAGGTCTGTTGCTTTCCAAAAGATGTAGCTCATGTGTAAAGAACTGCACCATTGCTGTTCAACACACAGAAGGCAGATCCACTCTCTTCTTAGAATGTCCAAAGCACTTTATTTGGCAAAGTGCTTTCAATTATTTATTAGTTAATTAAACTCACTAGCTCCTCCTCCTATGCCTCGTGGTGCTGAGACAGCATTTTTACAAATGATGAAATCAAGACATTTATTATCCATAGCAGGTGACTGATGGGATTAGTAAATGATAATAGGAAGGGGGCAAAGTTCTTTTGCAAAGCAGATTAACGCAGGAGGAGTATAAATAATTAATTAGATAGGGATTGTGAAAGGGCCTTAAGTGCAATGAAGCACCAAACTCAATTATTACAGTCCATTTAGTTGTTTCCCCCAAATCTGCCCTTCCCGTAAGTGTTTCTTTGGGAACATTAGGGACCATCTTGGTCCCCATTTAATTTTAGAAGATGACTAGGAAGTTTAAAGACACTGTCAGGCTGAAATGGCAGGGTCACAGTCTGGCTTTCTAGGAACTCAGTGAGGCTAAGATGTTAGGACGGTGGTGCTTCTGAACTACATGACATTTTCTTGTGGAAAGAGGACTGGCACTCAGAAACCTTGACACATGTCTGGGCTTTTCAGAAACACAAAGAGAATAAAAGAAGTACTGTCACTACAATTACCTCTTCAAGGGGAAAAAATGGGTGAAAAAAATTGATATTTGCTCCTTTGCCTAAATTTCTCCAACTTGGTTGAGCCACGCATACTACTTATAACCATCTTGTGCACAATGTGTGTAGTTATCGCAATTCCCTTGTAAAATAACGAGCCCCTGGTGATGCATGTTTTAAAAATACTTTCAGTGCATCAGTTTCTTCATCTGCCAATGGCAGCATAAAAACAGTTTTTTATTAGGCGCTGTGTGAAGGTTACTGTAAAACCACATAAAGCATATTTCTTAGCACCTAACAAGTGTTTAATAAATGTAAGCTCTAATTAAAAGTGCTCAATATTTGTTGATACTTACACAGTATCAACAATAAATAATGAATTGATGAAAGAAAGAATAAGTGCATTAACAAATTAATAGCACTGTAGTGTCTGGTTAGGGCATAGAAGCTGCAATTTTTCACCCAACTCTTAGGAATCCACTGAAGAATGCCATCATGTCCTTATAATGAGCTACTAGTATTATCAGATTGGAGTTCATGTTCTGGTACATTGTTACTCCACTCCAGCCACACCCAACTGGCCATTTTTCTTCTTGAAGATGTCCAACATGCTCCTGCCTCTAAGCCTTTTCACTTGGTATTCCTTATGCTTTCTTCCAGGTATTACATGGCTTGGTCTCTCACTTCCTTAAACTATTTATTCAAATGTCCCCTTCTCTGGGAAGCCTTCCCTGAATCATCCTGTTTAAAAGTGTGTGTTACTCAAAGGTGTGTGCGCATGCACACACACACACACACACACAAAATCTGTTCCCATACCCTGCTCTGTTCTCTCTATAGTACCAATCATCACTAACGTAACCAAAAGCATTGCTTATTTACTTTTTCTGGGGATACAAGCTCTGTTGTGCCTGGGATTTTTGTTTTGTTCATTGCCTTAGAACAAAAGCCCTTATTAGCACAATGCCCAGTCCATACTAGGTGCTCAGTGATATTTGCTAAGTGGATGAACTACACAAATCTATAACTTTAAGAACAAAGGTAGCGCAGTTCTGCTTATTACAAAAATATGAATTACTAGGATCCAGGAATTGGGAAAGGAACCTGAGTGAGTTACAAAGACGAGTAAGACAATGTCTGTACAGGGGATGGAGCTAACAAGCTGGCATCATTGGGTTTCAAGAGCACTATTTCCTTCTTGCCAGAAACTCAGCTCCTGCTCTGCACCTCTCTCACCAAAAGCCAATCTAAAATCCTAGCAATCCTGACAGCCAAACACCCTGCAGGCAGAACTGCCGCCAAGCAAGAGAAACGCGGACTTCAAGCTGCGCTCTTATCTTGTGCTCACATCTTCACAAATTCAGGCAGCTGATAAACATTTAATGAGGGCTACCAAGGTCCAAGCTCCATGCTAGGTGCTGTGTGGATCTGGAGGGTTTGAGGAATAGTCATCGACTTCTACAGAAGAAGATGCAATATTAAAATTTATCAATAGGTAATTAACAAAAAAAGATTCTTACTAACTTTAAATGTTTGATTCCAAACAGTAAGTACTATGCATGATTTGTGGGCAGAAATTGAGTGAGCAATGCGGGAGGTGCTGTATACTCCGTTCTTGAGTAGCTTGCTTCTAGGGAAATTAGACGCTAAAAGGGAAATGCTTATCCATCAATGCCAAGTGAGAAGCCATCATGCTAGGTAACGTCACCAATGTTTTCACATAGTCCTTGTGACAACTCAGCAAACCTGGTCATATTGTTGGCATTCTGTGGAAAACCCAAGGCTCAGAGAGGTTCCGTTAGTTACCAAAGGTGCTGCAAAGTTGCCTGGTGCTAACTGCCATGTTCTGAAGCCACACGGGTTTGTATTCGGTTGTGGACTAAATTGTGTGGCTGAGACTTCAGTGTTGCAGGATTTAGAGCTAACAATTACCAGACGCCCACAGTGCGTGTGTGTGGCAGCACATACCGGCTCTCTTGTCAGCAGGCGACCTCCCCCTCAACCACTCCTCCTGTATTACAGGGATTCAGGCATTTGTTCCTCACCAGACACACTGCTTCTGTCTAAACTGACCTTGATTTTGAGCTCATGACATTTGGAACCTTTAGAACTATAGGGAAAAATCAACGTGGGTGTGAGAAATACCCTTTAAACCTATAAATTAACTTAATCACTTGTTCATCACAGTTAAATCTGGTGAGAGACTGTCTCCAACAAGAAAGAATTTTTGCTGGGGAGTTCTGTGCTCGAGCTCTGGGCAGTCTTAGATGGTCTTTGAACCTCCACAGAAGGACAGCATGACCTAGAACACAGTTCACTGGACTTGAGGCCCGAGGGTCAGAAGACCTGAATTTGAATCCCAGCTAAATACACACACACTGCCGAAAGTCCTGTGACAAGACCAACTTCCTGTAGTCACATTTCCACAATAAGGAAGTGAAGGTAGACAGAATGCACTCTCTTCCAATTCCTAGGGCCGGGGCTGACATACTAAATAAACATACTCATGGCGGGGGAGGGCTTGCATAAGCTGTAAGGACCTTAGAACTTTTCCAGAGAGTTCTTGACCTGCTGAGAAACTAAACTGCTTCTTCTGAAAGAGTCACCATCTCTGAAAAATGTGCTATTTAAGAAGCCACCAAAAAACCCAAAAGCAATTAAATCCAGGAATACAGAAAACTGTGATAAAGTTGTGTTCATTGACTCCTGCTGGTGTTTCTATTGCTCTTTCCTGCCTGACAGACTTGTTGTAGATTCCTATAATGACTGAGGGTAACCATCTCATCCAACAATATCCTTACAGGTTAGTCTGTTTGGATTAGTAGGTGATTTCAGCAACTTCTGTTCAGCATCCTTACTATTTCAAGCCACAGTATAAACCAGCAGGATGCTAAAATATATTGGTTCATATAGAGTTTCAATTACTGTCTTTTCCATAGGCATACACCCTAACCCACTTGTTCACCTTCCTCATCAGTCAGTGACAGAATATTTTCTTTCCCTTTTATTCCTTCTAAATGCTGACATGTTACCCTGACTCACTGAGATCTGTTCTATCCCTTCTTTCCTCTCTGCTTTTCCTGCCCCTTCCTGAATGAGAAAAACATTTAATTATTTGATGCATAGCACATAACCTTAGTGTTTAGTTTTGTGCTTTGGTTTCTGTTTTTGTTGTCCTTGGCATGCATTCTATTTTAACTTCCACTAATATTCTTAAATAGATGACTTCCAGAATTCATTCTGCATCTATAGCCTTGTTAGAGCATGAGCGATGGACTAGGAAACCCTCAGAAGCAAAAAATACAAACCCAACCCTATCACATGACTTGCAGCTCTAGGCTGCCATCCCCAAATGGATGACCGCAATTTTCTCTTGAAATTGTCCTTTAACTCTTCAGTTTGAAAAAGACTATTTCTTCTGAGCTATGACCTCTTTACCTTCATTAACTTTAACATTTATGCTTGAGTTAGTCGAGTCCTATTCTGGGCCCCAGGGAAGGGCCCAGAGATAGGGCTTTATTCTGCCATGCCTGACACGGTAGAGATTTGGATCACAGAGGCACACCTCCAATGTCACTGCCACAGTTTAAGGAGCCCTGTCCTCTCATCAGGATACTTCTGTAGCTGCTTCTAGTAGCTGCTTCCAGTCTCAATTTCCCTTGGTCCTTCCTCCACAGAGTAGTCAGAGTGACCTTTCTGAAAGTCAGTCTCGTGTTTCTAGTCCCCTTTTCAAAACCTTTCGACATTTCCCTTTTCCTCTACTAAAGTCCAAGCCTGAATGTTCAATGAAGAATGGAAATAGAAAAACCTTCTGACAAGATTCTTCTAGAGGATGGGGGAGACTAGATGCATGACTACTAACAAAACTCAATTTGTTGACTCTCTACAATATTCCACATCCTTTAGAGAAAGATGTCCTTAATCTCTCAATAATCCTGGAGTATTAATAACCCCACTGACAGATGAGGAAGATGGAAATGATCATATAAATGAGTCATATATAAATTGACCAAAGTTGCACAGCTAGTGAGTGATGGAGTCAAATTTCAAAGCCGTTTCCCTTATGTTAAAGTCTCTGCTCCTCCCACCACACCATGTCAGAAGAAGCAGGACAGAGTTAGTAGGAACAAAGATGAGCTCAGTAAGAAGGCTGTTAAAGTTATAAAGAGAAAGGAATGGCAATTTATCTTGACTGAAAGCCAGCTAAGAAAAATGAGAAATGTTTATGTAGGTCAGATGTATCTCCAATATAATTTCACAGAATTTAAAATCCAGAGAGAGAGCATTTGACTTGACTCAACGGGAAAGAGAGAAACCATGTCTACAACTTGGGATAGTGGTACTGATCAAAAGAAGAATTTTTGGATGAGTAGTTTTGATATGGTCGAGGTAGGTTGGATATAATCCTATCTCAGGGGAAGGGGAGAGGAAGAGGAGTACGTGAGTTGCCATGCCAAGATGGAAAGCTGAAATGAGAGTGGGTCCAAAAGGACTGGATAGGCAAGGAAGGAGAGATGGCAGTCAGAAAGGTGTCATTAGGTAAGAAGAATAAGGAAGGCGCTCTCAATAGAGCTACTAAGACTGTATGGGTCTATGCTTTGTGAGGCATTCTGTAACTTTGGTTCTTAAAACAATCCAATTGTTTCTGTGAACATTCATGACAAAGGATGGAGGAAGGTAGTAGACACAGGAAACAAGGTGGGAGGCTCTTACTGTGTTTGAGGTTTGAGGTGTTGAAGACCAGAACTAGAATAGTTGATGAGACAGTGGGGGAAAAATAAACTGAATGCTCTTTTTTAAAGGGAACAATAGCAGTAAGCAATGATGGAAGAAAAGTACTTGTAGAAAAAAAAAATCATAAAATTTTTTTTTCTCTGATTTTACTCTCTAGTTAACTCCTATGATTATCTTCCTGTTATTGATCTTCTCATATTTAATCTCTGAAAGAAGCCAAAAGCATTCTCCTGTGATGGAACCAGGGAGGAGGAATTATGTGCAGGTGCCAAAGTAAAGAAACAGTAAAATCACCTCCATATCAATCAGCTGGTCGAAATTGAAAATACAATTCTTGCTCAAGATATCATCTCAGAAATGCAATTTAAGCTCTATTGGCTACTGTAGAAATGCAAAATAATCACCTATCAAACAGCTCTGTGTTAGTGTGCTGAGAGATGATCTGGAGCAGTGAAAGAAATGAACTTGGCAAATAGGACAGTTCCCATATTTTGATCCTGCCAACACAAAGGCCATAGTATCATATCCCAGTAATATCGTGTGTATTAAATATGCCAAGTCAACAGTGAGTCTCTGGCAGAGTTTCTCTTCTGATGAGTTCCCCTCAGATTGTCTCCTAACCATCACCATAGTGTATGTTTTAGGGAGAACAAACATATTTTTATATAAATCTGAATGAAATTAGACAAGGAAAATAAATCACAAATAGTATGTTAGATTTATTAGTATTCCAAATAATTGCTGCCCTCCCTCAGTGAGGAACATGCCTCCCCACCCCATTCATATTGGCTTTGGTTATGAGATCTGTTTTCATCAGTAGACTGTGAGCAGAAGTGACACAGGCCATTTCTGACCAGAAGCTTTTGGACTCATCATACTGTCTCATCTTTACTATTTTTCTGTCTACTTTAAGACCTTCGTATCATAACATTGGGGTGGTTCCTTCAGCCTCTGACCCATCAATGGAAAGTATATTTCATCATTATATGCTATTACAATTTGGGATAATCCTGTCTATGCTCATGGAAGCGATCATGAATTGTGAAGTCACTTTTACATTATGCTGAGATATAGGGAGGCAACATGGCATAGCAGAAAGACCATGAGTTTAGCATTTAAACAGGCCCATATATTACTCCAGGTTGTAACTACTTAAATTTAGTTGACCTAGGTCATTATTTAACCTGTCTGAACTTTAGTTTCCTCTCCAGTCTCACAATTAATAACAATCTTTCCTTTCAGAAAGTTTCTTGGAAGTGAGAGGCATCACATGCAATGCACTTAGTACAAAAAAAGCCCTCAGTAAGTGCTACTTAAATCAAAAGGTATATAAGGTACTGTATATCTATTATGTTTGACACATACGATCACATCTCTGATAGTATAATTTAACATAGGTCTACAAATAAATAGAAAAAAAAATATCCCAACTCAGGTCTACATTCAGAATCAGAATGTATGGAACCCAAAAGACCCTGAATAGGCAAAGCAATTTTGAAAAAGATAAGCAATGCTGGAGGACTCACAATTCTAGGTTGCAAGTTATATTACAAACCTGTAGTAAAGAAAACAATATACTAGCACAAAAATACATACATAGATGACTAGAACAGAATAGAAAATCCAGAAATAAACCTATGACTATATGGTCAATTAATCTTCGACAAAGCAGGAAAGAATATGCAATGGGAAAAAGACAGTCTCTTCAACAAACGGTGTTGGGAAAACCAGACAGCAATATGTAGAATGAAACTGGACCACAAACGTACACCATACACAAAAATAAACTCAAAATGGGTTAAGGACCTAAATGTGAGACCTGAAACCATAAACGTCCTAGAAGAGAGCACAGGCAAGAATGTCTCTCATATTGGCTGTAGTAACATTTTTCTAGATATGTCTCCTAAGACAAGGGAAACAAAAGCAAAAATAAACTATTGGGACTACATCAAAATAAAAAAGCCTCTGCACAGCAAAGGAAACAATCAACAAAACTAAAAAAAACAACCTACTCAATGGGAGGAGATATTTGCAGGTGACATATCGGATAAAGGGTTAGTATTCAAAATATACAAAGAATTCATTTAACTCAACACTCCCCCCAGCAAAATAATCCTATTTAAAATGGGCATAAGATACAAACAGACATTTCTCCAAGGAAGACACATGGATGGTCAAGAGATACAAGGATACAATGATGTTCACCATCATTCATCATCAGTGAAATGCAAATCAAAACTACAACAAGATATCACTTCACACCTGTCAGAGTTACAAAAATTAGAAACAAGTGTTGGTTGAGGATGTGGAAAAAAAGGAACCCTCATGCACTGTTGGTGAGAACGCAAACTGGTGTAGCCACTGTAGAAAACAGTATGGAGGTTCCTCAAAAAGTTAAAAATAGAATTACCCTATAGTCTAGCAGTCGCGCTACTGGATATTTATCCAAAAAACACAAAAACGCTAATCTAGAGGGACACGTGGACCCCTATGTTTATAGCAACATTATTGACAATAGCCAAATTATGGAAGCAGCTCAAGAGTTCTTTAGTAGATAAATGAGTAAAGAGGATGTGGTGTATATACACAACAGAATATTGTTTAACCATTAAAAAAATGAAATCTTGCTATTTGCAACAACATAGTTGGAGCTAGAGAATACGATGCTAACTGAAAGAAGTCAGTCAGAGAAAGACAAAGACCACATGATTTCACACATACGTGGAATTTAAGAAGCAAAACGAACAAGCAAAGGAATATAAGAGAGAGGAAAACCAAGAAACAGACTCTTACCTATAGAGAACAAACTGATGGTTACCAGAGGGGAGGTGAGTGAGGGAATGGGTACAATAGGCGATGGGGATGAAGGGGTGTACATGTTGTGATGAGCACCGGGTGTTGTATGGAAGTGTTGAATCACTATACTATACACCTCAAACTAATGTAAGAGTATATGTTAACTATACCGGAATTAAAAGAAAAGAATCAGAATATATGGTTCTTTTTAAGTCCAAAGAAGGGATTTGAGGCTAAGTCATCACTGCTGCATTAAAGAACCTTTGAAAGAAGCTGGGTAACTGCTAATCTGACAGAAAGTATCAGGGAGAAGCATGACATTGGGTTTAATGCGCAAATATCAGACACTAATTACTACCATGTATTGAGTACTTACTATGCACAGGTATACTCTGCGATTACATATACATGTCTATCTGTATATTCCTCCTGCTCATCTCCACTTTACAGATGAAGGCACAGGGGCTCAGAGAGGGGAAAACCCAAGGTCACATGACTGGGACATGGCAGAAGCTGAATTCAAACCCAGGTATCTCTACAGAGCTCTTAATCACTGCTTCACTCCATGAAGAGCACCTTTCTCTGCCCTGTTCTGAAGAAGCGAGCAGGAGTGCAGGTGAACTCCCCTGGTAAGGAAATCATGTCTCCTTCATGGAGTGAAAATGCAGGGGCTCTGTACCTTCTCTAGTGTGTAGCACACCCATCCCGCCTCCATGAAATTGTAACAGCAGGTCTCATCTACTTTCCGTCTGGCAAGTGGTGGAACTCAAAGGAACACGAAGAAGCTGATCTAAAAGGAAAATGAAGTGGTCTGGAAGTGAGATGGGAAAAAGTGAAAAACAGGGTTTGGTTAATTTATCCAACTTTATCTTCCAGCTGAGGCGTGAACTCTCATTACCTTGTGGAAGCAGGCAAAACAAAAGCCTTCCCACCCTAGTTCCCAAGGACTCCAATATGCAGAGTACGCATCTTCACCCCTCTTACTTGTAGCATTATCCTGGGTCAGGATGAATGATGTGATTCAAATGCAGGCATGCTCTAACTGCAGCCTGTGGAAGTGTAAAAAACGAGAGAGCCTTGGTAATAAGCAAACATATTAATTAGCTTTTATCCCCATTCCTGGAGTAAACCAAGTGAACTTTCCCTTAGAACACCTTTGCTTTTCCATTTGCAAGACAATATTTAGCCTGGCTTCACATCAAAAATTACCTCTCTTAATGAACCACAAGAACATTTGCAGCAAACAGCAATACGGTTATGAATAAAACTTCAGCATTCCCCAATCTCAAAAAAATGAAAAATTTAAGAGCCCTTGAGCTGTCAAAATACCTACCATTAATCAAAGGAAGCAGTTTTGCTCTCTTTCTCCACCTTCTACCCCCCTTCACTGCCCCCCCAATACTAAGGAAGGAAGTACTTCATAGTATACTTTAAAGAACCAAAAAGGGGCAATGGGGCTACACAGCTGTTAGGCAAACTGTTCTTTCTTTGAGAATCCATTTCCAAGAATTGCACAGATGCAGAATTCTGATGTTTCTGAATACCGAAGCAACACAGATGTCTATATTTGCCTTTAACTCCATAGAGACTGACAGAACTAAGAGACATAAATACACTTTAGATCATTTTAAAAGTGCAAGACAGAAATGAGACATGTTTGGGGCATGGGTGTATGTCTAATTTATGTTACTTCTATGCTGTGTATTTCAAATAGCTTCTGCTTATCTACTCAGCCTCCCTCCAAGGTCTTCACTGAATAGTGAATAATAGGCAGGAAAGCGTTACCTGTGTTACATAATTTGATTTTTCTTAAAAAACAAAAAACAAAAACAAAACAAAAACAAAATGAACTGAGATAATTACCATGTCTACTTTATGTCTTGGCAACCTGGGTAAGGGAGTATAGGTAAAATTTAAAATCTCATTCAGGACCACACAATAAGTTAAAAAAAAAACAACAACAACATGAATTTAAAGCCTGATTTCAAAGCCTGTGTTCTCTTTGCTTTACAGTGATGCATTAAAGGAATACAAAGGGTAAAAAATCACCTTCTCCGTGCCCCTGCATTGAGTCTTTGACAGTTTACTGCTCTATAAAGTCAACACCGCCTAATAAACATCTATACCCTGTATTTCTGGCTGTCTTCACTACCTTCGTTAATAATCTGCATGCCCTTGGGGCTGCCTGGGTGGCTCAGTGGGTTAAGCCTCTGCCTTCAGCTCAGGTCATGATCTCAGGGTCCTGGGATCAAGTCCCGCATCGGGCTCTCTGCTAGGTGGGGAGCCTGCTTCCTCCTCTCTCTCTCTCTCTCTTTCTCTCTCTACTTGTGATCTCTCTCTATCAAATAAATAAAATCTTTAAAAAAATAATAATAATAATCTGCATGCCCCCATATCTAAATGGAGGACAAACAAGCATATGCAATTAAATTTGCTCTGAGGGAAAAACCAGTTGAACTTCTGACGCACTTGAACGCACTGACAATTAAACAATGAAACTTCCAGTTCGTTGGACACGCTGTGCCTCATGAGGCACACCCAGTGAGGGCTTGCTCTCAGAGAGCTTGCAATTAGCTCTGGGAAGCACAGCATAAGCTCATTCAAAAAGCAATTAAGGGGCGCCTGGGTGGCTCAGTGGGTTGAAGCCTCTGCCTTCAGCTCAGGTCGTGATCCCAGGACCTGGGATCGAGCCCCACATCGGGCTCTTTGCTCAGCGGGGAGCCTGCTTCCTCTTCTCTCTCTCTGCCTGCCTCTCCGCCTACTTGTGATTTCTGTCTGTCAAATAAATAAATAAAATCTTTAAAAAAATAAAAAAATTAAAAAAAAGAAATATTTGCAAAAAGCAATTAAGCACTTCTTAAATGCCAGGTACTGTTACAATTTCCAAGAATAGTTGAAAAGAAGTGTTGTGATTGAACAATGTCTGCTCTGGGCACAGAATGGCAATCTGTGCTGTGTGTTTGCCTTCCCTACCCTACCCTACCCTATGCACAAAGATGTCTTTTTTTTTTTTTTTTTTTTTTTTTTTTTTTTTTTTTTTGGTCTGTTTTAAGCTCACAGTTAGAAACTTGACTTAAAGCAAGAGCTCTAGGGACAACTCAGGGGAAGAAGTCAAATCAGATGAGTTTGTTTGTGTCAGAAACTTGAACTCCCAGTCTGCACCTGTCTAATATAAAATGCTGAACCACCTGAGGCATTCAGGCTCTGTTAAGGTTAATGTAGACTCCAAAGCGGCTAATTCTTTTTTTTTCTTTTGTGTTAAACTTCGCTTTACAGGTAATACGAAGAAATGTTTTCGAAGTAGGACCAACAAAAGCCTGATTCTTCCACAAGTCAAGGAGTGGCCTCTTCTATTCTTCCAAGTGGTTATGAACTTGACTACAACATGAAACAGAGATACCTCCAAGGGCAGAGCAAGGCAGGCGGGCAAAAACTGTGGCCCAGGATTCTTGCAAAAGAGCCAGAACAAACGTAATGAAGTTAAACAATTCTTTCGTTCAACCGCTAGATAATGCAACAATTCTTAGGCCTACAAACCAACATAAATAGGTAATCATATATGGTGGGATCAGGGACATATACTGTCGGATTCTACTTATGAATCACTGTCATTGACTCTATTATTTATTTCTGGTATTTATAGAGCTAAGATTTAAGCCCAAATACTCTGCTGAGAGAAAATTTCTTAAGCTTACAAAACCACTGAAGTCCAGCACTCCAGAAAGCAATTTCCACCACTTTTGGATTACATTCACGGCATTTACCCCAAGTGATTAAACTGCTAATAGCAATTCTGCTAAGCAACTTCCACCAGCTTATACTGTCTGTATCCCAAAGCCTTGTGGGTGCCAGGGTGTATCACCTAAAGACGAAGCAAAAGAACTGTATGGTGAGTATAAGGCATACATTTTGCTTAACTGGAATGTTGGGCCCTGCTTTTTAATGAGCCAAAGTCATACTTATCAAAATGAACTCTGGGAGGATTTGACACATTTGCTCTCACTGAGCCCACACTCCCAGAGAAGGTAACTGAAAGCCTTCTTATTTAGTCAATGGAAAGTGAAAAGAAGAAGAAAAAGAAAAAGAATTTGTGATCGATATTTCCTGTGTCACCGAGTGCCTCCTGCCTCCGCCCCTTCTCTTTCTCAGCTACTCGAAGGTTCTGAGCTCACTGAGCTAATGAATTCGTGTCAGTGGGAAGAGGGAGCTGAAAGCCCACAGTTCAGTGTGTGAGCTTTACTTCAGCGGAATGTTTATTTACTGCTCACAAGATGATAAATGGAATAAAATGGAAGAGAAACCAGCATTTATCTCATCCTTACCACATGCCAGGCACTGCTCTAAGTATTTCACACACACATGTTAAAGGACAGTGACTCAGACCACACTGGGTTTGCACACAGACAGCATTGCCTCCTGAGGGTCATTTAGCTTCTCTGAGACTCACTCTTCTCTTCTTTAAAAGAGGACTAATTATTCTTACCTTAGTGGGTTGTTATGATATCAAAGTAGGATAACGGAAGGTTGATTTAAGTCCAGAAGCAGCAAATGCTTGTGAGCTCCTGAGTTAAAGTTCATTGTAAAGACAATAAACATAATTGCTTTTCATGTAGAACAAACTTCTGGTCCTTCCTAAAGTCAGTGGCTTTCCTGGACTTCTAAGTGGCTGTGGACTTCTCAAGGTGAACATGCACAGAATTATACACTTATTTTTCAAATAGGGTATAAAGGGAAAGGGTCAAATATTTATTTTAGCCCCTGCCCTGTGCTCATTTAGCATTGTAACATTTTTTATAAAATCGAATACACGCAGATTGAGAAGCTCATCTTTTTGCAGAAAAAAGTAAGTACAGTTCTTTGGAAAGAAGAGACATTAGAGATGTCTAAAATTCATTTAATTTTTAAGATTTTTATTTATTTATTGGAGAGAGAGAAAGAGAGAGAGATAGCAAGAGAGAGCACAAGTGTGGAGAAGAGGGAGAAGCAGACTCCCCGCTGAGGAAGGAGCCTGATGAGGACCTTGATCCAGGACCCCAGGATCATGACCTGAGCCAAAGGCAGATGCTTAACCAACTGAGCTACTCAGGTGCCCCAGATTTCTAAAATCTAAATTTTAGGGAGGTTTTTTAAAAGAACAATGGAAATATCTTAATTAAGATTAATATTCATATTAATTAATATTAATTAATATAAATAACCATTTGAAAAGGCAGTTTTTACTTTGAAAATAACAGATGAAGAGATAATTCTGGATCAGCTGTGATAAACAACTCATCTCTTTAGTTTTTCCAAACTGAATATTTGAACTCCAAATTTATTCTGAGAACTCCAAAAAGCCAAAGAATCAAACTGCCCATGACAGCCTACCTTCCGACCGCCACCTCTAAGTTGGATCTTTTCTTACCTAGGTCAACTTGCACGTTTTCTCTTGTTAGCTCACAGACAACCTTCAAGGTAAACACTCCATCTCTCTCCTATTTTTGTTCTCAATGCTATCAACTCCTTGAAATTTCCTTTGCTTGTTGACAACCTTTGTAAACCTCCACAGTTTTTTTGTTTTGTTTTGTTTTGTTTTAACCCCAACCACACAGCTGGACATAGCAGGTGTAAGGACAAAATGAGCATACTGGGAGTGGGGTGGAGAAAGAAAGGGCTGTAAATGGAGACAGCTGTATTTTTAAGAAAGACCATTAAGAAGGGAACAGAAGCAGGGTGTTAGGAATGAGCATAGACGGAGCGCCTGGGTGGCTCAGTGGGTTAAAACCTCTTCAGCTTGGTTGTGATCTCAGGGTCCTGGGATCAAGCCCCACGGCAGGCTCTCTGCTCAGCAGGGAGCCTGCTTCCCTCTCTCTCTCTGCCTGCCTCTCTGCCTACTTATGATCTGTCTGTCAAATAAAGAAATAAAATATTAAAAAAAAAAAAAAGAATAGAACCTTGCAGATCATGAGGTGCATGACTTGTTGTTGTTGTTGTTTTGACTAATGAACAGACACTAAAATCTCAAAGGTAATTTGCTCTAATGCACAACACAGTTTGGAGTGCTCAGAAAACATGAATGCCAAAGGTTATAGTTTTTTTTCAGAAGACAACAAAGGGATTGAATATTAAAAAATTTATCTAGCCCAGCCATTTCCTAAAGTATGTCCCATGGAATACTGGTGTCACGAAGGGTATTAATAGAAATAATCGGGGGTAGGGGGTGAGGTTGTCATCAAATAAGCTCAAAAAATGATAATATTGGAAATAGGAGGACTTTTCACTGACTTTAATATACTAATATGTAATGTGCATCTCAAAAACAGAAAAACAGCATGCATAGCTTCCTAAACTTATTAGAATTTGGCTTGCTTTTTCCCTTTTTAAAAACAAAACCCAAAACTCCAAAGACACCCTGGGTTCCATAGACATTATTTAGGAAATTTTGTTTCATATTCACTCTGGGGTATTTATTCTCTATTTAGAACCAGATTTCAATTCCCAGAGAGCGCAAGGATCTTTTTTGTTTTAGTAATTCCTCTCTCCTCAGGGCCTAACATACATGACACTCAATAAATATTTATAAGGTCAGTATTTAGAGCTTCAGCTCTGAAGGTAGCCAGACCACACTTTAATCTGAGTTTGGCTTTTAATCTTTCTTAGCATGAGTTTAGGTAACTTATTTCCACTTTCGAAGGCTTTAGTTAGTTCTTCATGTATAAAATGGAGAGAATAACATTTTCTTCAGAGGGATATATATACTTGGGGAGCAATTTATATAATGCATTTGAAGAGCTTACCACAATAATCCGCCCCTAGGAATTCAACAATAAATGCTATCTTTATTATTGTTGTTATTAATATGTAATGATTTGTCCTGGTACATACAGTTTTTCAGCACCAAAGCTTGTCTGGGAAGCAGCCATCTATTTCAAAGGCTATTACATCAAATACATTTTTAATGCTATCTAATTAATGAATACAGATATAATAATAATGTGATCAACCATAGCAAAAAGTGATCTATATTGTTGTCTGGTTATCTCTTCTCCCATTTTCACTGGAAAAATATGAAGCTGAATAACAAAACTTAAATGGCTTAAACTTCTCTAGGTCCCCAAACCAACTCTGCTGCTAAAAATAGAATCAAGAATTACAGTTTGGCTGCATAGCCTGAGAAGAAAGAAGATATGGGAGCAAGAACTCTGAACTTGGAAATTCAGCTCTTTGTTTATGTTTCTCTGACTTGTCCTTAGGCAGTTATTCATAGTATCTTTAAGCTCACTTTCCTCATTACCTCCATAAAACATGGATGATTTCTTACAGGATTCCTATAAGAGAACTGGAAGCTAATAATTGTACAAAGGAGTCTGAAAATATAGTCCATGTTGGTCATAGATTCAGCAATAACTTTAATATTGTATTTGTTGTTGTTGTTAAGAAACTAGTAGTGCTCAAATGGAAAAGACCATTATTATTTGAGTTCCAATGTACCAGTCAGTATGTTTCATTTAAATTTCACATGATGATTTCAGACAGGGAATAAGATCCAGTCTTTGTTTAATAAACCAGAAAGCTTGGGTTCAGAAAGATTAAGAAAGTTGCCCCAGAGTATCCACACAGTAAGATCAGAACTTAAAACACATCTGATAGACTTCAAAGTCCCTGTCTTTTCATTGTACTCTCTAACATTCCTTTTTATTTTCCATTCATTTCTTTAACACTGCTCTGTACCAGAGATTATCATTAGCTGAGATCATTAAAAAAAAAAAAAAAGATACAATGCAAATCAAAACTGCAGTGAGGTATTATCTCACATCTATTAGAGTGGCTACTATAAAAAAAAAAACAAGATGTTTAACGATTGTTGGCAAGAATGTGAAGAAAAGGGAATTCTGTGACTTCTTGTTGGGAATGTAAATTGATGCAGCCACTATGGAAACAGTATAGAATTTCCTCAAAAAATTAAAAATAGAAGTACCATATGATTCAGTAATCCCATTTCTGTGTACCTAACCAAAGGAAACAAAATTACTATCTCGAAGAGATATCTGTACCCCCATATTCCTTGAAGCACTATTTATTTATTTAAAATTTTTTTTTATTTATTTGAGTGAGAGCAAGAGAGATCATAAAGTAAGAGGAAGGGGGAGAAGCGGACCCACTGTTTAGTGGAGAGCCCAATACAGGGCTCCATCCCAGGGCCCTGGGATCATGACCCAAGCTGAAGGCAGACCCTTAACCAACTGAACCACACAGGTGCCCCCTGAAGCAGTATTTATAATAGCCAAGACATGGAAACAACCTAAGTGTCCATCAGTGGTTGAACAGATAAAGTTGTGGAATACATACACACACACGTGTGCACGCGCACACACACACACACACACTCTGGAATATTATCCAGCCATTAAAAAAAGGAATTCACTCCATTTGTCACATGGGTTGGCCTTAAGGAGACTGTGCTAACTGAAATCAAAGACAAACATGCTTGATTTCACTTATGAATGGATTCTAAAATACCAAGCTCATAGACAGTGAACAAACTGGTGGTTGCCAGGAAGAAGAAGGGTGAGGGGTAGAGAAAATGGAAGAAGGGTATGGGATACAAAATTCCAATTACTAAGTCCTGAGGATATCGTATACAACATGATGACTACAGTTAGTAATACTGTACTTTGTACTTGCAAGTTACTAAGAGATTAGATGTTAAAAGTTCTCATCATAAGGAAAAAACATTGTAACTGGGAGGTGATGGATGTTTACATTTTTGAGGTGACCATTTTGCAATATATACATATGTCAAATCATCTTGTACACCTTAAAATAATACAATGTTATATCTCAACTATATATGTATACAACTGGGGAAATGTAAAGAAGACAGCCTTGGCCCTCGAGGATATTATGGGTAAGGTATAAAAACATTCCACCCTCATCTTTGTATAGTGATTTTTGCAATGTTAAAAAGTCTTTAATATCTTCTATTTCTGACATCTAATACCATGACTTTATATTTGTTGTTAAAAATCTGTAATATTATATTTGAAGTATGCCCCATACAGAGCTCCCAAATGAATAACTTATGCCAGTGTTTATAAGAAATACACTTCTTAGAAAGTATATGGTTATGAATATACTTCCTATATATATATGAAAATACATTTCAATTATACTTTTATGAATAAAAACTTTTTTTAAACAGAAAGCGTAGAAAGGGTCTAAAATTTATACCTGTTCAAGTGGACAGATTCCCCAGATTTTCATCTTGCTTCCCTTTTGCATAGCAGTGTAGTTCCTGAATGTAAGTGAAGAATGGTTCTAGACAAGAGTTCAAAGAAAGAACATGGAATATCTGTGTTTGAAGATGTAGATAAGAAGGTAAGATGGTGAAAAAGATAGCAAGATGGATGACATTAGGTTAAAATAAGAACCTTGCAAACCCTGCCCATTCCCCTAGATGGCTCCTGGCACCAAAGCAGCTCCCTACCAGTGAAAACTGCCCTAAATCTCAACGGACTTATTTTAGCTCATTTGTAATCAGAGTCAGACAGGCAGAAAGAAGCAAAAAATTTCAGTCCTTTTGTGATTCATGAATCATCAGACAAATGTGCTGAGTGAAGAAGGAAGGTAGAACTATCCCACTGTTGCAGGAACTGTCACCTAAATAAAGCACAAGTGCATTCCAGGGAGCCCCAATATGAAATAGAGAGGAACATCAGTGGATCGATCAATGCAATGATCAGTGTAACCCTGTCAACATTCATCCTCCAACACCCACACACCAGTGACATAACATTCTGGTGGGTACAAATGGAACAGTGGCTTTCAAAGAGTGGTTCCCAGACCAGAGGCAAGAAGAAAATCACATCACATCACATGAGGACAAATAAGAAATACAAACTTTTAGGCCCCGCACCAGCTCTACCAAATCAAAAAACTAAATTAGCAGCTTGTGCCTTAACAAAACCTCCAGGGGATTATGATACACGCCAAAATTGGAGGCCACTGATCTAAACATTTGCACACAAGGGCAAAAAGAAAGCTATTTAGTATATTGCCCTGAATACTTTTTCTGACTGGGAAAGAAAAGGAAAGGACATTAACTGAACTGCTCTTATGAATCAGATATCCGACATTTCATTTAATACCTATAATCTCATTAAGTCCATACGAGGATACCCATATATCTCGAATTACCATGGCATGAGGCTCCTCTGTAGTTATTATCATGAATATGTGTCACTCAAAGTGCTCTCTACTATTTGTTCATAGTTCGCAGGATTAGGACTTCTGCCTGCCTAGAAAAAGGCTCCATCACCAGTGACTCGTGTCGGGCTCAAGAGATGACCTTGTCTTTATCTATTCGGTCCTGAGCCCCCGAGAGATTCAATAATTAAAACAAAAAGGATTCCTGCTGTAAACAGGCAAAATATGTTTAAGTTTGGTGAGGATGCAAGGAAACATACATTGTGTTTGGACTTGGGAAAGCACCTCAGCAACACGCTTCAAAGTTAAAGATGCCCATATCCACCACCCAGGAATTTCACTTTTATGCAAACTGTTTGGTCATTCATTTCAATATTATGTAGCGGTAAAAATGAGTGAATAAAAATGACCCTGTAAGGATAAATACCACATGACACCATTTATGTAAATCTTAAGAACTCACAAAATATTATCATATATTGTTTATGGTCATATGTGAACATAAAAAAATTAAAACATGGATAGGCATGATAACATAACTACATTAAGACTAATGTTAACTTTGGGTAAGAAAAGTAAAAGAGATGGGGGCATTCATCCCTTTTGCTCTTCCTGCTTTATTTCCTAGAAGTGGATTAGGAAAAAAATAAAAAATACAAACAACTGTTAGCTCTCTGTCCTAGGTACATGGATGAATACTGTATTGTTTTCCAAGTTTCTCCGTTTGCTTCCAAAACTATATAATTTTAAAACTTTTAATGGAAAAATACAATATTAATTTGGACATAATAGGACTTCAACAAATTTTTTACAAAGTACTCTGACAATACCAGGCAGAAGGGGTTAATTTCTTTTTTCTGTTTTGTTCACTGAGGTATATCTTGTATCTAGAACAATACCAGGTGAATAGTAGGCATCCCCGAAATATTTATTCTATGAATAAGTACATTTTATTTTTAAACAAATTCTTAAAATTCTTAGACATTGCCTTTTAACTCTGTCACACTGCAAAACATCACTTTCTCCACTCCTTTTTTTTTTTTTTTAAAGATTTTATTTATTTATTTGACAGACGGAGATCACAAGTAGGCAGCGAGGCAGGCAGAGAGAGGGGAGGAAGCAGGCTCCCTGCTGCGCATAGAGTCCGATGTGGGGCTCGATCCCAGGACCCTGGGATCATGACCGGAGCCGAAGACAGAGGCTTTAACCCACTGAGCCACCCAGGTGCCCCTCTCCACTCCTTTTTTAGTCTTATTCTGCATGAATATATCTTTTGTCATAACCAAAGTGAACATGTCATTTTTATTTTTCACTTAACATTATATAAAAAACCCACCTTCTTGTTCTAATACTTCTTCTTCCTAAGAAAATCCTTATTTTATGTATAATTTACTTAACCACTCTTCTACGAGTTTCTAACTTTTTACTGTTATAGACAATGTTGTAATAAACACTTTTATTTGAGAATTTGTCTTACAGCTTTCTTCTTATGCTAAAATATACCCTCAAGATAAATTTCCAGACAAGATATTCCTGGGTCACTGGGGCTTGGACATTTTTATGGTTCTTTTCACTTAAACGGTTATACAAATTTACACTGCCTCCAGCAGGGCATTTCATCCCTTCCTTTCCCTATTCATCTTACTAGACTCTCAGACTCACCATTATGGGGTTAGAAAGAACTACAAAGATTAGAAAGTCCAACCTTCCAGTAATAAAGATGACTTATACTTACTAGGTTTCTATTATAAACACAGTACTATCTTAAATGCTTAACATAAATTATCCCTGCGTATTTTTATAAGCCTGCTTGGCATGTACTATCCCCACTTTGTAGATGTTAAAACTGAGGTATCTGGAGGTTAAGTAACTTTTCCAGGGTTACTAGCTCACGTGTGATGAAAAAGGATTCAAAGCCCACAATATTTCCATTTATTTCTCTGTATCTTCTCAATGAAAACAAGATTTGAGGTATGAAGGAAGAACCCTTATTTTGATTGTTGAGCAAGTAGCTTCAAAGAGGTAAGTTCTAGATGTTCCCAAGTACCACAAGCAAGAAAATAATAGCTCATCTTTTGCTCTCAGACAAACTGCATTTCACATGGCCATACACATATGCCCCTATTCGAGCATTCACAAGGCAGGCCAGGGAAGTTTCCTGCAGCTCTCCCTGCCTACCAACTCAAGTACCATTCTAACAAGACTGTGAAGAATAGGACAAGGAACTAAATAAATGGTCCCTGAGATTTACAATAAAAGAACAAGAAGGACCATTGCTAAAGGCTTGGGATCATCAAGTGAAAGGATATAATAAGTATCTGTCAAAGTATTGGTCTGTATACCATCAATTTCACTATGTTTTACCACCATCAAATCCATTCCATGACCCAATGCACACACATGGGTGAAAACTGGCCAAAGTATATAATAAGTGGTAGGGTTCTGAGAGATGCAGATAGTTTCATTTCTACCAATTAGAACTTGATGATAAGAACAGGAATTTGGAATCATATCTGTTAAGATTCCCATTCTGCAATTCACTTACTGTATGATATTAGATAAATTTACTTAACCCAGTTCTTCATTTTTGTATATAAGAGTACCAATATCATTGTATTGATTGTAATGAACATAGTCCTTAACAGGTACCAAGCACATTAAACATGTTTTAGTTACCATCACCATAATCATTATTCATCTCCATTTGGGAAGATATATATGTATACATAACTTGACAGGGATCTTGAGAGAGGATTCAGGACACACTAAGCTAATACATGTAAAGTGGCTAGCATAGCACCTAGCAAGGCCTAGAGTATATACAGAATGAGTATATCAGCTGGCTTTATATTAGTTAACTCAGGTACATGGGAAGAAAGGTCCTCCTCTACATTCCAGAATCTATTGTCATAATTCCAAGGACTACCCACCCTCTAGTACCTAAATACTCTCAGAACCCTTCCTGCCTTTTCCTCACTTCCTCTTAAATGTCTTCTCTTCCCTGTTTTCTCCTCTACCTCAGCCCTCTGCCATCCATTATATTTGTTTTCCCTCATTTTCATTTCTTTTCTGCTGTTAGTCTCTAGTTAACTTCTTTCCTTACTTGCTATCCTGTGTGCAAGTCTCCACACAGGATAAATTAATTGAAGTCAAGAAAATCAAGTAATTCAAGTAACATCTATGATCATTTTAACTAAAGTGTCTTGCATGTTTTTATATGAACATTAAAAAAAGTCACACATTAAAAAAGATACATGTAATTATGTGTTGTTTTGCAATGCATGTGTTTAAAAAACTGTTTTGGTTCTATCTAATGTATTACTTATGTGAACATTCTCACTGTTACTTGAAATGCAAAATAAATTTATTAATATGTAAATTATATGCAAATCAAGAAGATATACATATTAATGTTGTTTTGAAGAACAGTGTGTTTTAAGGTAGAAAGAACTTCCAAAGAAGCAAATACAGATATTATTATTCTAATCACATACTTAATCAAATAGCAATTACTCTTATGATGCCTTTTTAAAAAATATACCTAATGGTTAACCACTAAAATATTCCCAGTAAACCTATGAGCAATGTGACAGAACATTCTTAGTAGATGATGAATGGTTTAGTGAAAGTAACAGGAAACTTCAGACTTAGATATCTGGATTTGAAACATGGTTATCCAATGTATTCCCTGTGTGAATCTGACATTTCTAATCTTCAACTTTCCTATTCTTAAAGTGAGAATAATTATATTAAATTCCTAAGATTGTTGAGTTATTGAATGAATTAATGGCACATTTTACATGCCAGGAACAATTTTGTAACAATAAACAAAACAGACAAATATCCCTGTTCTCCTGGAGTTTATACTGTAGTGGAGGACAAAGATAATAAATAACTACATAATAAATATATAACAGTAATATCTATCAATGAACAAGTGGTTAGAATGAAATGAGCTAGTCATTAAAGCCACTCAATGGACATGTCTTTGTCTTCATCTTACAGACTTAGAATTTAAATCAGTTAAGCCAGATCCACAATGAAACAATTTCCTCTCCAGGCCCCTTTGAGTCCCACTCTTGATTATCATTGTACCTCATTTTAATCTTCTTCTCAGTCTTTTTTTGCTGGCTCCTTATCATCCTCTAGACCTTTAAACATTGGAATTTTCTAGACTCAACCCTGGGCCCTTTGCTGTTCACCTATATTTATTTCTAGGTAATCTCATTGGAATCTTACAGTTTTAAATACTATGTATACCTTATCATTATGAAATATGATTTCTAGCCCTGAGTTCCTCTCCTCACCCACATATTTGTGAATTTACCTCTTTAGGTGAAATCTTTATTTTTATGTCTTAAGTGTCTCTAACACTTAATAAAAAACAATTATTGGTTGAAAATTCTCCAAACCTCTTCCTACTCCACTTTAATATAACTCAGTAAATGGAACCACCTTTTATTCTGTTGCATATACCTAAAAACTAAAAATCACTCTGATTTCTCCCTATTTTTCCTCCCCTCACAAATAGTACATCATTAAGTCCTTGCAAATCCATCTCCAAATATAATTTGAACAGTTTATTCTTCTCCATCACTATCACCTCCTATAATAAGCCTCAATTATTTCTCATCTATATTATTCAGTGGTGTCCCCATAATTCATTCTAACTCTAACAATCAGAGCAACCTACTGGAGACTTAAATTATAGCACATGTAGCTAATCTCCAGAGATTACCCTCAATGAATTCTGTTTCATATAGTCCCACACCAAATCTGGATTGGTCTATGACTTGCTTTAACTAATGTAATGTGTCAAGAGCTATTTTATGTCAGTCTGGGTCTAAGCCATAAGAACTGGCAGCCTTTGCTTTGGGGAGCCATGAGTCTCCATGTAGGAATTCTGGCCACATTTTTAGAAAGCCCATGTCTAGATATAATGTGGAGAGGTTACATGACAGAAGAAGCCCTGAGACTATAAACAGAGAAAAAGAGGATGTCATCCCAACATCCCAGTAAAATTTCAGTCCCAGATGCCATCTGAATACAACCACTTAAGAGATCTCAAATAAAACTAAAGAATTTCCTGGTTGAGGCCGACTAACCTCCATAAAAATTAGAGATAAAATAAATCATTGTTTTAAGCCATTGTTTTGTGGTGTTTTGTTACATAACAACTAAAAACCAAAACAGAAATTGATACCTGAAAGTGGCTCCTGTCATAACAAAAACCTAAAATATATGGCATTGGCTTTAGAAATGGTGGCAAGAAGAAACTAAAAGGGCATATAGGAGATTTTAAGTCTGGAAGGAATGGAAGGACATTGTTATTGGAGGTTAGAGAAACAGTTTTTTTTCTATGTTATACTAAAATTTAAAGTTTGGTATCTCTTGGTGCAGCCATTATACTAGAAAACAGTATGAAGGGTCCTTAAAAAATTAAAAATAAAACTATCAGGAGATCCAGCAATTCCACTACTGGGTATTTATCCAAAGAAAACAGAAACACTAACTTGAAAAGATATGCACCCTTACCCACATTCAATGCAGCATTATTTACAATAGCCAAGATATGGAAACAACCTACATGTCCAATGATGAATAAATGGATACAGATGTGTCTTATATGTCTATTTATATAATATATTTACATATTTATTATAAATGTATTATGCTAAGTGTAATATATTACATATTATAAATATATATTTGCAAAATAGATGCACATATTATAAACATATTTGCATTATATTATATTATAAATATACATTTATATATTATATATTATATATTATAAATATATTATATATATTTGCAAAATATATGCATATATAGAGAAATATATATATATACATATCTATCTATGCAGGTTGTTGCAAATGGCAAGATTTCATTCTCTTTTATTACTGAATAATACTCCTCTGTATGTGTATGTGTGTATGTGTAGTGTTCTAAGGCATTATGCTAAGTCAAATAAGCCAGACAGAAAAAGAAATAGTGTATGATCTCTCTTATATGTGGAATCTTACATAAACAAAAAAACATAGATTAAGAGAAGAGACTGGTGGTTTCCAGAGGGCTGAGGATAGGAAAGGGAAAAGTGGGTTCAAAAGATTTAAAAAGATTAAAAAAAAGAAATAAAAGTCTTGGGCAGATAACAAAATCAAAATGTTGCTTGCATGATATTATTAGGATACACTACATTATCAGTGAGCAAATTAACTGTAGATAGAGCAAAAGCATCTAAAATTAAGAATCCAAAGAATAATCATCCTCTCTCTTGATTTTGCTTATTTATAAAGAAGCTCAGTGACATCTGGCAAAAGTTGGCGAGACAAATCTGACTAGTGTGAAGTCATAAGAAATCACACGGTTGGTCTAGTGGATTGAAAACCCTGTCCAATGCATTCAGTGGTGCCAGGAAAAGTTACTTCTTTGTTGTCTATAACTGTTACTAAACTTTTCCTTGAAGTTTATAAGGATAGAAGTTGGAGAAGAAAGGTGTACAAACTTCCCACTTAAATAAAACTCAGTCTTTCCTAGCTTAATTTTTTTTAAAATCAGATCAAAGTTACTAAACCTCAGAAAAACTCGAGGACCATAGCATTCAGACTCTGAGCCCAAAGTAGGAAGGGGCCGATTTCAGAGATTTGTGACTCAATCTCATAAAGCTTACCTATAATCTGACACACAGAAAGGCAACAAAGTTTTTAAAAGAATTATGAGATTATATTGAAAGAGACACAAACAGTTCAAAGAAAAGAGACTTTTGAATCTCAAGTTCTTATAGTGAACAAAAAAAATTATTAATGGGAAAAAAAAAAGATGACAGATCCAGGAACACAGATAATTGAGAATCAAAGAGAACTACTCTCAAATACCAAAACTGGTCTCTAATCAATATACTCTTTTTGCCCCAACAGTTAGTGACATGCGTTGAGCTAGACTTCAGAATTAATTAGAAGTCAGCGAATGTCATGTGCCTTCCCACCCCCAACTTTTTTTAATGGGAGCTTCTATTATAGCATTCATGTCTCTGTTTCATCATTTTATGTTGGGTATATGGGAGACACATGACTTCTGTGCTTGGTTCGCAGGTCTTCAAATTCTGTGAAGTTTTATCTGATTTAGTCTCACCTGATTTAGATGATGAGATCCTAAACTTTTAAGCTTGAGCCTGATGCCTTGTTGGGATCAGAGTTGAGGCTTTTGGTTTGGAAAAGAAGATGTTTTGCATGTGTGAGAGACACGGGCCATTTTTATTTGTTTCTTTGTTTTGCAGATTTATTTTTAATTTCACTATGGTTAACATACAGTGTTATAGTAGTTTCAGGTATACAACATGATTCAAAAATTTTATACATTGCTCAGTGCTCATCGCAAGTACCCTTAACACCCATTACCCATTTAGCCCATCCCTTTACCCATCTCCCTTCCAGCAACCCTCAGTTTGTTCTTCATAGTTAAGAATCTTTAAAGGTTTGCCTCTCTCTTTTAAACTCTATGTCCATCTGCTTTGTTTCTTAAATTCCACATGAGTATTTGTAAGGGCCTATTTAGCCAGAGTGACTCCATCTTGGTTAAACAGCCATTTTGTTGTTTGTGCAGTAAACTTAAATTGACCCTGACCCCCACTTACTTAAAACTTACTTAAACTTACTTAAAAGCAAGTCCAGGAAACCAGTAAAATGTAGTCGGCTAGTTCCTGATAACAGAGCCCAGAATACAAGGACGAGTTAGGCCAGATGGAGACATCTAATCAGTAAAAAGTACTGTTTGTAACAGTGAGAAGGTCTTGCCCAAACCAAAATGACTCCATCTTGGGAAGGACGACCATCTTATTATTCACACGGAATATGTTAACTGACCAAGCCTTCCCGGAAAGTACTATTTGTAACAGTTCTTGGTATGGGGTAATCTTAAATGACAAGTCACCAGACCAGATGGAACTAGCCAATCAGCAAGAGACACACAAACCCGGTGGGTTGAGATACCAAGATATGAGTTGCAGTTTTACCCAATAAAAGGTAGCCTGTAAGCTGGGGTTGGTCTCTCTCTTCGGAGACGGCCCTGGCTGGTCAGTCTGACTTCTAATGCTTGGCATAGAATAAGGTTTTACATAACTTTCACTTTGTCTCAGTCTCGTTCCTTTGATAACGGACCCCAACATATTCATCCTTTCTGATGGACTAGAAGAGATTATGCTGAGTGAAATAAGTCAAGCAGGGAGAGTCAATTATCAAATGGTTTCACTTACTGTGAAGCATAAGGAATAACAGGGAGGACATTGGGAGATAGAGAGGAGAAGTGAGTTGAGAGAAATCAGAGAGGGAGACAAACCATGAGAGAGACTGGACTCTGAGAAACAAACTGAGGGTTTTGGAGGGGAGGAGGGTGGGGGGTTGGGTGAGCCTAGTGGTGGGTATTATGGAGGGCACGTATTGCATGGAGCACTGGGTGAGATGCATAAACAATGAATTCTGGAACACTGAAAAGAAATAAAATAAAATAAAATGAAAAAAAATCCACATGAGTGAAATCATATGGTATTTTCTTTCTCTAACTTATTTCACTTAGCATAGTATACTCTAGCTCCATCCACAACATTGCAAATGTCAAGATTTCATTCCTTTTTATGGCTAATATTCCATTCTATATATATAGCACATCTTCTTTATTCATTCATCAGTTGATGGACACATTTGGGGTTTTCCCATAACTTGGCTATTGTTGATAAGACTGCTATAAACATTGGGGTGCATATGTCCCTTCGAATCAGTGTTTTTGTATCCTTTGCATAAATACCTAGTAGTGCAATTGATGGATCATAAGGTAGTTCTATTTTTTAACTTTCTGGGGAACCCCCATACTGTTTTCCAGAGTAGCTACATTAGTTTACATTCCCATCACCAGTGTAAGAGGGTTCCCATTTCTCCATATCCTCACCAACATGTATTGTTCCCTTTCTTAATTTTAGCTGTTCTGACAGGTGTAAGCTAGTATCTCATTGTAGTTTTGATTTGTATATCCCTAATAATGAGTGATATTGATCATCTTTTCATGTGCCTGTTGGCCATCTGTACGTCTTCTTTGGAAAAAATGTCTATCCATGTCTTCTGCCCATTTCTTAACTGGGTTAATTGATTTTTTGATTCATTCAACATCCCCTCCCCAAAATTTACCATTTTAAGTGAGAAAATTAAAGCATAAAGAAGTTAAATAATCATTATATTATAGAAATAAACAATAGAACCAAGGTTTGAACCCCAGATTCAAACAAAAATTATCGTTCCAAGTCCATGCTCTTAAAGTTGTTCCAACTTTATTTTTTTTTTCAAAGATTGTATTTTATTTGTCATAAAGAGAGACAGCACAAGCAGGGAGAGCAACAGGCAGAGGGAGAAGCAGGCCCCCTGCTGAGCAAGGAGCTCAATGTGGGACTTCATCCCATAACTCTGGGATCATGACCTGAACCAAAGGCAGACACTTAACAAACGGAGTCACCCAGGCATCCCCCTTCACTCTATTTTTGAATGAATGAATGAATGTTTTCCTTTCTATTATTTTCTTCTTGGTATAACATGAAATTTGGCTATACATATGGTCTTTATGTCAGCTATGGTTTCCAATCCCAACAGGGCCACTAGTATAACCAATTGTACAGATTTGTCCAAAAGTGTCCCAGGTTTAACATTAAAAATCCCCCATCTCAGAAAACCCTTCTGTTCTGGGTAAACCAGGATGGTTGGTCTCCTTGTCTGCTACAGACTAGTACAAATCCTGCTTAAAATGAGGTCTGGCCATGTTACCGAATTCTGCCATGAAAGAAGAAAGAATGTATCACTCTTCCAGGCCTTGCCCTTCAAAATCTGCCTTGCAACATCTTCCTGTTTTCCCAGATGCCCAGCTGAATAGTCAGAACTGCAAAGAACTAGGAGAGGAAGAGCCTGGCTTACTAAGTGACTAGCTGGATCAGGAAGCCCCCAGTCTATTTCATTTCAGTAGGCGCTACTGAACCATGATGTGAGCAAGAAATAAATTTAGTGGTGAGAAAGAAAGGAAAAAGAGAGAGAGAGAAAGAGGAAGGAACGAAGGAACGAAGGAACGAAGGAAAGAAAAGAGAGAAACTGACTTACTGAACACCATAGCTAATATCACACTTAATGGTAAAAGAACAAAATGTTTCCCCTAAAATCAGGAATAAAACCAAAGAACACAAGATTCATACCCTGAAACCACACAACACTGAAAGAAATTAAAGAAGACCCAAATAAATGGAAAGGCATTAATGTTCATGAATTGGAACTCTCAGTACTGTTAAGATGATAATACTTTCCAAATTGACATATAAATTCAATGCAATCTCTTTCAAAATTCCAGCTGCCTTACTTTTTTTATTTTATTTTTTGTTAACATATAATGTATCAAAGAAGACAGCCAAATGTCCAACAAACACATGAAAAAGTGCTCAATGTCACTCGGTATTTTTTCTTTAAAAAAAAATTATAAGCTGATCCTACAATTTATATGGGCATGCAAGAGAACCAGATAGGTCAAACAGTCTTGAAAAAAAAAAAAAAAAATCAGACCACAATTGGAGATTTCACATTTCCTGATTTCAAAACTTAACTACAAAGCTACATTAATCAAGGCAGTGTGGTACTGGTATAAGGAGAGACATAGAAATCAACAGAATGGAACTGAAAGGTCATAAATAAACTCTTTCATTTATGGTCAATTGATTTTCAGTAAGTTTACCAAGACAATTTAATAAGGAAAAAATTTTTTTCAAAAAATAATGCTGGTGGATGCCTGGGTGGCTCAGCTAGTTGAGCGACTGCCTTTAGCTCCAGTCATGATCCTGGAGTTTCAGGATCGAGTCCAGCATTGGGCTCCCTGCTCAGCGGGGAATCTGCTTCTCCCTCTGACCCTTCCCCACTCTCATGCTCTCTCATTCTATCTCTTTCAAATAAATAAATAAAATCTTTAAAAAAAATTTAAAAAAATAATACCGGGACAACTAGATATCCAGTTGTAAAAATGATTTTGATTATTGACCTCAACACCTACACAAAAATTAATTCAAAATAGACCTAAATGTAAAAGCTGTTAACTACAAAACTCTTATTAAAAACAAAAAAAACCCAAAACAGACAAACAAAAAACCAAAGAGTAAATCTCCTTGCACAGATTAGGAAATGTTTTCTTAGATTTAACATCAAAGCTCAAGCAACAAAAGAAAAACATAAGTAAATTGGATATCATAATTAAAAACCTCTGTCATTTAAGGACACCATCAGAAAAGAGAAAAGAGCCCACAGAATCAGAGAAAATATTTGCAAAGCAAAAATCTGGTAAGGGATTTATATCCAAAATATATATCTGTTAAATTAAATGACATATAAAGCATTGATATTTTGTTTAAGAAAAGAAATTAATGAAGAGGAAGAAGAGTCAGATCAATTAGCTGAAGAATTTTTTTAAAATATCTAAGAGAAAAAATTTAAATTGAAAAGCCATAAATTATTGTTTTCCAAAAAGGAAACAAAAAATTGCTTTCCTAAGAAAAAGCATAGTCTCCCAAAATGTTGTGGAAATTACTTATCTGTCAAAAATTAGATCTTTCTGGTTTGACCTATTGGTTTCAACTCTAATCAAGCAGCCTCTGATTTGCAGAAGTTTCTATCATTTTTCTACAATGCTACAGAATTTTCCAGTATCAATAGGATTTTTCTGATATTTCTTTGAAGCATTAAATAACATCAATTTTCAAGTAAAGTTTATTTAATTCTTTTAATTATGAAAAATACAGAAAAATACGAAGAATAAAGACCATGCCAAGTACCTATCACTTATAATTTTAAAATATCAGGGGCACCTGGGTAGCTCAGTGGGTTAAGCTACTGCCTTCGGCTCAGGTCATGGTCTCAGGGTCCTGGGATCAAGCCCCGCATAGGGCTCTCTGCTCAGCAGGGTGCCTGCTTCCTCCTCTCTCTCTCTCTGCCTGCCTCTCTGCCTACTTGTGATCTCTGTCTGTCAAATAAATAAATAAAATCTTTAAAAATATCAATATTTTGACATTGTTTCATCTAATTATTTTTATTTTATTTTATTTTGGGGGTGGGGGAAGAAGGGCAGAGGAAGAGAGAGAATCTTAAGCAGGCTTCATGCCCAAAGCAAAGTATGATGCAGTGGTCTCTCATAACCTTGAGATCATGACTTGAGGTGAAATCGAGCCAGACATGTAACCAACTGAGCCACCCAGGCACCCCTGTTTCATCTAGTTATTTTTAAAAATAAATTATAAGTAGTTGGCTTCACCTCTCCAGAATCAATATTTATCTTAAGTATGTATCCAATCCATGTCTCCAAATTTTTTAATAAATGTATATCCACACATGTATACTATTTTTTAGTGGCTTTAAAATGTTTATATAGATGCGATTATATTATACGTACTTTGATAACTATTTTATTCAACGTTTTAGAAATATTAGTATATTTTGATAGACCTAGATGTGGTCCTTTCATTTTAACTGTGTTATAGTACTCCATCATATATGTATAACATAATTTATTTATGTTTTCCCCTATTGATGGAACTATGAGTTCTTTTCAGCTTTTCACTTTCATAAATAAAGTATTTCATATGTCTTCTTGGGAAGCTATGTGACTTTTCCCCAGGGTATACACCTAGGTCAGAAAATACACCTGGGTCATCAATTTCTTGAACTCTAAAGTTCATATTAAACAAAAAGCTAAAATTATTCAGTATCTATTATCATTTCTTGAAAGATACAAGAATCATAGCATTTTAACTACATCCTGAACTTTTCCTACCTCCCACCTTTTAGCTCCATTTTTTGTTACTGTCTAAAAAGTTACATAGTAAAATCAATATTTAATTACAAGTAGATCTTAATGATTTTGAATGTGTATTTAATGTTAATTTACTTCAATTTTTTGGGATCACAATTAGGCAGAGAGGCAGGCAGAGAGAGAGGAAGGGAAGCAGGCTTCCTGCCAAGAAGAGAGCCGGATGCAGGGCTCAATCCCAGGACCCTGGGACCATGACTTGAGCCGAAGGCAGAGGTTTTAACCCACTGAGCCACCCAGGCGCCCTAATTTACTTCAATTTTTACTCCAGTGCACCCTTTCAGCTAAAATCTATAGGTGGTAAGCTTGAGATATTGGAAAATGTCTGAGAGTTGTTGGTTTTATTTATTTTTTTATCCCCAATCTTGAACGATGGCTAAGCTAGATACATATTTCTAAAAATGACAGTTATTTTTCCCTCAGTACTTTGGAGATGTTCTATCATTGACTTTTGGACATCTATTATAGTGATAGAAACCCACTACCCATCCAATAATGGTTCTTAGGTGGGTATTGATCCATCTCAGGTGGTTTTATTCTGATATCCTGTAGTTACACTACGACAAATCTCTGTGTAAAATTATTTTTATTTGACAACTTTCAGTGAACTTTTATACTCTAAATAATTTAGAGTGTATTTTTAAGTCATATAGGTAGAAAAATGTGAAAACTACTGTAAAAGTGGATGAATATTCAAAGACAGAACATATCATCCTACTAGCACCCAGAGCAATAAACAGAATATTATCTGCACCCCAGAGTTCCCCCACTACGCTGCTTTCCAGTCACTTCCCCTGAAAAATAACTATGATACTGACTTCTAACAACTTGGATTAGTTATACCTATTTTTCTAAAATAGAAAAACCATACAGTGTATGCTCTTCTGTGTCTGCCTTTCACAGAATATTATGTTTGAGAGCTCCCTGTTTGTTGTGTGATTGGTAGCTATTTTTCAATGTTGTATAATATTCTAAGAATATATGGCATGTAGTATAGTGGGCCTGCTCTAGTCTCTTGCCACATGTGTTTTTCTTGGTTCATATTAACTCAATGAAATCATATCCCTGCCCAGCTTGGAGCCCAGGAGGCTTACAGCTTTAGTCTCCAGTGGTATCTGCATGTTTCTGCTCCGTATCTGGCTCATGGAAAGAGTTTTATCAATCTTTTGGGCAGTTCTATGTCTATTTAACTAAATAGATACATAGATAGAGATATAGAGATATGAATATATATTCTATTATGCCCATGGTCTTAGAGTCATAAGATATAAACTCATAGAACCAACTTGTTGGTGATATCTACTGCTCTTTTAGTTTTAGGGATATCCAAACTTTTCTGATTTTATCATGAAGAAAGTCTCATTTTGTGCTTGTCAATTTCTCTAACGTATATATTCTGACTTAAGCCTTAGACTCTAAGAAGTTAGTTTCCTCTTTGCAAAAAAAACATATTTCTGCAAAGGAAACAGAGAATTAAGAATTTTCTTAGGGGAAAAGTTTTGTCTTCCAGACTTTGGGGAAGTACTGATCTCTCAAAAATTGGACTTCCCTCATCTGACCAATAAAAAATATACATATATGTTTTACTACAAAGAGAAAACCGAGCTTCTTAGAATTATTAACATAGTTTCTAGCTAGAATTTAATGACACAGTCTAAAATTTGAAGTGTTTACATGGATAGTCACATTTTATGATGTTCAGTGATGTAGATATTTATCAAAATAGAGAAGTAAAATTTGTGTTTAAATAAACTTTCAGTAAAATTGAACCACAATAAAGAAAAATATTACATAATAGTTGAGATGAAAGATGAATATGGCAATCATGAAGGTGGTAAGCAAATGATTTAAGTTTGGGAGACACCAAATTAACAGATTTGATAGCTCAACTTTAGTTTCTTCAGTTAAAATACAGATAGTAGGTCTAGATTTCATCTTTTGGTTCAAGGCTGAGTCAGTGTGCAATAAACCTGGGGCTGTAGCTACTTTCTCTTATGTATCATCCCTGGCTCCAGTTTATCTCCATTCAATCAGCACGAATGAACTGCAACTCACCGCACAGGATCAATGTGTTACTGATTTTATGGGTAAAAACATTTCTAAGAGATCCTTGCAGGGAAGTCATTGTTAGCGCAAAGAATGTATACCAAATGATATAATTTCAGACAGAATATCAAGAAACCTTGATGAGTATCTGACCTCACTCATGGCTTAGTCCATGAAGGGTTAATATATATGAACTTAGGCATTAACACCAACTTATGAGCAGTTGCTTTCTGTACTGCTATGTTCAGAGGATTCTGAAGGAAAAACTGGAATATTAGGAAAGAATGCCAACAGCACGGTTGTGGGAAATCACAGAATTTGTGCTATGTGTTTGTCATCCTTAATTTTGAGAACAAATAGTCCTGATCTTCTATGATTTCAGATGTCTGAAAAGTAATCTTGACTAAAATGGTTCAGTATAAGTTCGTATACTTTTAAAATAATTACTTTTAAATAAAGAGAATAAAGCATGTTTTATGGTATCCAAGCATATTTAACAGAACAAAGAGCAACTCTTATCTTACAATAAAATAAACTAAAAATACTCTAAGAAAATGGTTAAAAGGAATGGAGTACACCAAGTGTTTGGCACGTATTTGGTAACTTTACAGGGCAGTTTAATTTTTAAATTTACCAATCCTAGAGAAAATGCCTTTCCAGAAAGAAAAAAAAAAGTGAGTTGTCATAGTAACAGTGTTAGAACCTCCACACAGACCAAATTTAGCAGAGCTATACTTACTGTTTAATTGTACAAACTATTCATTTCACAAAAGAAGTAAAGTGAGATTTATTTTGCACCTACTATGTGCCAAGTACTTTATACAATTTCCTCATCAATTTTAAAAACCCAAAGAAGGTATTATTACCTTCAGTTACACAGATGAAGAATTTGAGGTCCAAGAAGCTCTTTACTCACCTTATATCACAGCAGAAATGCAGCAACAGGGTTCTGAATTTAAGTTTCCTAAAAGCCTATGTTTTTAAAGAACTTTGAATAAGCTACTTGCTCTCTTATTGGACCACTCTTTCTGGAGGTTACAGAAAGACACCACTGTGATTTTAAAGGCAATTTAGTCCAAAGAACATCTGGGTCTCTCAGACTAAAGAGATAATATAAAGTAAAAACAAAACAAAACAAAACTGAAAAACTGATGGATGCCCCCATTTTTCCTAATTGACAGTAAAACCTGTGAAGAAGGAGCAAGACAATTTCTTACCTGTCTTACTCAAACTTGTTCTAATATGTACATTTCTCTCAAGTCAGACATTTTAAAATTAAATACAAATCATTAAATCCAATTTATATTCTCTCTCATTTATTAAAGAAATATTTATTTACATCTTTAATAAAGAAATACCATGCATTAAGAACTCTGCTAAGTCTTAGGGATTACTGAAAATCAGACCAGCAGGATAAGGATTTCTTCTGCCCCATGCTGTTAGCAATAGTCCTTAAGTTTACCAAGGGTAAACAAGTCCACTGAAAATCCCCAGTCTCCTTTCCTCACACTACAAACCATTCCCCAATTAACCTAAATTTTTATTAAAAAGTTGAATCATTTATACTGAAGTGAAATTCCAATGTAAGTCACCTTAGAATCTGGTCACCTGTGGATTTTTAGCAGACAGAGAAGTAAAGCAAGCTGGCTGAATATTAATGGAGAATTTGATCTAAGTGGGAGTTAGATGATCTCTCTCATTTTAAGATGCCTTTAAAAAATCAGTGAGAGAAAAACTGAAATGTAGTGTGTCAGCTCTGGAGGCTTTTGATTGGTCCCGACAATCACAGAGGCCGAGGAAATCCCTTTGACCTAGTTTGCTGCAGACTCATAGTACTGGGGATTAGCCCAACCATTGCTTGTGTGGTGATAGGATGAGGACAGTTGGGTTGCACCCTAGTTCCCACATGACATGAAGGACAGAAATGCCTTCCACAACCACCCATACTGTAGGAAAACCTTCTTCATCTAGCCTTTGGCATTGAGTCACTGCCTTTCTTCCAATCTCTTATCAATGCTTCATATAAACCCCGTGTTTTAAGTAGGTGCCCGTAGTTCTGTGATCATGCACAAATTCCCTCCCTTCCCTTTTCTACCTCTCTGAGTCTGTTTTCTCATCTTAAGAGTTGGAATGATCTTAGTACTTACACCTGACATACTTGGATAATTAAACAAGTTAACACAGGTAAAGTTCACTGAAGGACCTGCTGATGCTACCAAAACTACCAAACGTATATTCTTGGTAGCAGCAGGACTCACAGCTCAGGATTATGCTTAACAAGGCAAAACATGTCCAGTGAAAATCCCAGACATTTTAATAGATAGCAAACCCTTTCTCAGTGAGGCTAAATCTTTGTTCAGAAATTGAATCATTTGTACTCAAGGGCAATTCTAATGTGAGCCTTCTTGAAATTTGGTCACAGGGACCCTCAGCATGATTTAAGCATTTCCTGCACTATAGCTAACTCCTGCCTAAAATGTTTTCCTATTCCTCATCACTGAGGCAAATCCAAATCATATATCTAAAGCCTAGTAAAAATACTGTCCACCAATGAATGCTGGACTGCCTTTGCACCCCACAGTGATCCTTGTATTGTGAATTACCACTCACTTTGACACTCACCACATATTTCTTTCGATCATATTTTCATGCAAGCTTTCTCTCATTCATAGGATTCAGCTCTATGACAGCAGCAGCTAAACTGTCTACTTTATTTAAAAATCTCTCCAAGCATCTAACACAGAATAGTTCCTGGAGTTTCCATGGTTGTGTCAGTTGATTCACTCAGAGGGCTAGTTAAGCCTTTAAAACAATGACAGAGGCTTATTCATGAGGTCCTAGCTTCATGTTCCTGCCCCCATGCTAACTGCTACTGATGTAAACAGAGAATATGGTCATGGAATTTGAGTCTTACATGTGGACTTGGTATCTGTTAATCATGCAAGACTGGTACCTGTTCCTGCTTGTGAATGGGACTTCCATTTTCCATCATGGACAACATTTGGGTATTTACCCTATGCTTGCTTTCATGATACGAGATCATATCCCGGTCCTCTTCTGCCAGACTTTCTTCTTTCCACAAAGATTAACTGAGTGCCTACTACATGCCAGATACCTTGTTAGATGTATAAGATACAATGAAGAACATGACAGCCATGGATCCTGCTTTTACAAATTTATAATGCATCTGCGAGTAAAAATTAGTAGCAATCTTGACACTTTGAACAAACTCAGAGTGACTAAGAATAAAACGGTCTTCGGAGAAACTCACACTCCCTGCCCTATTTTTAGCATGGGAAGTTGGAAGCCACAATGCACTCTCATCCACGGAACTCTAACCACTTTCCAGAGATTGTGGGAATTTGACCATTTTGCTTCATGAAAAGTTTCAGTTTGATGCTGAGTGCATTCCTTACTTTGTTTATTGACAGAGATGTTATTTTAAAGTGAACAACTTAATGTGAATAGTTTTTAAAAAATGAAACGCTTTTTTTCCTCACTTACAATGCAGACAGCCTTGGGACAATTTGTAGCTGTATAGTTAGTAAAATACCTGAGGAGGGGGATATAATTTTCCCCCTACCTCCCAAGGCATCCTGCATTCAAAACTCATCTGTATTTCCAGAACCAAACAATTCCCTTGTTTGGATCATCAAAACAAGAAACATCTTTTCACATAATTAAAACATGCAGTTCTTCCAAGGCAGCCACTCCATGCTAGCTAGGAAAGGCACAATCCACACTGAGGAAGAATTATGCATGAGTGAGGGCCGGGAGTTACACTTGGGTAAAATCCTCAATTACTGTAGCTTCATTAATGCATTCTCGGTGTCTTACTGCTGAGTGACTGTTCTGAATAAATTGTGCTCTCATGCATGCACTCAAAGAAATGACAAAATTCTGAATGAATAAGTAGTCAGCACTCAGGAGACATTCTTCAGGCCATAGTTATTCATAACTTCCTGTATTTGTCACAATGGAAGGAAGAAGAACATGGAAATTTCACCAAACTAGAGAATCTCAGAGTTAGGACAGAGCCTACTGATCACCGGGTCTTGCCTTCCTGGAGCCTTTCTCATCCAATGTGTCAATCTTCTATAATAATCTCCATCAAATGGTCACAGAGTATTGCACAAACATTTCTGATCACATGGACCTTGCTACCATTCTCCTGACATGTTCCCTAATCAATCACAATAAGATTCTTTATTTATGCTCAGCTAAAATCTGTCTTTCTATAGGTTCTCATTCTCCTCTCTAAGGCCATTCAAAGTCATTCTAATCTTTCTTCCAAATAATAGTCCTCTTAATATTTAAAGAGCTGTCACATATCCTGTGAAATATGTACAACAATGTCAAGGAGAATGAGGGCTATGAAAAGGTCATGGCGTTTCTACACAGGGAAAGCTATTAGGAAACTATGCCAGTGGAGTTTCATCACTATAGAAGAGAGAGGGTTATGAGGAGACCAAGTGAGGTACCCTTCAACCATCAGCTTCACTAACTTCCTTCCCATTAATGCACCCCAAACATCCTCCTTGCTCAGCAAATGGTCCTATGATCTATCAGGTTTTTAAAGCTAAAAAATTACCTCTCTCTTACCTTTCACATACAATCCATCACCTATGCCCTAAGTATACTTTGGATATATATATATTCACTTATTTTCACTTTTACTACCACTATCCTAGTCCAGCTACTTTCTTCCTTTACCTAAGCTTTTTCTTTCTCAGTCACCCCACTTCTATGCTTGCCCGTCTATACCTAATGTAATTCAAGTCACATTATACCTCTGTTTTGAACCCTTCTAAGGCTTTCTGCTGCTCTCAGGACAGAGACCAACGTCGCTAAAACAGCCTCCAAGGCTTCCCCTCTTCTGGCCTCTCTTATCAGCTTCCTTCTGCCCCTCTTCCACACTAATCTTTCTGCTGCTCTCCTAGATAAGGAAAAGGTAGAGGAAAATTAACCTGAGAAAGAGATGGGAAAAGAGCAATCACAGGGGAAATAGGAGAAACAAAATAAGGGCTGTCAAGAGAAGAGAGAATTTCTATAGGGGAGAAGTGTCAAGAAATTCAAATGCTATAAGAAGGTCAAAGTCAGATGAGACTCGGCATCTACGGAGCCAACAGAACTTTAGTAAAAACAAGTTTCTGGGCAAAATGTTAGAGGCGCAGACATGTCATGCTGAGATGAGCCGTAACCTGGAGGAGCAAGGAAGAAACTAGAAGCAGCAGCAAAGTCAAAATAGAAAATTTCTTTTTTCTTTTTTCTTTTTAATAGGAAGATTATTAGAAAAGGAGAGGTTCAAGAAATATGAAATAAGTTAACTGATTAAACAAGTTTCCTGAGGAAGTAAGAAGGTAGGATCAAGGCAATACAAGATTATGCAAAATGCTGTTTGGCATATACTAAGTCCTCAAGGAGCAATTTAAATATAAGAAGTAATGTTTTTCTTATGAGATGAAACTACTAAGTTGTTAAGATAGAGAAGAAACCTCTGGAAAGGGGAAGGGATTCTTATTATGTCTCTAACATATAGTATACCACACTATATAGGAAATGTAAGCAAAAGTTTAAAATCTTTTAATAAGTGCATTTTCACACTAAATCAGTATGCATTTGCTATATTCTTCAGATTTCACCCAGCCTCCATCACAAAAATTACTTCTCCTTTGCTGTGCCTCCTTATCTACCCCTGAATGATACTCCTTAGCATCTCAACATGAATTAATCACACTCTAAGATGGACATTGTTCTTTCACTTTGCACGTTGTCTTAATGGAGGAACCAAGACCTTTGATCCATTGTAGCTCACTGACATCGTTATTTCAAATCTAAAGTTTGCACCAGTAAATCATGCTGTTATTCCCCCAATATTTGAAACCAGTAGCTTAAAGAAATTTTTTAAAAAATATATACCCCTAAGGGCAAAGTTTAGAAATAGCACTGAGGTTATGGTTGCCTGGGGAAAAAAAATATTGCTACTATTTGCATAAAGGAAAAAGTAAGGCAGCTTCTAATAAGAGGGCCTCTGGCCTAAAAGAGATTGGAGGTCTAGAGAAATGGCTGTCTATAATTTCTGTTAAAATAAGACACTGTGGACCTTTAGAATCCTCAGCTTATTGAAAGAGATGAATTAAGAAAGCACCCAATCGTCTCCAAGGTATCTTATTGCTACTAATCAGTAATTTCCATGAAAGAAATGAGAGTTTTTTTTTCTTTTTAGAATCCAAAACTCTTGGCACATAACAGGATATTTTGTGAATTAACTAATGAATGAGACAAAGGTCTTAAAAAAAGAGTACTAATCAGTTCGTTGTCTTTTATAAAAATATATTCTATATATTTTAAAACTAACATTTTAAAACTAACATTTTGTGGAGTGGTAGAAAAGAGGAGAGGATGCAAATACCCTAGGTCAGAATCAAATCTTAGACACTTACAATTTAAGTATATGACCTCGGAAAACACATTTAGTCTTGTACCTTAGTTTAAACATCTGTGAAACTCATTAACACAACATACTTTAAGGGCTATTAAATAGGTTAAATATCACATAAAGCACCCAGCACTGTTCTTGTAACATAGTATATGCTTACATACAACAAACATATTTGGCCATGCATGTTATAAGGAAGATTAAAATAAACGTTTGTTCCTTTCTCCCTCATCCTCTGGGCGGGGGGGGGGGGGACATAAAATGTAATTCCTGCTCTCAAGAAAACCTAATATATTGGAAGGGTATACATCTGTGAAAGTATAACTGATAATTGAATAAAACCAAAATATAACATATATTAAAGTCAAGTAACATTAGAAGATTGGAAGAAAGGAATATTAGATGACAGTTAATCTGTGGAAGTAACAAGTGGTAAGCTTCTACAGTTAAACACTCCTATGAGGTTCTATAAAATGGGACAGTTGTAGCAAAATACCTCTGATCTCTTCATTGTCCTCAGCACTATATTAATATCCATTGCTGAGAGTACAAGTCATTAACCAGCAAAGTCAAAGAGAAGTAGAGGCATAGTTAAAAACAGAAAACAGTCGGGGGATGGGTTGGCACAGTGATAGGTATTAAGGAGGGCACGTATTGCATGGAGCACTGGGTATTATACACCAACAATGAATCATGGAACACTACATTAAAAACTAATGATGTATTATATGGTGACTAACATAATCTAATAAAAACAAAAACAAAAACAAAACCCTACTTTTTCTTGAGATAAGCAGAAAATGCTCTCCATGATCTAACACTTGGATCAAAAGCCAGTAACTCTATATAGCCTTTCTGACTTCTCAGAGAATCATGTATGTGCCTCTCAGCCTTCCTGTCCCTTGCATCACTGCTGCAGGTCACACATGTAATCTCAACACACAGGCAGCTCCTCAGTGACAGACACTAACTGTATTCATCTTGGCATCTCCAGGATCAACACAATGTTTCACACACAACTAAAAATCAATAAACATTTGTCGAGTGAGAAAATGAATGAATGTCAACCTTCTTGGGAATCCTCTTCTATTTATTTTCTTGACTCATAAGTGAGCATGAAACAACACGCCTCCTTGCTTTCTTAATTGTTTCACATGTGTTAATCATAGCCTACAATGTTGTAAGCTCTTTCAGGTGTGGCCAATAATCTATGTGTCTTTGTTTCTGTCATCATGCCAACTCTACCCACAGTGGGGGGGCCCAGCACAATAGCCAGAAATCTCATTAAGTACTTGCTGATTGATTGACTTTTCTTAGTAAGTAATCTTCTGACAATTGAAGCAAGGGCTTCATTTGTAGGTAGAATGTATTTTATGCATATGGAGTAGAAGCTTCTATTGTTTAAAGAGATAATCTATTTTAAGTGCTTTTTTCACACCATCAATTGCATTCCCCTCCAACCCCTGTTGGAAACCAATCTCATGTGTAGACTATATTTCCAGGTTGACAAAGAAATTCATCTGGAGAATAATCTAACGGTGCATACAAAAGAATCAAAAAGGACACCTGTTTAGCAATAATAGACCAAACTCTGCCTTCTTTTCATTTGCCAGTCTACTGTCAGCTTGGCATAATACCTAATATCCTAAGATAAGTGTTTTGGGTTAGATGCTACAACACACTAACATGAAACACAAAAGAAAAATGAAAATGTTGAAGAGACCCCCCCCCCCAAAGCTAAATAGATTGGCTTACCCAAGAAGGGAAGAGCTGAGGGAGATACAAATAAAAGTGGAAAGGCATAAGCTCTGACTCAGAGAGAATATTCGATTATTTATCCATCTAATATACTGGACACCTACTATGTGCCTTGCACTGTGCTATGTGCTAAGGACAAAAATTAAAATAGACGCAGTCGGTGCCTTTAGGGAGCTCTCAGTTTAAAAGAAGAAGACAAAGAAGTAAACAAATAACCACAATTCAGTATGTAAAATACTGCTAACTGGTATTATAACAGGGACACACTTAGCATGCCCGACTCCATATTGCTTCTATTTCCCCTCCTGCTGAGACCCATAACTTAGGAACTTCTGATTAGCCCTGAACACGGACATGTTAATTGCCAAAGGAATTTGGCTTTGTAGCTGAGGTTTGCAAAAGCTTGCTTTTTTACCCAACACTCTCCCTCACTCAAGGAGGTACGTGTGTACAGAAATGACTAGGCTGTTTAAGATTTACAAGAATGATGCGACCTAATTCCTGCATGTAATTATCAACTGACCAAGGACAAAGAACTTGTACAACTTTCCTGGGATGTCTACAGACAACCCTCATCTTTTGACTCCAACCTCCTCCCACTTAGCTTTTTTGTTAACATAAAAGAGGTTCACATTTCATGTTGAGGGGAGATTGTTCTTTGGGACAATAGTTCATTATCTCCTCAGTTTGCTGGCTTTCCAGATAAAGTCACTTTCCTTACCCCCTCTTGCCTCTTGACTTACCAGCCTGTAGTGTGGTGAACAGAACAAGGTTGGACTCATTTACATTATTTGGGAGCAACAAAGGAACAAAGTGCTGCCCTTCGCTTGTCTGAAGGTCAGAAAACTCTTTCTGGGGTAGTAATCTACCCAGAGCCAAAAGATAGATAAAATGACTTGGTAAAGAGGGTCGAGGTGAGGAAGGAGAAAGGGGAGAGCTGAATCTTGAAAATAAGATAGAATGTGAGACGTTCAGAAGCTTGAGAAAAGTTGAGCACGGCTGGATTTATAACCCGGCTCTGCCACCCACTATATCGCCTCCGATATCAATAAACCTTTCTGTGTCTGTTTTCTATCATTTGAGCACTTCATATTCATACCACTGGTACCTAGATGGGGTTTAGGAAATATTAGTTCCTTTCTGCCTCCTTCCTTTCCTTCCACGAACACAGACAACACTACCCGTTGCCCTCATTTCTGCTTCCTATCCTCGCCTTCCCCAAGGAAGGAAATTCACGTCAGCCAATGCACATTAGCTCAGGATTCACCTGACCGTTTAAATAGCTGTACCTTTTTAATGTAGATCCTTTCATCACAGTTTAAAGCTGACCTTTAGTTTTTTTAGGCCTGGCTGTTTATGTGGATGCAAAGGTTCACAATTCCATTTTTAAAAGTCTTTAGTCTAATGGATTGTCCAATTTTATTCTTCTAATGCTTCTGACCCAGTGCCAGGTCTTGCCATTCAGACCTTTCCAAAGGCTGCCCTCTCCATCTAAAATTCTCTATTTGAGGAAATCTGACAATTTTCCTTGATAAATTCCTTATCTTCCTTCCTTCCTTCATAATGTCACCTCAGCTGAGTATCTCAGGTGGATTTTTCTTTAACATTTGTCCTAGAAAATGGAAAAATCTAAATAGGCATAACTGTGTGATTGCTAAATTTATTATTTCTCTTATTCTTTAATCCTTACATTCTTTTATTTCCTCATTATTTACTGATCAAACATGTACATTGCATATCTGCAAAGAACACGACGTCATCTAGCATCACGTGGACTTCTGTAAGAACTTTAAGGAGCTTAGAATCTCAAGAAAGACATGTAACAGGAATATATAGAATTAATGAAATGAAGGAAATAATGTGGTAAGACAAAGAGCAAAAGAGTTATCAAAGTTTCAACTATAGAGCATGGGACTTAGAGCATACTTAGAATCTAGGTTTAAAGGCAAACTATGTTATTTTCTGCAGCCTTGAACCAGTTGTTTAACCTGAGTCACCCCACATTTAAAATGGAGACAGTTCTATGTCATTATGTTGTTGTTGTTGTTTAATCTCGTCCAGGAAGACTTCATTGAAGTGAAGAACATGAAATTTCCTTATGCACTATAACATTTCAGGTAATTTTAAGGGAATTGACCACCGCCTGGGAAAGGGTACTCTCTTCAAGACAGTGGAGAGCAATATATTGGACAGGGGACTCACATCTAACCTATTGAAAGAGACCTATTGACACTGACCAGCACAAGCAAAAGACTTTCAAAGGTTGTAGTTCAATTCTCTCGATACACACGGTTATTTTGATGTACACCGTATTTTTAAAACAGAATTTGAAAGCCTTTAGAAGGGATGTGTGCTTTCCAGCTTAGCTGAGCCCCCAGTTAACTCTTTTCTAACCAAGCAAGAATTTCCTACTGCTGCCAGATACTTGGCAGAGAAGTCCTGAGTCTATTGAACACGCACCCAGAGCAGAGTCAACCGTATATCCTGTCACTGAGGGCATGCAGAACCTGTAGCTATGCATACCCACAAGAGCCTACATCTGTTTCCTTGTCCTTCCTGTCAATGTTCTTCCTTCATTTTATATAGTTTTACTTCTCTGCAGACTCTCATCAATTATTTCTCTCTCCTGTTTACGATCTCCTTCTTTCTACCCTCCCAGCCACCATTGACACCGTATTTGCACCCAGTGTATTTTCTATAAATATCCTTTAGAAATTCACAGCTTTAAGTGAGGAACTGTAGGTTTTTCTGAACAACGCGTCATGCACTTCAAGTCTACAAACATATGTCTAATATTCTGGTCTAGATTCCGGCATGTGAGAAAGGAATTATACAGCATTCTGGCAGGTATGGTAATACAGATTCAACTGATTGCTTTGGAGAGATGACATAGAGAGTCACCCATCCTGCTTGAGGAGGTCAGAGAAAGCTTGACAGAGGAGGAAACAATATTTGAGGTGGTCCGTGAAGAGAAAAATGTCCACAAATTACGCAAGAAGAGACAGCGTTTTCAGATAGGGGAGACAGCTTCAGCAAAGGCTTAGAGATGCGAAAATCCAATATATTGGGGAGTGAATTATTTATGCACAGACATTATCTGCTAGGGCAGGTTAATAAACCACATGAGGACTACACCAAGGAAAACCTGCCTAAAGATCTGTAAAAAGGACTTAACAGAGGACAGAGGTACCCTACGTGGGGCTCTGTCCATAACAAATACGTCATAGGCTAGTCTCTATCATTCCTTTAAGCAGATACATAAAACACTTCATAGTCCAACAGGGACAATGGCCAGCATGTGCCTGTGCCTGACTCGTGCTATAGCACTGTATACAATGAAACACAATCAAGGCATTCATCTTTACTGGAGATAGCTTCAGAGTCCTTCCCCACAGAGACTGAAGAACCACTAGCAATTGGTCAGAGTTGGCACTTGAAGTGAAACCTATTTTCATCTCCTTTCTATGATGTATATTAAGAGGGAGGGGTGGGTGTGAAAGGTATACTGTTATATAACAGAAGAAATCCTTTCACTATACCCCCTATTTGGACAAGCAGAGCCTATATGAATGCCTATCTCTCTTAGCCTACGTGAGTCCATGATTCAGAATGGCCTTCCTGGGGGAAGGGAGTCTAGACAATATCTGGAAGAAAATGGCAAATTTCAATCATCCAAAATTCCAAATGTAGCCAAATAACCACGTAATTAACTGCAGCCTTTTGAAAGTGATGAGCAGTTATCAACTTCAAGTTAAGAAAATTTTAGCCTATATTACTTAACAAAAGCATCCTAGAAACACAGTCAGTGTGGACAGGCTGCATTGAACAAAGCCACCATTTTACAAAGTTCCTGTAACATCTACATAAATTAGCTATTAAAGCTAAAACATGCTTAGAAAAAAAAATCCACTCTCACACATTGATTAAATTATTTCCTTTATAAGCATAAACAGTTTAGAGAAGAAAAGCCCAGGACCGATTGCTCAGACTCTCCAGGGTGAAGGAAACAAACATATTTAAAGAACAAAAAAAAACACAAAAAAACAAAAACAAAACAAAACAAAAAAACCCCTCAGCTTCACAAGGTATCCCTTGCCAACCCCCTAAGGAGCAACCTCAGAGTCTGCAACAGGCTGCAGCAGCTGCCTGCCCACTTTCTCAGCAACAAAAAATATGCTAAGCAGTGATTACCAACAGGGAAGAGGATCAAAAGGTGGAGGGGATGACCAAGCTAGATACCGTTCCTTTTAACATTCAGTTTTCTAAGATGTCTTGAATGATGGAAGCCTGGGTAATCTCAAATTTCAGTCAGTTACATGTGAAACAGATCTATTTTATGCCCCTCTATGGGAGCTCCCATTGCTTTAGGCTTCCGGGCACGCTGACAACGGGAGAACCAGCAAAGTCAAGGTGGATTGCTGCCAGAACCTGAGCCTGACCAAGTATACTTCTGTCCCTTCCAAACCATTTAAAACAAATGAACACCCACAAGCCCACGGAAAGAGACCAAGACAAGACCGGAAAGATTCTCAGTCTGTAATGCAAGGAGAGTCTTGGAGTGAGATTTCATTTGGAAGTTATGATTGGTATGAGCAAGATTACATTGAGGGAAGGTGACTGACTTTCATCATAGTCCCAGGAGGTGTAAGATGTAGAATGGAAGTTGCTCTCATTCTGCAGACACTAGGTTGGAGTCTTGTCTTGCTGCTTATGACCTGTATGACCCCATGAGTATCACTCAAGTCCACTGAACTTGAGTTCAGAACACTGTTCTCATCTGGATGAGTCAAATCTCTTTCGTGTCCTGTGTATTTATAAGGTAGTGAAGAAGAAATAGGTGGGAGGACAGGTTATAATAATTTAAGGTAAAAATTTATCCCACACAGTTGGACTTGATCTTTACTATAATCCTGTGAAGTAGTTATTATATCTAGTTTTTTTAAGTGAAGAAACTGGGACCTAGAATGGTTAAGTGACATGTCCAATGTTATCCAACTGATAAGTGGTAGAAACAGAATTCAAGTCTTAACTCAAAAAGTAGTTGTTTTTTTCACTGCACAGTATCTGCTCCTTCAGTTCTCAAAGTTACAATCTGTGGTTAAGCTCTCCCAGTATCCCTAAGTACCTAAAACATTTACTACATAGTAGATACTCAATAAAGATTTGATAAATAATTTAATGATGTTTTAAGTATAAATTGATTGAGCTCAACCTAGCTAAATAAACATGATTTAGTACATCTTATTGTCAGACACCTTTTTTTTTTTTCCTGTTAGGTACTAGGGATTTAAAGATGAAGAATAGTCACTTCCTGGTCTCAGGGGAGTCATAGTAACAAACATACATAGAAACAAATTCCAACTCCCACTATATTCCACATTTAGATGTCTTCTGTGGTTTCACACAATGAATGGACTCCATTTTGAAAACATGCTGGAAGTGTCTGGTCTTTAAGGCTTAACTAGAATTGGAAGTATGGATTCCTTTAGCTTTCAGCAGAGTGTGAGCCATGGTGAGTTGGGAGAGCTGTTTTCACATACTACCTTAGAACTGTTAGGTAAATAATGCTTGAGTCCCAAGGCTCAAATTTTGGAAGGTATGTGGAGCCAAATATTTGCCATGCTTTCAAAGCCATATTTTCTCTCTCATTTGCCTTCGTTGTGTAAGGTTAAACATCATCAACTTTGATAAAGAAGGGATGTGACCAAAGTCAAGATTTTAAGAAGTCTAAAAATGCAGTGAATTAGAATTAGAGAAATCTGACAAGCAAAAGTAGTAATGATGTTACTCCTTAATGGGAAAAGAAGTAGGTATCTTTGGGACCAACAGAAGCAGCAAGGAGACTCTAACATTGACATTGATACATGCAAATGTATCAAGAGAAAGGGGGAATATACAGAAAAAGCTATGAATGCCTTGTCCAATAAGGATTATGGAAGACAAGCACGTGACTATCACAGTCACTGAGGACTTGCTAGGCTTGCACAGCAGGCATGTTTGACTTGAATAGGTCTCTTCCTGATCTAGAAAGACTATCCAATAAGGCTATCAAATCTCTTGTTCAAATTCCAGGCTCACCAAGCAGTTTGTAGGAATAGAAAAAATACTTTAAGTAAACAAGCCTTTTTATACATATGTATTTTCTTATTTTCCTTGGCCTTTGTTCCATTTAGTCAGCCAAGCCATTCTGCATCTATTGCCTCAAGTAAGGGATGTTACCAAAACAAACAAACAAGGATTCCATTTTCAGCTTTTGAGTTTTAAATGTCTCTCTTGGCTGGAGAAACAGAAAGGACTCCCTGTAGATTTGGGCGGACACAGGATGAGAGCTGCCAAAGCTGCCCACCTTCATTGCTAAAAATCTCCTAGGCTAGGAGGTGGAAGACCTTGAAGAGGAATCAAGGACTGGGTGTCAATGTTGCAGATACTTGACAAAGCAGGGATTTCTCAGGCTCAGTGGTGGGCTGGGGCGAGACTGACCTCACACACAGACTTGTATGATTCATTCACGTAAGGGATCTGTAGCTCAGGGAGGTGGCCAATATCTTAGAAGAAATTACTGCAAAGCTTATTTACTAGTAACATGCCTGTCATATAGTGGAAGCAAATGATTATTGACTAACTCAATAGGGTCCTATCTGGCAATACTATGCCCTTTCAGATTCTAGATCTGGGGACCAGCCCTAATGACAGCGACTGAGGGAAGATGCAAAGCCAGCATTTGGTTAATACCCCTAAATGGTGCAGCATGTGAAATTTACATATCTAAGGGAAATGCTATCACTTAAGAAGAGGGAAGAACAAATCAGACACAGAAGTTTCCTCTTTCCTGTTTGTTATAGTTGCTAGGAAATCACCAAGTCTCTCTGCCTCTCGTGTCTCTCTAATGTTGAACAGAAGTGAACATGTACGTCACAGATATCATTCTTTTGTTTCTTCTAGGGTTCACGGCTGGAAATAGCCACCACGCGGTGGCTACTGAGTAACCTGGGGTGCCCATAGGGCTGCCTCCTGCTCAGGAAGAGGCTTGCCCTAATTTCAGGATTTCAGATGCTCTGAGCAGCACCTAAGAGATAGCTGGATGTGATGGCTGAGCCTTTTTGTGCCTTCATATGTCACAGGCAAGTTGACAAGTTTGAGTTAAGATAGTTTTGTTCAATGCCATTTTTGAAAACAGCGTGGCTCTGAAAATCTCCAAAAGTTTGAACCTTATATAATCCAAATGGGGGGGAAACCTCTTCCTTCCTCAATTTGGAATAGTGCTTCTATAGAATCTATAAGTGTGGCACATCTTATGAATCTGGCATACTAACTGAAAACATGCAGAAAAGATTCTACGTAACTCAAATATACATTTAAAAGCTCCTCATAAAATTGCACCTAAGAGAAAGCCTGAAATAAATCATTTTGTTTAATGTATTTCCCCCATTTCTTTCTCCTAGACTACACTATCTGAAGGGAAGGATGTGTGTTCCCAACTTTTGAACTCCAGAGCGCAGCAGCATGACTGGTACACTAGATGCCGAATAGGCTTATTTCCTAATACCAATTGGAATACCAAATACTAAGTATTTGTAATACTAATTTGTATACTTTGTGAACTTGAATATGGTATTTCCAGTTTCTCTTAAAGCAGAGAACTGAGAATATTTTGGAATATTCTCTTTAGTTTGGTAGGCTTTTGAGAAAATGCCAGTGAATATGCAGGATAGAAAAGGAGAATCATATGTACGCCCATCAGAAATCCAAGACATGACTACATAGCACTTTCACTACACCTGGTCTGTCACTTTGGGGGGAAAAAATGTCACCCAAGTGTCAGCACAAAGACGGAAGTACTCAATTCTGCTGGAGGATGGGGTCTTAAGAAAGAGTTCATCAAGAAGGAGGCATGAAGTTATTCTAGAAGACATTCATCAGTGGTGAGGGGGATATACAACAGCATTATAGGCTAAGGCAGCTGAGGGGTACACCGTGGTGTGGAAAGATGAAATGCCTTGAGGTGCTTGAGGATTTCCTATGCCAAAATAAACAGCGATTTTATGGTATGGACAATGGAAAGTAATTGAAGTTTTGGGGGACTCATGATGAGATTTATGTTTTAGGAAAATCACTTCCATCAACAAAGAGGATAGATTGTGAGCGTAGAGGTGGAAAGAATCAGAGTCATGATTGTAGCATTCCATGTGAAATGACGTGGATATAAACTAAGACAATAGGGAAGGGAAAGAAGAGAACAGTTTCAACTTCCCTTAATTAAGCAAGCAGAATACATGGGATTTGCGTGTCAGAGATGAGGAGCAGGAGATAGGTAGGAAGGTTTCCTGTTTATTACTTGGGTAATTGAAGACATAAAAGTGCAAACTGCAGAGCTGGGAAACATAGGCTAGGGCAGGCTTTGGTGGACAAATAGGCAGGTCAATTTTACACATGCAAAACATGAGATACACAGATGCCCTCAAGGTGGATGTATAAATTTGTGCATCGTTAGCATCATTTTAAGCATAATTTGAATAAATTCCATCACCCAAGGAGAATGGATGGGGTATATCAAGACTGGGAACAGCAATGTTTTAGGGGTAGATGGTTAAAGAGGAGCCTACAAAGTAGGATGAGAACAGTTAAAGAGACCAGAGACAAAAATGGAAAAATCTCTTCCTCTCGTTTTCTTCCTAACAAGATCTTGCTTTTTTACAAGCTTTAAAAAGTGATCTAGAGAAAGAAAAAAACTAATATATTCCAACTGGATTTCTGAACATACCTTTATGGTTGTTTTCCCCCTAGATTAGTAGGTTATAAGAAAATAACGTAAGAATGTTTTTTTTTTTTTTCCTTAAGAGAACAATTTGGGTATCACTTCTATTTGACGAATTCTAAATCACTCCCCAAGAAACTCCCAATGGCTGTTGACAATAAGGAAGTGAAATGCCAAATAGCTAGACAGATGGTTATATGTGTATCTCTGTGCTTATTTACATATAGTCATCACCATGTGTATGTAATAAGCTTCCTGTAGGAGAATCTCAGGTGGGTTCCTAGAATCTTGTTTTGCTAAAGAACCACGAGTGATTCTGATACTGAGTCATTATTGGAAATCACTGACTATGATATTCTCAGGACTTCCAGAAGGCATCTGCCAGGGTAACTGGGAGAGCTATTACAAATACAGGGGCTAAAAGACCCTTATATCCTATAACCCAGACTCTGGAACTTCAGGGACCGCCACCTATAACACATGCTATTTTGTGCTAACACCTCTAGAAAGTGGCGCTTAAAGAAACTGTGAGATGACTGCTAAATAACCAAACAGTGCAGAGGCAACCCACAGAATGGGAGAAGATATTCGCAAATGACACTACAGATAAAGGGCTAATATCCAAGATCTGTAAAAAACTCAAACTCAACACACACAAAACAGATAATCACATCAAAAAATGGGCAGAAGACATGAACAGACAATTCTTCAAAGAAGACATACAAATGGCTAACAGACACATGAAAAAATGTTCATCATCACTAGCCATCAGGGAGATTCAAATCAAAACCACACTGAGATACCACCTTACACCAGTTAGAATGGCCAAAATCAACAAGACAGTAAACAATATGTGTTGGAGAGGATGTGGAGAAAGGGGAACCCTCTTACACTGTTGGTGGGAATGCAAGGTGGTACAGCTACTCTGGAAAACAGTGTGGAGATTCCTTAAGAAATTAAAAATAGAGCTTCCCTATGACCCTGCAATTGCACTCCTGAGTATTTACCACAAACATATTGATGTAGTGAAAAGAAGGGCCACCTGTACCCCAAGGTTCACAGCAGCAATGGCCACGGTCATCAAACTGTGGAAAGAAGCAAGATGCCTTTCAACAGATGAATGGATAATGAAGATATGGTCCATATATACAATGGAGTATTATGCCTCCATCAGAAAGGATGAACACCTAACTTTTGTATCAACATGGGCAGGACTGGAAGAGATTATGCTGAGTGAAATAAGCAGAGAGAGTCAATTATCATATGGTTTCACTTACTTGTGGACCATAAGGAATAACACAGATGACATTGGGAGATGGAGAGAAGTGAGTTGGAGGAAATCAGAGGGGGAGACAAACCATGAGAGACTGTGGACTCAGAGAAACAAACTGAGGGGTTTGGAGGGGAGAGGGGAAGAGGGTTGGGTGAGCCTGGTGGTGGGTATTATGGAGGGCACACATTGCATGGAGCACTGGGTGTGGTGCATAAATAATGAATTCTGGAACACTGAAAAGAAATAAAATAAAATGAAAAAACAAAACAAAACAGTGAAGGCCCCTATTAAGTAGAAATGAAATAGGATCTCAAAGAGGTGTTTGTGCTCCCCATGTTTATTGCAACATTCTTCACAATAGCCTAGATATAGGAACAACCCAAATGTCCATCAATAGGTGAGTGGATAAAAATGTGGTATACACATACAATGAAATATTATTCAGCCTTAAAAAAGGAAATCCTGCCATATGTCCCTACATGGATGAACCTGGAAGGTATTATGCTAAGTGAAATAAGCCAGTAACAAATACTATATTGTAATGCTTGTATTAGTTATATCTGAAATAGTCAAACTCATAGAAGCAGAATGGTGGTTGCCAGGGGCTTGGGGAAGGGGAAAATGGGAAGCTGCTGCTCAACGGGTATAAAGTTTCAGTTATGCAAGACAAATAAGTTCTAGAAACTGCTGTATAACATAGTGCCTCTAGTTAAGAATATGGTATAGTACACTTTAAAATACATTAAAAGGATAGATTTCATGTTAAGTGTTCTTACCATTAAGACACATACACATAAAAGAACACAAGGATATTTTTGGAGGTGATAGATATGTTTAATACCCTCATTATGGGAATGGTTTATGCATATGTCCAAACTTATCAAAATGTAAACATTAAATACATGCACTCTTTCTATATCAATTATACATCTATAAAACTTAAGAAATGAAAAACGTGATTTTTTTAATCTTAAAAAAGTAAACTGAAGAGGATTATGATTGAGTTTAAACATTCCTCATGGGACAGAGAACTTTGATTGATTTATATGCTCTAACCCTAGCTATAAAATGACATATTTCCAGCTGTTTGGATCTAATTTCTACCCAATTAATGTAGTATTTTAAGTTTGTACTCAGAGGCTTATATTCCATTATATTCCTCTGAGAGTATACTTCTCTTTATCAATACTCCATCAGGACATGATCTGACCTGAGCATGTACTACAACATGCTTTGTGCTGGGAAATGCTGCTACTGATCCATCATTAGTAGAGACATGAACTCAGACTTTCTTTCCTAGGGATGGGAGTAGGTTTCTGTTGATTCATCTATACTCTTTCATTCAGTCTCGTCACCGTACTCTTTAGCCAATGTTACAAATTAGACAGCCAGTGGTTCACAAAGAGATGCTAAGCAGGTTTGCAAAAGAATTCATTCCCTCAAAAAGCATCAGTAAAACACTAGCTATGTGTCAGACACTGTTGTAGGCAGCAACAGTACTAGGAAAAACTGAACAGAGTTCCTCCCCTTAAGAACCTGGGAGACAGTCATGGAAACAGATCAATTCATCAATGTGGTCAGTGCTACCACAGGGTCCTGCTACCACAGCCAGGTGGAAGCAGTATCTAGTTCTACCCAGGGAGGTCAGCAATGATTCTGAGGAAGAGGTTACATTTAGGTTGTACCTTGAAGACCCAGTTGGATTGTATTTACTTCTCCCAAATTTACATTGCTTTTCAGTGAGCTATAATACATAAGTATGGAATGCACAGTCTCACATGTTTTAAAACTCTTAACTCTCTTTACAGTGTCATAGGCAATTTCTATTGGATCAGTGATCTAACTTAAGCTAACAAATGGTTACCCATCACATTCAAGCAGAAATAGGTGCCTAACTGAAGGGACTGTTAATAAGCAGTTATGATATATAGATGGCATTTTGCATAGGAAAATCGAGACCTTAAGTAAAGCACCTAAAGAAAAAGACATGACATAACTTTTGTTCCTTGAATTAAATCCTGTCTAACAGGCATTTTGAGAAATACAAAGTTGTTAGATCTATGCCACTGTGGTAAGCAGAATAATGCTTCCTTCTTCTCCCTACAAAAATGTCCATGTACTAATCTCCAAGCTTTTGAATAAGTTACAATACATGGTAAAGGGGAATTTGAAGATGTGACTGAATTTAAGGAGCTTGAGGTGGGAAGATTACTTTGTTATCGTGGATTATCCAGGTAAGCCCAATGTAATCACAAAAGTCCTTCTAAAAGGGGACAGGAGGGTCAGGTCAGAAAGGGGAAGGTGATGATGGAAGGAGAAGGCAGGATGATACATTTTGAAGGTGGAGGCAGGGGCTACAAGCCCAGGAATGCACAGTGCCTCCAAAAGCTGGACACAGATTCTCTCCTGGAGTCTCCAAAAGGAATGTAGCACCACTGACACCATCACTTTTATACCTCTAAGTCTCGTTTCTGATTTCCAGTATCAGGAAACTTAAGGTAATAGGTTTGTGTTGGTTTAAACCCCTAGTTTTGGGTGACTCATTACAGCAGCATTAATAAACTAATACTTATATCAAAGCCTCGACAAGACAACAAAGTTGACCTGTAAGCATGGAAAGCCATAAAATCCTCTGACACCTGTACCATTTCACTGTGAGAGGTCAAAGATTTCCTAAAGATAGTAGAGGGAGAATTATTCACTCTTCTTCAACAATTTTGTTATCTTCCCTAGAAGTATAGCATCCCTGTTCTTTTCTATAGAATTTTCGAAAAGTATATTGTGGTCTATTGAACAACACCTGGCCTTTGGGCTCCTTAACCATCTTATAAAAAGAGTAAATTTAATTTGTAAATTTAATGTTAAGGATTAGCTAACTGATCCTCATCTGAAAAAAGTTATCAGATCAGCTGACAACTGAGGGATAGCCAATGGTATAATGATAGTCCACAAAACATGGGGCTGGATATTCTTACCATGATAGTTAAATGCCAAAGATACCACCCTTTGCCTTAATAACCTTATACATAAATGTCAGAGAAAGTGTCAAAGCAGAAGTGAAAACATGGAAGTAAAACCCTAGAGAAAACTAAAGCCTGGCATCTTCTGCCATTTTTCCTAGGAGCAAGAGCCCTGATGAAGATTCTTGGTTTCAATAACCCAACCTCCACTGCCAGCTTTGTCTGTTTCCTAAGAAGATTGTCTTGGCAACAAGTAGATGAGGCTGTCAGTGAAATCAAAGGACTCTAGGAGGGGATACCTTTTTGTGATGAAGTTTTATTAAGAAAAATATAGACCAAGATAGGAAAGCATTTTTTCTTTTGTAAGGAAGTACACTAATTATATATTTCACACAAATATCATTTAACATACAATTTTTGATATGCCAAACACTGAGTTGGGGACTGGAAATAGAACAGTGTTTAAAAAAAAAACCTCACCAAGCTTAACGTTTAACAAAGACAAGAATAAAAGCACAAACACTCTGAGAATGAGGGATGCCTGGGTGGCTCTGTCAGTTCAGCCGCTGCCTTCCGCTCAGGTCATGATCCCAGGGTCCTGGAATCGAGTCCCACATCAGGCTCCTTGCTCAGCAGGGAGCCTGCTTCTCCCTCTGCCTGCCACTCCCCCTGCTATAGCTCTCTTTCAACCTCTCTATATGACAGAAAATTAAAATTTAAAAAAAAGATTAAAAAAACCCAAGACTCTCAGAATGGATAAAAGGGAGCACTGACTAGTTTGTGGCTAATCAAGTGTACCAGCTCAGGCTACCTAAACAGAACACTATAGACTAGGTCGTTTAGATAATAGGAATTAATTTCCTCACAGTTCTGGAGGCTTCGGTTCAAGATTAGGGTGTCAGCAAGACTGGTGTCTGGGTAAAGGCTCACTGCCTGACTTGCAGACAGCTGCCTCCTTGCTATGTCTTCATAGGGCAGAGAGAGAACAGAGAGATACAGAGGTACAGAGAAGGGGGTGGGCCAAGAAAGAGAACACTCTCTGCTACCCTCTCTTATGAGGGCCTTAATCCCATCATGAGGGTCCTATTCTTGTAACCTCATCTAAAGGCAATTACCTCCCACAGGCCCTCTCTCCAAATACCATCACACTGGAGGTTCCGGCTTCAACATATGAATTTTTGTTGGGGGGGGGGGACACAATTCCAATTCCCACAGCATCAAGGAAGTCTTTGTTTGAAGATGTGTGAATTAAGGTGACAACGGGGTAGAAAATCCCTAGACAACTGCAAATAAAGGAAGAAGCATGTACAAATTCCAATACGGGAAGGAACTTGATCTAGTTAGGGAACTGAAAGAAAGCAGTGAGACTGTAGCACAAGATGGGAAAGAAAGACTGGCATGAGAGAAGGGGGGCAGAATGTGATCGCCCAGAATTTTGTGGCCTATTGTTAAAAAATTATGCAGTATATCTTTTTTTTTTTTCTTAAGATTCTATTTACTTATTTGAGAGAGAGAGAGAGAGAGAGAGAGAGACATTTATCTCACAGGTGGGGAGGAGAGGGAGAAGCAGGCTCCTTTTTTTTTTTTTTTCCATTATTCCCTATCATCAGGAATACAGTATCTGCCTTCTCTCATTTCTGTTCCCAAATAAGCTCCAAAAGAACAAATAGACATCAATAAGAGTAGAAGAAGTTATAATTCCCTCTCTTTTTCACTTGCAATTCACCCTTTTCTTCTTGACATTTTCTAAAATTCAACATTTTTCATAAAGTTCCTGATAATTAGAGAAGCAACTTTCCCAAGAATAAATAGCTAATATAAGTCGCTCTTCATAACAAGCTGCCAGCTCATTATGTTGGCTAATAAATAAGATCTATTTAGTCATCATGGAAATGGAAAATCATTTCTAAAGGGAACAATCTAACAAATCAACTACGGTCAATATTTTCTGTAGTGAATTGGAGGAAGGCCATGATGAGCCTGTCTTCACCACGGACTTCGTACCTGTTGAAGGATGGGTTTGCCATACCAAAGTCTGCTTCTATGGCCCTCGATATAACACAGCATGGACCAGAACTCCAGTTTTTCCAGAGACTGGAGAAATCTCAGCCCATAGTTTTGAGGTTAAATTGTGTTTGTAAAATACAAATTGCTAGCTCTTCTCTGGTCAGCCTGAATATGAAGCTTCTCACAAAAGAGTAAACCCTCCACAACACTACACTTGTGAAATGGCTGGGCTCCTTTGGACTGTTTATCTCCTTTCTCTAGCTCCTCTGAGTCAACCAGAGTCACCACAATGACTGTTAGTCAACCAACAAATATAATCATATGCCATTAGAAGAAAGAGATTGCTCTTTGAATGACTCCACAAAATACTTGCTGCCTCACAAACAGTATGAAAGTTTTGGTCCAACTGGATGCTTTAAAATCACCAGGTATTGACTGAATGCCAACACTGAACAAACACAACAAAGACAAAAAAGCCCAAGGAAATATTTGACACCTTGGACTATTAAGAAGCATAAGCTAACTCTTGATTTCCAGAAACTCATAACTTACTGATAGCTCATAAATTATATATATCACAAGACAATAGGTTAGAAGGGCAATTAAGCACATGGATTTAGGATAGAATAGTTAGTGAGAGCTCTCAGAGAAGTGATCTCATGTTCTAATGATTAAGATGTCAAGAAACAGGATGAGGGAAGAGGTATGTGTCAGTCTGATTAAGTAAGGACAATGTGGTTTTGGGATTCTGAAGGCAGGAACTAGGTCTGTTTGTGTGAAGCAAACCCTAGGGTATAGGGATGGGAGGTTCAATTGTCAGTATCATTATTTATTGACAATCCCATGCTTTCTTCAGCAGCACATGCATTAAAAGTGGAATGATAGAGGGAAGATTAGCACGACCTCTGCACAAAGATGACACACTATTTCCTGACAATCCTTAGGATACCATAGCCATGGATCAGAATATTTTATATATTCCCCACCACAAATATGGGGCCACCACTGCCCATTTATTACAAAGTGTTAATCTGGTTTCAGAATACATTTTGGCTCAAGATACAAAATAGGTTCAAAATACATTTCAATCCAAGTATGAATGATATCAAGATCCTTCTAATTCCAACTTTTTCTTAGAGCAGTGAATCATGGTACTCAAATGGACAAAAAAAAAAAAAAAAAAAAAGTCCAGCAGAATTTATACTAACAGATGTTTCTAGAAAAATTCCAAATCAGTGAAAGCCTAGGAAAATAACCAACTTTAAGGGCCTTTAACAAACAAGCTGAAAATAAGAAGAGTACTATGAAGTGTTTTTTATTTTATTTTTTTTAAAGAACAATCATACTGTGAGTCACTTGGGACAAAGATAATACAGTAGTCATAGTAGATGAGAATGAATGGAGAGGAAACAGCTCACCAGAGAGAAGGCAAATACTTACTAGACAAAGAAATCACTATAAAACTGCACAAAGGAGAAGCCCAAGACTGACAAAGGAAATAAGCAGGAAAAAGTCAGCAGAAGGCAGAACTGGTTCACCTCTGCCTCTAAGACAAAGACACACTTCAGTGGGACTGAGAGCTCACTCTGAGCATCAGTCACCTCCAACTGGGAATCCCTATTAAAACATGTAGACAGTAAAGTGTCCAGCGATCCTGGTGACTTATTTCAAACCCCTCCTCCTATGTCAGCCTGCCCAACAAATTAAATGACACATGGGTAAGTTCAGGGTACAGTCTGAGACATGGTTGGTTTATCCTGAATTTTTTGAAAGATATATTTCCACCTTTCCAGTTTACATAAAAATGAAATTATTAAAATATATAAGTGTATCATTTGGCAGATGTCTATCATATAATTGATAATTTATTAAATGGTATAATACAGACCCTGCTTTCCATGTAATAAAGATTCTAACAATAACATTCCTTTATTTCAAAGCAGAACATCTAAGAAACTAAGCTCATGGGCACAGTTAAAAAAGTTCAGCCCTTTTTCCATGGTATTCAAGAGTGTTCAGAATGCTTGATGTATTGGCATTAGGTGACTCCAAGGAAAGTACACGTAATTTAGTTTGGCCCAAACTCTTCCAATAATTTGTGATCTCTAGACTTGAAGTATTAGATAATTAAAAAAATGAACCATTCACTTATTCACTCAGTCAGTAAGCATTGATTGAGCACCTACTAATAGGTAGGGCACATTTCTAGACACTAGAGATACAGAGATAAAATGCTAATGGAGCGTACGTTTGGTGGGCCAGATGCAATTATAAATAACAGTATGAGGAATGTGAGAACACATCAGAAAATAAAACTGCAGCATACTGTAACCAACTGAAGTATATCATTTGTCATCCCGTCTTCAAACTATCAGAGTAGTGTTAGGGCATAAGTAAGTTAGGGACACCAAAAATAGAAAGTGCCTGCTGATCAAAACTGGAGAAGAATATGCCTGATGTGACCTTTGCCTTGATATCTGCAAAGCCTCCGATTATCTTATCCTGACAATAGGTTACAAGGTTTGGTTTTGAAAACATTCCAAGATGTAACTTAAAAAACTCAAAATAACTTGTTATTCATTCCCAAGACCTTTAGCACTTCATTTTTTAAAAATCCAATTGAAGAGGTTAAAAGGAAATAGCAAAATACAGGAAAAGAAAAATTGAACTAAGTCAAGTCATTTCTGGAGGTAATTACAGACATGGTTTCAGATATTTGGCATGTCTGTTTCTGGAAGTTCTTGTTTGTGAGCACTGTTTCAGTAAAAATCTAGGTCTATGGTATAATGCTAGGTTTGTAACAGTTTTACATCAGGTTTGCTCATATCATAATATTTTAATTAATTTTTTTAAATATTGATCTGGGGAACTTTGTAAGCAGATGTAAACCTTATCGAAAGCTTTATTTTTGTTTTATGGAATGGATAAAAATTGAATATGCTTTTTTGGTTGCTCTTTGTTTTTTAATCTAAGATGAGATTAATGATAACCAAATTTCCCCAAAGTAGATCAGGACAGGACAATAAACTCAAGTACTTAATTGACTGACTGATGTAAATTTCATTGCTACTTCTGTGAATTTTTTGTCTCTTCTTTACCTCTCCCATCCCCCAGGGTTTCTGAACTTTACTTTTCTTCTTCATAGTCAGATGTTTTATGGACTCAACTCTCAGGTGCTGATCTTAAAAATTAGGGTGCCCAATGTGGAACACAAACTCTTTTTGCTCCTCAAGGAGAAGATCTAGGTTTTGAGTTCCCTCCTGATTGTGGGTGACCACATCAGGGTGTGATGTTTATGGTGAGACTGATTTCTCTCTTATGTGCCTGATGTGAAGGGGCTGCTTCGCCAGTTTCTTAAGTTTAGGTTTTGTTTTGGTTTGTTTTGTTTCCCCAGAGCAAACTGTTCCATGTACAGCTGCAGCTTTGGTGTGCCTGTAGGAGGAGGTGAGATCAGGGTCTTCTACATCACTGTCTTGGATCAGAACCTTGAAATTGACCAAACTTAACTTTTCTACATTCTTTCCTGCTATCCTTGGAACCATCACTTGGATACTTTATTACTATGCCTCTTCATCTCCTATAAATGATTTGATTGTGTATGAAAAGATAAAATAGCCATCTCATCAGTCTTTCCTATAAGCCCTTCTTTATATAAACATTGCATTTAAAAAAAAAAAAACATTGCATTCTTAATAAGCACTTTAGCCAACACTTACACCTATAACATCGGTCAGCACTGATGTTTTACTTTTCCTTCTCTTTGGAGGCATTTTAACAGCAATAAAAGGAAAGGATTATAACATTCATTTTCCTTTTCCTTGCCTAGTGTGAGTTTTCACTTCTGTAGCTAGAGGCGTCTGAGCAAACACATATCTACAGACCTGCCTAAAGCGGAGTTCTCCTTGTCAGCTTCCCAACAGAAGGGAAAAGCATAAACAAAGACAAGCACATGTCTGGAATTTCTCTTTGTCAAATATTCTACCCCTCTCAGGCTGAAGCCAACTGAGGAAGATCACAGCCCAGTCACTGGTGAAGGCCTGAAGCATTCTGTAAGAATCCAGGATCAGTAACGTGTCTCAACATCAAGAACCAGCTTAGTCTTCTCCAAACTGGGGTGCTAATTCCAGAGGCCCACTGCTTCTTAATGGGGGTGCTGCTGATATTCTGGGCAGACCAGTGTGTTATTGTCTTGTACCCTGCTGGGTACGTAGTGCTCCTGGTCTCCTACTATTAAATGCCAGTAGCCTTCTCCAGTCATCACAACAAAAAGAATAATGACCAAACATTTCTAACGGGTGCCTAGGGGAATGGTGCTGCCACCAGGTATGAACCACTGTGTAAGGCCAACTGTGATACAGTGATAACGATGCCTGGTGGAGATATCAACAAGGCAGACAGTAAGAGGTAATAAGTAAGCAACCGCAGGTGGCACAAAGACTGAGGCCCTGTATCTCTGAGAGCCTGTAATGCTGTCCTGGACAGGGATGGCCCAAAATGCCATCTAGGATCACTTAAAGTTTCCAAAACAGGGAACATACTCCATCTTCTTTTTAAGTGTCTGTTTCAAAATACATACCTTAAATTTATATATTAATTGATCTGTCGCTCTTGATTTCAGATTTGAGTTGCCCTTATAGGACGCTGGTTGTTTTAGAGAGTTTCTCAAGGATGCCAAAGGAATGGTAGCAACCCTCAAAATGAAAGGAAACATTCACTACTCTAATCCTAATGTCCTCGAACAGTGTAATTCTCCTTCCTTAAGGAGACCTCCAAAGAACGCAAACCGTGAAGGATGCGTCAGTAACAAACTTCCCAAAGTTTGTCTGCGCCCTCCTCCAGTGTGTCAGTTCCGAGTGCTGAGGGAAGCAGGTTCTCGTGGGGAAGGGGCTTGTGGCTGACACAAAAAGAAAGGCAGCGAGGAAAACAAAAATGCCTGTGAGGCATGTCTGTTCCATTCTAGCAGCAGGGAGTTTGGGCTGTTTTTCTCCCTCCAAGTCAGAAATTGACAAGACAGGAGAACTTCCACTAGGAGAATAGGAAGGTTAAGTCAAGACGTTGCCATGGTCATTTGTGATAAGCAGGGAGAGGAATCAGGAGAGTTGAGATAGCACCTGACGTCTCTGCAGCCCCACATAGGGAAATGCCTGCTCATTCCTCTTTTTCAGTGACTGTGAATGACTTGAGGTTGATCTTTGAAATCTTCCACCTTCTTTTTGAGAAAGGTTTTTAGTAAATTATCTTTATCATTATTCCCTCACAGACAGTAATTTTGGGGGAGAGGGGCATTCCGTGTGCCTGAATTTGCCCTTTCTGGGCATGGAATCTTGATTGTTTGATTTAACTCAAGTCCTTCTTAAGATGACAAAAGATTTTATGGAGGATGAAATCCACACTCCTAAAGGAGAAATATATACAGAACTTTTAAAGAGCTCTTACTGTTCACATATGAGGCCCCATTCTTCTAATCTCCTCCCTAATTACTGAAGATGGTGCACCTACCCTTAACCTATGTGGGTAGGTTTAGAGGAAAAATTCTGGCAGCCCAAATTCTGGACCCAAGCCATCAGGGCCAGGATATTCACCTCTTTCGTCAGAGAACCTACTTAAATCATAGTCTTACTCAAAATGCTATTCATTTAAGTGACTGAATGCTTATCAGGTTTCCTCTAGAGGCCTTGTTTCTTTCATTGCCCTCAGCAGAACGTAAGCAACAACTGAGTGACTCTAAAATGTTCTGTGTCTGGGTGTGCATTCTCTATAGAATTTGTGCTCTGTGGCACTTTAAGTCCTTTTGGCAGGAAACTATCAATTGTGCAGAAACATATGTACCCTGAGACTTCCTGTGGCAAAACATTATACATCAGCCTGGCACCTGGAAGCCCAAAGAGGACTGTTTAACCACTTCATGACAAGTATCATGTTGAGAACAACGGCACATTCAGGAGTCTAAGCTATTTACATATATGATATATGCATTTTAGGGTGTATTTCCCCCCAAAATCAAACATAAGCCAGGATAAACACTTACATCCTTACTTATCAAATAAAGAGTTCCACTGCTATAGACAATTATTGAAGGAAAAAAAGGGAAAAAATTTTAATTTCAAATGGCCTCACAATCTGGTGTTAGAGAATTATCTCAGTCAAGCATTTTCTGGTTAAAATAGAACCATTTTGGGGCACGTTGGTGGCTCAGTGGGTTGGGCCTCTGCCTTCATCTCGGGTCATGGTTTCAGGGTCCTGGGATCGAGCCCCGCATCCGGCTCTCTGCTTGGCGGGGAGCCTGCTTCCCCCTCTCCCTCTGCCTGCCTCTCTGTCTACTTGTGCTCTCTCTCTCTGTGTCAAATAAATAAATAAAATCTTAAAAAAAAATAGAACCATTTTATCTTTAGGCTATTAAATCTCACAGTTATTGACTTGTCTGAGTGGGGGGAAAAAAACCATTACGGTCTCTAAGCAATTACTAAATTCTAATTTATAAATAGAAGGTAAAAAAAAAAAAAAGGGTGATATGATACCTGGATTGAAAAATGATAAATTTAAAAATAAATTATAAAATTATGTATAAGAATCTTCAGAGCTATTTAAGCATTTTAGCTTTGAAGTACTAAAGAAACTCAAAAGCAATGTCAGCAATGGGTAGCCATTCAATGTAACCCTGATCAACAAACTTTTGACTATCCATCTATCTATCCAGATATAGATATAGATACACACACACACACACACACACACACACACACACACACACTTTACATTCATTTTCAGGTACTCAATACAAGGTAGATGATATGCATACTGATTTAAGAAGGTTTTGTTCTGGTCCTAACACCCATTATTCACTATTTCCATTAACAAATCTAGATGGTGAACGGAGAAGCATAGCCATTAACCTCGCAGAGACCAGCACTCAGGCAAAGGTTGTTTACATACTAGAGGGAAAAGATCATATCTGAAAGGACTTTGAAAAGTTTTGCAAGTATTCAAAAAACAGTTTAATGAGCCAGGTTTTTTATAAGCCTCTAATGATTTTATGGCATGTACAAAGGCAGACACAGTAAGAAGGCAATAGAGAATAATGTTTAATTCCATGGAAACCAGAGTCAAATGAAAAGGACTTAAATTCTTGGCTCTGAATATTATGGGTGCTATGAGGCTGGGCACATTGCTTAGTTCCTTAAAGCCTCAGTCTCCCTATCTGTAAAAGGGAGATAAAAATACCCATGTCGTTGGAGGAACATGTAGCACAGTGTCTGGCACGTGTTAAGTATTCATTACCTGAACCCTTGCTATTAGCAGTGAAAACTGCCACCACCATTCCATCAATCCTTTTAGGATACAGTGTTCTAGTGAAGGATTTAAGGCTCCACTGGCCAGAAGGACTAAATGGATTTTCAAGTCATTACTAGAAACAAAACACAAGCGGTGACAGAATGACTCCATGATTCAACAGATTCAAGAAAAGATGCTCCACTTGGAAATTCAATTTAAAAAACACACAAATTTTTACTGAGTGTCTACTCTTCACTAGGTAAAGTATTGGGTTCCAGAGGTTGAAAGATCCATGAAACAGGGATTTGTTCCATGGAGGGAACAGGCTGGAGAGAGAAACTCACGAAAATAATGAATCCCTTAAAGAAGTAGAGGAGTGTCAAAGGAAAGGAGGAATCAGCCTAGCCTGGGAAGGCCAAGGAAGGCTTTGAAGAACGAGCGACAGTGAAACACAGCCTGAGGTTAGCTGCTGGTATGCACAAGTTTTTTATCATCCGTCTCTGTCAGGTGCCTCTTCTACTTCCCTACACTCAAGATAGTTCCTAGGGCTACTTTCAGATTTTTTTCTGGAGGACTCCATGTTTATAATACAGGAAAAATACATATCTGTTGACTAACAAAATTAAAAAGGGACAAAAAGATCCTTTTATTTTGTGTCATGTGTCTTCTACCAATCTATTATGGCTAGTGAATGTGAAGGAAAAAGAAAGTAGATGATTAGAAGTTATTCTTGTTAAAGGGAGATTCCAGACCCTGTACCTGTCTGGGGAAACATAGAAGACAATTCCCAAGCTTACCTTCAAACATCGCTTGGTGCCATTGTCAGAAAGGATTCAGATGCACCACAGCCCCAATGCATGAAATTATTTATATGTGTATATTCTCTGTATAATATTGGAATGCATCTAAAAACAGTGTAACTTGAAGGAGCCAAGCCACTTCATTTGCCAGGCATTTGTCATCTCCTTAACTGAGCAGTTCACCTGGTCGGTAACTCCATGATGTGTAGGGGTAGAAAACACATTGTTCAGGAGAGAATAATAAGGAATGTTTACTGGAAAATATTTACGCCCATTAATCTTCACATGTGACCGGGTCAAACACAATCAAATCATCAATGCGAAACATTAAGCATGTTAAAATATAATTTTGGAGGATTTAGCATAAACTACAGTTTGTATGAAATTAATTTTTTAAAATATTCATCTTTAGGTCATCTCAAGTTCCAAAGAGGTACATATGTTCAGATTTTCACTCAGATCTCAATGTCAAGTGACCCAAGAATGCTACTAAAACGAAGAGAATAAACCTCCAATAAGAAGAGCTGATGGAGACTTTAAACCATGAACATTTCCTTTTCCACGTGTTTTCCGTTATACAATGTCTGATTCATATTTTAGGTTCTGCTGTGCAAGAGATATGGAGCACCTTTAGAAAGACACTGAAAAGTACCATCTGTTCATGTTGAAGAAAAAAAATTAACTTCTTAATCATAAAAACTGCTTTCCAAAGAAGTACACTGGAAACATCCGGACGTGGGGTTATAATTAAAAACAAAAGCAAAACAGCCTCCCTTAAAAGAAGTGAAATGCTTAATTCAAGCTTACTGGATAGCTGATAATGAAAGTGAAAACGTTGGCATCTATAGATATCGGGAAGTTTTGGGATTTGAATTTTATCACTGACCATCTGGTTATATTCATACTCAGAGAAGAATCTTTAAATGGCAAAAAATTTATAAAAAGTATAAAAGGAGTTTATTACGACTGGGATGCCTCTATTAACTCTGTATTTCCTTCTGATGTGAATTAGGCAAATTTCCATTGGTGACAACATGTCAATACAAAAGTTTGCGGTTTAAATCAGTCCAGTCCATTTAACCAGAATCAAGAGAATAGGCATTAAATAAATTTTTCATTAAATCAGGGCAATAATAATGATTTACCAAGTATCATCCTTTGATGGCTACATATGGAAAAAAAACGGAGACTCGCAATTAAGTTACTGGCCTGTGGGTCATGTCCCTAGAAATCAGTGGAGTGGGAATTCAAATCCAGATCTATCTGCCTCCACACCCAGTATTTTTTACTGTAGTAGATTGTCCCCTGGGCTAAAATTAAAGGGGTTGGTCGCTCTCCATTCCCTCAGTGTGACTACTATGTCAGATATAACTAGGATCCATGATTATCCAGCTGCATTTAATTAATTCAAATCTCCCCCTACCAATCCATTATCTGAAGGACTATTTCTGAGAGTTGAAAGTTTCTCTGAAATACTATGAATAATAACAAAAGCAACAACAATACACCTTCAGCACTCTGAAGTTTTCATGTTTCTTTTATCTTTTTCTCCCTCCACCACAGCCCACTACAGGCTAATTATCAAACTAGGGTTTTTCTTGCTCATGTATTTTGTTATTTTTCTAGCCTCTTTTGCGATTCCAGGAAAAGAGGTCTGTTTCATCTTAGCTTTCTTCCTGTATCTATCTCTCTCTCTCGCTCTCTCTCTCTGTCTCTAAGAATTATCTGTAGCCATCCTCTCCACCTTCATGCTTTCCAGGAACATCAACAAATCGTGGCTGCCTCTGCTTTCATCTAAATCCTTTGGTCCTATGTTCAATGTGTCATCCAGAGCTTCAGTTTGGATCCACTGACCAAGCTTGCCTTGACCACAGCTGAAAAACTTCTGAGGTGCATCTGGGTGAGTGGCATAACTCAATTTTAATGTCTTCCATGGAAGAGGGAAGGAGGGTAATACATAGGTCTTGCATCCTCAACTGAAGGGCTCAAAAGTCCTAACTCAAATTCAGAAGTTCTCAAAAATAAACCAGAGGACACATTAAAGTTCCATATTCAAATCACGAATGTTTATTTAGATATTGTTCAAGGGTCTAACTATTATGGCTTGTCATTGTTAAAGGTGCAAAGAAATATAAAGACATTGATCCTAATCTCCATAGTTACTTAAAAAGGCAAATACTATAACGCTATGGAGTCTAAGTGGTAGGCAGTTATAAAGAGAGCAAATATTATCAGAATATATTAGATGGCAACATTACCGCGAGCTATGGAAATCCAAAGGCTTGGGGAATATTAACTGGTCGTATTATACTTAGCCATTATTGGACAAAACCAGTATTACTATGGACAAGAAAAAAAATGGAGAGAATAGAAAACAGATTTTGGTGAGACTCACCCCACCAAGGACACTGTTGGAGGATAACAGGGCAAACGGGGTGATATAATAATGACAATTTTGCATATTGATTAGTGCTGATTATATGATAGGCACTACGCTGTCTAGTTTCTTAACAACTCCATAATTTAAGAATTACTGTCTCTTTTTAGCAATAAATAAAGTAAAGCTTTGAGAGATTAAATAACTTGCTAAGGACATGCATGCAGCTGGTAAACTCTGACAGCAAGACTGGAAGAGTATGAACTTTGGATGGCTGGAGGTCTTCCAAAGCAAAGGCCCTATTATTAGCCATCATGTTGAGGGAGCTGGGGTACTCAAGAATGTCATGGGTATCTACTTCTTCATTTTGATTCATCCATCACTGACTTAGGGTTTGATCTAGATATCTACACAAGACTCCTGCTTGCCAAACCAAGAGGCAGAAGGAAACAAACCACTGTGCCTCCCTCAAGCAGTAGATTCTAATCTGACCCTACATCAACCATTGCAACCTTAGGATATTTTATAATCTGTTTTTTTCAAAGATACAAGGATAGTGAAATGAAGCAACAGTGTATCATGGAGAGCCCTAAGATAGAGCCGATGCACCTGGGTTTAAATCCTGGATCTACCACTTATTAATGATGTGACACTGGGGGGGGGAATTCCTTAATGCACCTGAATTTTTATAATGATTTCTCTATGGAAGTGCTATGCAGATTAAAGGAGTAGTTAAAAAAAAAAAAAAAGTCAGGTGCCTAGTATCGCATCTAGCACATAGTCCAGGCCCATAATCCTTCATCTACAATTATCACAACCAAATGTAATTTGGAATTCAGAGCACGTATATGGATTGCAGGAAGGTCAAAGATGCACACACCATATATTACTTAACACTTCAGTAGAGTCTGCGATGGTTCCCCATAATTAATTGTTTTGCCATGAAATATATGGATATTGTCACCACAGGAGAGTGAATAAAGACCTTGGGTGAATAGCTACTTATTATTTCAGGCCAACTTTTGCTGCCAACCTAGTCTGCTGAAAAGTTATCAAACCCTTTTTATTTTCTAGATAAATAAGACAAAATGTTAACAATTAATGGATAAAAGTGAAGGGTATACAGGATTGATTTAGTTATTCTTGAAGTTCCTCTAAGCTTTTTTTTTTTTTTAATAAAGTAAAAAGAAAATTTTATTTTCGGTATTTTTGGGGTATTGGACATGTGGTTAAGATACTGTTTAAGGGGGGCGCCTGGGTGGCTCAGTGGGTTAAAGCCTCTGCTTTCAGCTCAGGTCATGATCCTAGGGTCCTGGGTTCGAGCCCTGCATCGGGCTCTCTGCTCAGCAGGGAGCCTGCTTCCTTCTCTCTCTCTGTCTGCCTCTCTGCCTACTTGTGATCTCTATCTGTCAAATAAATAAATAAAATATTTTTTAAAAAAAAGATACTGTTTAAGGGTTCAATAACTGGTAGTTTCCTTCTTTGTGCTCCAGCAAAGTACAAAAGGTACAAGTTACCTCTTGGGTGTCAGGCAAATGATTAATTGTACTGGAAAGTGCTCAGGTCCTCCAGGACATTGCATTTTGGGGATGCTGATTAGTCATATTTTTATAAGAACTAGAGTTTGAGTAAGAAAGTCATACTGACAATTCTATAGCAATCTGATATGTGCTTTCTTCCCAGAGGGGATGGAACAGACTTTGTTCTCCTCTCTCTGCCCTACCTCCAACTCCCCCCCCCCAAGTCCTGAATATACCTGTAAAGACTTGTCAGTATGCTTTTCCGGCTCTGAGTCTAGAATCCTCTCCACCCGCACCACACTGAAGTCATCGACAGGAAAGGCCAATGACAGCCAGATCATGGCAGATCATGCCCAATACAGTTTCACCACAAGCCCACAGGGGCTTAACTGAAGATCTGTCCCAGAGCTGTCTGTCTTTTCCATCTGGGCTGCAGACAGAGCTGAGAATGGCAGGACACATGCTGGACTTTGGAAGCCAGCATGCATAGAAGAGTCTAGCCATCCTTGCAAAAACTCAACACATGTCACACGCTGGGGGGCAGAACAGCCGGCATGCTGTCTGGAGGTCTCCTCCTGGAATGCTGGTTGCCTAGCAACAAGATCCTGCTTCTCTCCAACTTCAATTCTTAGGCCTTTGGCTTAGTCACTTGTAAAACCCAGACTTTTTCTTACCATTCCTTACCCAGGTTCCCAGAGAATACAGGTGTTTCCAAGCTCTGTATATTGTGAATATTTCAGATGTGTAGTGGTAGTATATGTCGTGGATTTCCTTTTGGCATCCTGGCTGTTGCTCTTACACACCAGCACCTCCCTATGAGTTTTAAATATGCCATACTATAAATATACTAAAATATTATACGCTGTTGGTTTCCATTTTGAACATATGTACATATTAAAGACTGAAGGTTATACCAGAAAATAAAGTAACAGCAGCCTTTTCTTCATGGTAGGAATGTGATATTTTATTATTTGCTCACCTGTCTTTTGAAACAACCTATAAAAATGTGCCTTAATTTTATGATGAGGATAAATATTAACATGTTAAATACTACGAGTATTACTATTAGTCAACATTTGAAATGTATACAAAGTAATAATAAAGGAAGAAATACATATACACTACACAGCACACCATTTCAACACTATATGTGGGAAGGAAAACATCAATGAATAAAAAGAGTGCCATTAAAATAAAGAGAATTCTCTCCCAAACTCAAATTTTAATTTCAGAATAATTAGTCTTAATGAAAAACAACATAATGTTGGCACATTTACAACCATAGGTTTAAAAATGCAGAGGAAAATTACTCTACTATGCCAATAAGGGTCTGGTGGGAAGATTTCAATAGCAAGAAACTAAAATGTTTTATACCCAGAGCTTTTCAGTCATTCCTCTGTTCAGACACTCAAAAACCATGTCTATGTATCTCCTCAGTGCTAGATACCTTAAAAAAAACATTGTGGATACAGTTCTAAAGCAATCGGTCCCTATCTTCAAGGAGGTCAGACTATATTAGTAGTCAGACTGAAAGAGACAATATAAAGCATCATTTATTACAGTATCTGCCTGGGGTGACTGGGTGGTTCAGTCAGTTAAACGACTGCTTTCAGCTCAGATCATGATCCCAGGGTCCTGGGAATGAGCCCCAAGTCAGGCTCCCTACTCAATGGGGAGTCTGCTTCTCCCTCTGCCTCTGCCCCTCCCCACTGCTTGTTCTCTCTCTGGCTCTATCTCAAATAAATAAGTAAGATCTTTAAAGAAAATCTGTCAAACCAGGTTTTTTGGATATTTCTTATGGATCTTGGAATTCTCTATAATACAGTCCTTAAGTTTGTATTTATTTGTGTAATCATGTTTTAAATAAGATTTTGGGGATCATCTTAATGACACTATAACTGAGTACTAATACATGACTATAGGGTTTACATTAATGCTTGTGATAATAATTGCATGTACTTATTATTTAACTGTTGTGATTAATGAGTAATGCACTTAAATATAAATGCTTTAGAATAGAAGCCAACTGGTACATGGGATAGTTAGTAATATGAATACTGACAAATGGTTAGAGAAATGAGTCATCTTAGGATATGTGGTAAGTTATGGTCATGCCAAACTCAGAAGCTGTCAGGATTGTACCCAAGTTATGAGTAGAGATTCAGTTTCAGCAAATTGCCATGCCTTCATTTTAAATAAAAGTTGTTCATATTCATTTCGTCCATCTAGATGCAACTCTTTAGGAGAAGGGGCGTTTTTCAGTCTTATTTACCGCTAAATCTCCAGGGCCTTGCTCATAACCAATGTCTGCTAGCCATTGGCAGAATTAATTAATAAATGAAGGAAGAAAGTATTTGTACTTTATATTTGTTTTCTAATTCATGTTTGTTTAATAGTTGAATAAAATAAAAATAATAGTTAATAAAAATAGTTTATGCTGATGTGTTCAAGTAATAGCTCTATAATAAAAATAATACCAAGGACTTATGCAAATTTTCCCCTTTAAAAGAGATCTAAATATTTCAAGGTTCTTACTGGTACTTTAAAACCACAGGGTTAATCCTAACCTCGCCTTTGTCTATAATGTCACTTTCTTGACTCTTCCCCTTCTATTTTTGGTTCCCACTAATTTCAAGGTCAAAATTCCCATGTGTCCTTTGTCACTCCTTTCCTGCAGTTGCCAACTCTAGCCCCTTCCCCCATACACCTTCATAACCTAAAGTGGGAGAATAAGAAAGAGAAGCCAGAGAATGAAGTAGGTTTCTGGACCTGAAAAACACTTAAGTGAAGAAAAGAGACTTTGGAGTCATACAGACTAGGATCCAAATCCTAAATTCACCACTTATGTATGACTTTTCAGAACTTGAGCAGGTCAGTTAAATAGTTTTAATTCCTCTTCTTACTAATCAAATGTTCAACTGTTTAGCACAATACCTGGCAATATGTATTGCTTCTTCTGGTCACGTGTTTCTGACCACTGTTTCTGGTCACATGCTTTAGAAAGCCTCACTCTGGCCCTCCTCCAGCAAAGTCTCCTCCCCATGCCCAATGTGTGGGATTAAGGTCATGTGCCTACCTGAAGCCCAAGCACCACACACCAAGAACTGAACCCTTAATCCCTTGTCCAAACTGTCCTCTTTCTAGACCCTAGCTAGGTCCCTAATCCTTATTCTGTTGGTAGACCAGCCCATTGTTATATGCAGCCCTAAACTGGAGTGAATGTGAAGCTTGTAAGAATGCACTGCCATGTCTACAATCCTAAGCATGAGTCTTGAGCTGATGCAGCATAAAGCCAATGGCTTGGGGGTGGGTGGGTAAGTTGGATCTTGGCCCACGGCCTCAGGTCCATCCTTCCTTTTATTAACCTCTTAAGACTAGGAATTCTGAAGAGTCTGAAAATTCCCTCAACAAGTCTCACTTTGAACCTGGTCTTCCATGTTTATCCTGAAAGATTATATGTTGAAGTAGGAACATTAAACATATTCATTAACAGTTTCTTAGCTTGATTTAGAACTTGTAAATACTTAGTACATGGTCTCCATGTGTACTTTTGCCTCAAGTCCTACAGATATTATGGGTGGAACTGTTTAGGACACAATCACTGTGTGCAAGTAGATGCTATCAGAGTTATTACCTCACAAGGTGATGGTATAGCCAATAAGCACTTATTGCAAATGATTAGCTTAGAGCACTGCCCTAGGCACATTTGAGCAATACAGAAGAAATAAAAGAAATAGCTTGAGGCTTCTGGGTGCTTATGACCCTACTGGATATTATAAATCATACACATAAGAAATTTAAAAATAATCTCAGAAGTGTCTAGAATTTTATGAAAACAATTTTCTGTGAGGCTTATAGAACACAGTCTCAATTGAATTATAGTCACTGGGATTCTATAAATCTATGTATGCAATGCCATCCTTTCTTTGCCTGATTAAATTTTCCCATCTTTCAAAGGCTCTCAAACCTGGCCTCCTGGGTAAAGCTTCCTGGCTGCTCTCATCCGCCCTCTATGGCTCTTCGCTGAACCCTGGTATAGTCAAGGTCATCAACAAAACTTTGGCTTCTAATTATTCTTTAACTGTTTCATGTTAATTAGTCTGTGTTCCTACGGAGACAGTTTTACTGAGGCAGAAATCTTGTCGTGCATTTCTCTTATATAATTTTCTCTAAATTGCCCCTTCCTTCCAGCTCCCTTTCACATTGTGTGAGAACTGATCAGTGCCTCTGCTATTCTTCCACACAGCTACTGAGGCCTCTTAGAGACTCTAAGTTTCATGCCTTAGCTATGCCAGCGTAGTTCTCCTGTCCTCATAACACAGAAGTCTCCATAGGGCGGGACTGTCTCATTCATTCTTGAATATCTCATAAACAGAACAGTGCCTGGCAAATAATGAGTACTCAATGAAGAGTACTGTGGAAAACACACAGGCCTTAAAGTCAGGAAGACCAGACTAGATTTGAATATTGCTTCTATTATAAGTTACAGGACTTTGGACAACTTATTTAAACCTTCTCATCTAAAACATTATATATATATATATATATATATATATATATATATACACACACACACACACACACACATATGTATATATAAGCATTTTTATATATAATATACATGCATACACATATATAAAACTAAAACTATATATATAAATATATATATAATTATATAAAGTATATGTATTATATATACAATTATATAAGGTATACGTATTATAGGAGGTTGGAAAACATAAGAGAAGTAGGAAAGATATAAACCACAGTGATAGTATTTTGCAAAGAAAAAAAAGCAGTTAGCTATTGAACATATGCTAGAGGGCCACAGATATGACTCAAAGCACCTTAGTTTATGACTGGAAAAAGACACAATCAGTGACCTAATTCACAGTGACCTTATTATTTTTAAAAAGACCAAGAAGATCAAGGCAAACTACTCGGGAGTCAAATGAGGCCACATAAGTGTATCTTTCCTGGGTTCTCATAAAGATAAATATGGTGATAGCACATTACAGTAGACAGAATAATGACTTCATAGCTTTGTTTCTTTTACCAGATTCACTTTTGGCATCATTCCAAACTATATTTCAATCAAGTAGTTCTGAGGGTTAGTGGGAAGCACCAGTGCTGGACTGAGAGACAAGTAAATTTAGATATTCTAGGAGTTCTGCAGGGTTTAAGGCAATCTTCCAAAATTACCATTTCTCTCAACCAAATTTTAAATAGTTTAAATAATTTTAAATAGTATTGATTAATCTGAAGTTATAATTCGAGATAAGTATTTGGAGTTCCTGTGTCAAGTTAAGAGCAAAGTTATGTTTAATGGTCAGCTGAGAATGAGGAGTAACTATTATCTTATGAAATCTGAGAGATCAGGTAGTATATAAAGAACCTGGAAGTACATGTAAGCAGAGCAACTCCCACTTTTTAAACTTTACACAACTATTAATATTTTTAATGTCTTAATATAAATATGGATACATTGTAGACATCCAAATTATTCTTAGTAACTGGGTGATTGTTCAATTAAGAGTGAGCACACACACACACACACACACAAAAAACCAATGAAATTGAGAATGAGATTTAGTTCAATTTTCTGTGAAAAGGCTACCTGGAAAGTGAAATATTGACACACCATATTATTTAAACCATTACCTTTTATACACATTTTATTCACTTCTGTTTTGAATTCAGAAGATAGGATCTATAATATATTGTGCCATCAGTAAATTATCCAACTTGTATCCAAATTCTACAAGTGTTAAGTTCCACCAAAACTGTCCAATTATGGAGGTGAAGATGGAGAATTTAGCCAATCACCTAGATGTTTCTAAGTAATTAAATTGTTATTAAAGACTTAGATGCTTAAATAATTTTTCTTTCAAGATTTCCTGTTATGATAGACATGAACACGTTTATCCTTAGAATTTTGTCAACAAGGTGTACACTTTGATGGATATTTGTGGTAAAAGACATCCGTTCTCCAGTTCTGATGTGCAAAAGGAAGCACACAGCCCTGTTAAGTTCATGAAGTACTCTTATTTTTGCCTCAAAAGCCAGCCTGAAGATGATAAACATACAAGAAGCAGACCTTGGGGAATCATCGAGAAATAGAGAAAAAAACCTTACTGGCACTGGAACATCTCAATCAGTTCACGTTCCAAGCCTTCTCTACATTTAGACTTCTTAATTACATAAGTCAATAAGTTTCCTTTATCATTTGAAAAAATGAAAAAAAAATCCTGCTATGATGCCATGTCTTCATTAATAGCAGAAAATCTGGGAAAAATCTAATAAATCTGTGATAGAAGCTGTGACTCATTTAACAAAATATTGAATAATAGATAGTAATTGTATTAATAATACAACCTACATTTATTGACTTTTTGCCTTATGCCTGGCCAAGTTGTAATTTTTATTATAAAATATGCATGTAAAAGAGCATGAACACACACATATCCTTTTTTTAAATTATAAAATGAACCTTTATGCACCAATCAGCCAGCTTAAGAAATGTATCATTATCAGTGCCTCTGAAGCACCCAATGTACCCACGCAATTAAATCACCAACACCCCCAGAATATTGTGTTCATTATTCCTTTGCTTTTCTATTTATTATATATGTATAACCTTAAATAATGGTGTTTAATTTTGCCTGTTTCTGAAATTCATGTAAATAGGATCTTATGATGTATTTTATACTCAATATTGTTATTAAAATTCATCCATGCCCCATATGGGCATTTCATTTATTTTCAACACTGTATAGTATTCCAGTATATAAATAAGCCACAATGTACAGACAGGTAGGCTATTTCCAGTTTCTGCAATTATAAACAATGATGCTACAAGCAATATGGTTAAACATGTTTTGTTAAGTCAATACTTATTAAATGACCTTATGCTATTCACTAGAGATGAAATGACCCTAGAAAGAGGATATGACCCTCTCTCGTACTCTCCAAGGAAAACTTCTTAGAATTTAAGTAATCTTTATATTCTTCTCTTTCATCGTGAGTGTATCCTGATATCTAGAAAACCTGATCATTTTTCCTAAGATCTTCTTAATCAAGTGAATACCATTCTACTGAAAATGCTCATCTTGATATCTTTCTAGTATTTCCAGGAAAGCAGAAAGATTAGATTCTGATGTGATATCCCTCAAAAAATATAAAAGACCACAGAAAAGTTAGATATTAATTTTTTTTTTTTTTTTTTTAAGATTTTATTTGACAGACAGATCACAAGTAGGCAGAGAGGCAGGCAGAGAGAGAGGAGGAAGCAGGCTCCCTGCTGAGCAGAGAGCCCGACGTGGGGCTCGATCCCAGGACCCCGGGATCATGACCCGAGCCGAAAGCAGAGGCTTTAACCCACTGAGCCACCCAGGCGCCCCTAGATATTAATTTTTAAGGGAAAAAAACCTTCCGTTTCAATCACAGCCTTCTCCAAGATTGAGGCTTTGGGAAGCAGGAGTCCAAGGTTTATAACATCATTAAGGTAAACCATTTAAGATAATTCACACTAAACAGCCAGATATCTGTGTGAAAAATATCGGGTAAAATGGTCCAGAAATAATTTAGAACACATAGTTTTTATCCACATAAGGGGTAATTGATGGGAAAACACACGAGCACAAATGAAAATGACTGAAGGCTATTTCCAAATTAACCCTACTTATCTCTTCTCAAGATGGCAAACTTTAAGGTAAATTTGAAGGTGGATCTTTATAATTCACAAACTCAAATCTTAGCTTGAAAAAAATTTTAAGTTGGCAATATTGGTTTCCAGTTGCAAAGAAAGGACAATAAAAGTAGTCACTACATATAATTAAAACATACTTTTTGAACCTGTTTTTACATGACTAACTTTGTTAAAATAAATCTAGAGTACTCAAGCACAGAATTGAGAAGGGAGGAGTAGGTAAGTATCTAATCAGCTGGAACAGTGCACTAAATTACTCAAAAGAGCCATTTTAAAAATTTTATCTTTGTTTTTTGGCTTTGCTAATTTATTTCCTCAGCTTCAAATATCACATCTACCTAATCTCCAAAGCCTTTATAAACCATGTTCCTTCCTCCGCTAACATCTTATCTTCTTCCCTGTAAATATCCTGGAAAGAACATTCAATTTCTTCTGCACTAACTTTATTATACAATTCTATTTCTTCATAGAAAACGATCTCCTGTCCCTATTCTTCCACTGAAAATGCTCTTCAATATTACAAAACTCCTCATTGCCAAATTAAGGATCATTTCTTAATTGTTCATCCTTTCCTGGAAATTCTTCACCCGGCTTTCGTTCCCAGGTGTAACAAGTTCCCTTCCCTTCCCTGTTCTACTCTGCATTGCGCTCTGTCTTCCTAGAAATTTTCTCACTCCACTCCACCTTTTCTTCTAAAAAGTCTTTACCTACCTTCCACGGTCCAACTAAAATGTTACTCTTCTGCAGGTATTTTCCCCTTCAAGGCTCAGACTGAATTTAGTCATTTGGTGTTTCTGTAGTACTTTGTATATAAGTCTATTAGAGCTATGACTCTTTTGCATGTTAACTATTCATTCATATTCATTCATATAACTCTCTCCTCAGCTTTAAAACTCTTTGAAAGCGCAAATGAATTTTATTCATTTTTTGTATCCCTAGCACTGTTTCAGAAGCTCCGTGGAGGGGACTCATTAAATGTTTTGTGAGTGAGGAACTGAGTGAGTAAAGAAGTATTGAAATGAGGCACTAAAAACGGGTTTTAAACATAGGCCAACAGAACAAACTAGTAGGTGATCTGATATTTGGAAAAAAAAAAAAAAAGGATTCAGTGAATAAAACTGATGCTACACTGAATAGAGAAAACATCAAAACCTATGAAAAATGGAAAAATGAATGTAGAAAGATTCTTCAAACACTAAACCCCATCTAGTACCATGTTTCACCACTCTTTGATGAAATTACAATAGATCTGAGGAAGGTTTGCTGAAGGCAAAGTTTGATCTGCTATGGCTGACCTAAAGAAAATCTAATTGTGTAGCAAATGTTAAATCTGAGTCACTGCCACAATTATTTCAACAATGTTGCCTCCTAGCTAGCCCACATGACTAAATTAAAAGATAAAGGACTACAATTTTTGCTAATCTCGCTTGTATCTAGCAATTACTGGGGCCCAAGGGACTTCACTGTGGAATACTGTTAACATCCAAAGCTACTTAGGACCTTTTTCTTTCATAACCACAGTTCTTCCCACCGCCCCTAGCATCCCCTTCTGCCTTAAAAGAATTTCCAAAATAGCAATATTACTGGGTCACCCAAAACATTATATTACGCAAATTTCAGTCTTTAACCAAAGCTACACCATAATCTATTCTAATTCCGCTGGAAATGGTGGTGAGCAAAAGGGAAGCAGAGAGCATTTTCATTGTTCAGAGGTACACTTACACAAAGAAATGACTGTGTGCTACAAGGTAAAGCTGTGCACTAGCTATTTCCTTTAAGCATCGCCTTGGGAAAATATACACTGGACCAGATTTTTCCAATGTTGAAACTGCTCTCTGGAAAGACATAGGCCCTTCTGGAAGCTTTGGTAATAGAGAGACCACCAGGGTACCATTTGGTAAACTGCAGCTTCAGTGCACTCAATAGTACCCCAGTGGCCTGAAAGAGTTCACGCAGCATCTACTGGAACAGAACTTCACTTCCTTGGGAATATCCTAGGCTGAGAGAATCTGCCTTAGATCATTAAGAACATTTCCTCTGACCTTTGGCTTCCTACCATGGCTAGGAATAAGAAGTGTTCTGACCTATTTTGTAGAGCTAATAGATTAGGTTAATGATTTGTGCACTTTATTAGAAGCAATATTGAATATATTTCTGAAACCTTTTCTTCTCTGGCAAGCAACACACTCACAGTTCTTACTCAAATCATTTTAGTGATCAAAAATGTAGATATGAGGGGCGCCTGGGTGGCTCAGTGGGTTAAGGCCTCTGCCTTCGGCTCAGGTCATGATCCCAGGGTCCTGGGATCGAGCCCCACATCGGGCTCTCTGCTTAGCGGGGAGCCTGCTTCCTCCTCTCTCTCTCTCTGCCTGCCTCTCTGCCTACTTGTGATCTCTGTCAAATAAATAAATAAAATCTTAAAAAAAAAAAAAGATACGAATTTAAAAATCTAAAATTGCATATAAAGCCTAACTCCAATATCAAAACCACCTCTATTCTCATCGAATAAATTAGGTGATGTATACATTAATTCAACCTACAAATATTCTATTCCTAACTGTGTGCTAACTCTCTAGGACAGGTGCTGAGAATATACCGGTAAGTGAAAGAATGCCTGTCTTCAAGATACTTGTACTCTAGTCTCCACTAGAAAAGATAAGTAACCAGAGAAATGCATTCATCTATAAAATACATTCTTCTCTATACTTTAACAATTTGAAAATGTCCATTAGTCAACTATATTACTGAGATCATAAAGCTCAGTGGTTAAAAATATAAAAACCAATTATAGATATAACACTGTATATATTCACAGTATTAAATTCTGTGGCTAATTTTGTAATAAGAAACAACATTACGATCATGCATAACTAGATCATTGAAGATAAAATGAAATCACTTTAGCTCTTCAATTCACTTTTCACACATTTAAAAATAATCTTCTGTAACAGAAATGAAAATCTATTTCTTGGGAGTTTTCCCCCTTTTATTATTTATCTGGCTTCCTATCTATACAGGTTATTTAAGATTTTAGAGAATATTTTGTTTTAAACACCTGAGATCAAATTATCAACCTCAGAATTTTTTGTACTATACAGTACTCGTGGCCATTATGGTTCATTATGAAAATGTACTGTAATTCTGTAAGGCTTATGACATTCTTCTGTCCTTTCTTTTCTCCCCCTTTCCCCCACCAAATGCTTAGTAAGGCCCTATACAAAACAGCAAATTAAATATGGGATGAATTTTAAGACTTTATTTATTTGAGAGCAAGCGAGCATGAGCGAGGGAAGTAGCAGAGGGACCAGCGGACTTCCCACTAAGCAAGGCACTTAGGGATTGATCCCAGGACCCCAAGATCACAACCCCAGCCAAAGTCAGATGGTTAACCAAGCCACCCGGGTGCCCCATGGGAGACAGAATTTTTTATGTAAAAATGTTTAAAAAAAAAAAAAAAGAATTAAAGTGAAAACTTCCTCTTCCATGCCATGTTGCCAGCTTAGCAGGAAAAAAAGACCCACATCAATAACCACAACAGGTAATTTTATATGATAAATGCTATGGAAAATTCCAACAACCTTCAGTGACTGTGACCAGAGGAGGGGTCACAAAGTACCCTTTTCTAATAAACCCAAGAACTCTGAGGGGCACAAACTGGGAAAGATGGAAGGAGGAACTACTGTCTACAATCTTCCTGACAATCAACAGAATGAAAGATGTCCTAGCTAAGTCACCCAGGCCCTTTACTAGAGATGATGTTGGTTTTGATACACAGTCAATGCCCACTCATGGATTTTCCACATAGTCCTCTTTTTCAAACTCTATAAATGGAGGTCTTTCAAGATTCACTTTTAGTAAGAGTAAATTTATCTTAAACTTAATTACTCTATCAAGCACAATGTTTTTTAAACTGAACTCTCTCAGGGTCATTGGAGACTTAACTATTGTAATTCCACATTTGGATAGTCCCGTAGATTTATAAAGTGTTTTACATCTTAAAATGCTCATGTTGTTATAGGGTCTTTTAATTTACACAGCAGACATTAGCTGTTAGTACTCCCATTTTGCAGATGTAGTTAACTGAAGACCATGGAAATGAAGTTCCACATCAGCAAGTATCAAAGGTGAAATACAAACATCTCACGTATTCCCATTCAAATTCAATGCTATTTCTAATGTACTACAACACAGTTTACTGGGCAAGTATTTCAATTTAGGATGAAAAGTAAGGCTAAATATACAATACTAAATAAAAACCATAGGAGTTTTGAAAGTATTTGGCGATCTGAATATATAGAGATGATAATAAAGAATTATTTTATTTTCTTTCAATGGCCTTAAAAATATTTTTAAGATCACAAATCCAAGCAAAAGCTACGTACAAATTCTAAGCCAATCTGTTTCATGAAAATTTCTTGGGCTTTCTTAGAAGGCAGTTTTGTAAAATTCTTGAATGGAAATCTGGACCCAGGCCTTGTTTTTCCAGTACTCCATGGGGGTTGACTCAGTGGTAACATACTTGCTTACAGTTACTACAAATTCCCAGATGGCAAATCCATGGCTTCAGTTGGAACAAGCAAAACTAAGAACTCTGGCGCCTACTTAGTCTTGACAAAGGCTTCTTTTACCTTACCGTTTGAAATGTTTTTAGAAAAAACGTTTATAAAAACATTTGCTGATAGACTTTCACAATGCCTTTGAGGTTAAAATGGCAACTATGTTGTTTCAGTCCATCCTTTTTACAGAATTCTTACAGAAGCTGAAATCCATAATCATCGTCATCATCATAATAATCACTTACATCTGCAAAACGCATTACCACTCACAAAGTACTTTCACACACACAATCTGATTTCACCGTCACAGCATCTCTCCCCACAATGCTGGTATCCCACAAGGTTCTGTCCATAGCTCTTCAGCTCTTTTCACTTTTCACAGTCTCCCTGGTATATATCACCCACACCTGCAATTTTGAGCACCATCCGTGTGGCGATGATGCCGCAATCTTCATTCTCAGCTTAGTGTTCACACTGGAGATGTAGACGGACACATGTAGCTGTGAACTGAAAAACTCCCTGGGTTTCATTAGGAAATCATTCCCAACATATGGAAACTGATTCTCTTCTCCAGATTTTGTCTCTGTGTAAATGCTTAAGAATAACAATACCATCATCAATCGGTTAACTAAGCTAGAAATTTCAAAGTCTTGGCTTCTCCTTCTCTAATGATCTCTTTAGTAGGATTCCTCCTTAAGGAATATGTATGGGAATGGCATAGGGCATAGTTTATGCCCTTACCATTCTCTTTTCTGACCAATTAAAAAAGCTTCCTAAAGATTTCTCCCCATTTCCTCTGACTGCACATCTCAGCCATCTTTCAATTCTCCTGTCAGAGTCATCTTCCTAAAGACACCAGTCTGGTCAAGACACACCCCTACTTTAAAACTTCAGAAAAATTAAAGTGGTGGTGGTAGAAAGCATGACGACAAGATAAAGTCCAAACCTCTTATAGAGAATATTACCCCAAAGCATACCTAACTTCACCTTTCCCACATTGAAGACGTAAGCAGCAGATACATTTGATATTCCCAAAACAAGATCACAGACTGGCACTATTTTCATGTCTTATGCTCTAATTAACAGAAATCTCCTACCTCCTACTCATCCTTTTAAGATCTAGTTCAAGATTCTCCCCAATTCCCCTAGGCATAGTTACCCACGCATCTCTATTCCCAGAGTTTGCTTACATCATCATGATGGTAAATGTTCATATATTCCGTTAAATCTCCCACTGCAACAGAAACTCATCAGCCAAGAACCTCTCATGCTTCTTCATATACCGGGTATTTGGCAACATACGTGAATTTAGTTGAATCAAATATTGTGTGTGTAATATACAGAAATATCTTCACTTCAGAGAAGTATAGAATTACACAAGTAAAACTACAGTCAAGTTACAACATTTCATCTCCTTCAAATATTTTAGTAAGAATCAAGTTTCTGGTGTTAAAAGTAAAATGTATCTATACATTGAAATTTTCATAGAAATCAAAATGAGTAGTCAATACAGACTACATTCCCTTCAGACAAAATATTTGCAATAGGTGATAGATAAAAATTAGTATTCTTAATACATAAAGGTTTTTCAGTTGAATAGAAAAAAGTTGTTTTTTTCTCGATAATATGAAAGGTAATTCATGTAAGAAGAAATACAAGTCACTATTAGTCCATAACATAACACTATTCAGAAATGTAAGAAATGAACCAACACTGGAATAAAATTTTTAACCAAACCAACAAATATTATAAAAGAAGATGATAATCATTCTTTAGACCTGGTACTGTCTTGTACCCTTAATGAAAATATAAAACCAATAAAACCTTCCTGGCAGAATAACTGTACAATGGATACACAAAATCTTAACATGTAAAACCATTTCCTCCTGTATATAATAGTGCGAAAACTTGTATCTATATCCCACCCACTGTGTAAAGAAGTCAAATGTCATTTAAAGTATTAGCCTTAGGAACACACTATGTGTTTTAATTTTTAAGCAACAAACTAAATTTCTTTCTTCTCTTTTTTCACCTTTATCTTGAACTAATACTAAAATAATTTCATATTTGTTTTTGAGGGTTTTTTGTTTTTTGGATTTTTTTTTTTTTGCATCCCTGAGAAATTAACCTATGCCACATAGATAGGTAGGACAGGGAGACGCGGTGGTGAAAGGAAAAACACCTGAACACCTGATAATTTGACCCATCTGTTGCCCGTTACACACAGCAAGAGCAACACACACACAGAGCCAAGGGGTGGCAATTATTAGTGTGCTCCAGGTCAGAGAGGGAGAGATGATGGATATAATATCAAACAAAAATATATTATCTGGGACAGGAGACATGATAATTTGGAGAAGATAAACTGACAGCTTATAAAAAATGTTTGCCTCCTTCAGTCATTTATCATGCCCATAACTCTTACAACTGAGATATGAAATTTTTTTTTAAAGATTTTATTTATTTATTTGTCAGAGAGAGAGAGAGAGAGCAAGAGTGAGCACAAGCAGATAGAGTGGAAGGCAGAGGCAGAGGGAGAAGCAGGCTCCCTGCTGAGCAGAGAGCCCGATGTGGGACTCGATCCTAGGACCCTGGGATCATGACCTGAGCCGAAGGCAGCCGCCCAACCAACTGAGCCACCCAGGCGTCCCGAGATATGAAATGTTAAACAGAGAATAGCAATGTTGGGTTTTATATTCCTTGTATACTCTGCATGTTAAATTATCATATGCAGTTCTTAAAATATCCCTATGATCACAGTCTCTCCTTTTTTCAGAGTAGGAAATAGAGGATTGAGCTCGGTTAGGAAGTTTAGTCAGGGCTGGGATACCGGGAATTCTTGGAGGTACCTCAATACGCAGCAGCTTACTTCTGGACCATCCCCAAACCTGAAGAATCACAGTTTCTGGGAGTAGAACTCAGAAGTCTGCATTGTAACATGCTGTCCAGGTGATTTTTAATGACAGTAAAGTTTTAGATACACTGATGCAGAGGAAAGATCCAGAGTTTTAGTGTCAGTAAAACTGTTTAAATGAGAACTTTTAAGTGAAGATACAGAAACTATCGTGTGTGTAAAGATTTTAAAATAGCATCCAGAAGAAAATAGAAATTTATTATACATTAATCACTCCTTTGAGCCATCAATGGATCTGTTTATATGATGGCATGTGGAGCCCTGGAGGAAACAAGTAGGGATGTTCCCCACTCACTAGAATTGAGACCCACAAAGAGCGGAATGAGAGCTCCTTTCCAGATTCAAGGCCAATGCTTTAGGAAGGCAGGCAACTCATACAGAGCAAGTCTGCTTTATCCACTTTTGGGACACAGTGCAAAGGTCATTTAATCATTCACTTATGTAATATATATTTAATGCAGGGCATCGTATTTAAGGGTGAGGATGTAATGCAGACAAACTGCTATGGTTTCTACCATCATGGAATTTGCAGAATAGTTGGGTAACAGTAATTGACCCAAGAAATGCATTTATTTTAGTAGAGTGTAGTAAGTACTATTAACAACGGGTTCAAATGATAGGAGAGTTTTTACTGGGGGCCAGACCTAGAGTAGAGAAGCAGGATGGGTTTCATGAAGGGCAGACATTTGGGATGAGATCCAAAGGTTGAGTAGGGCTAAACCAAATGAAGAGATGGTGGGGTATGTTCTGGGGAGGGAACGTAACAAAGGCTACATTGGAAAGAAATCTAATACTTGTAGGAACTAAAGAGAGTGCAGCTCACATAGGGAAAACAGGGTGTCATGGAGAGTGAAGGTACATGGGCAGGCTGAAGCTAGATCACACAAGATGTTGTAAAATATATTTAGAGTGAGGGAAATACTTTTCAACATTTTAAGCAGGGTGTGACATGATCAAATCCATAACTGAAAAGTCTCTCCAGCTGCATTATAAAAAACAGTCAAGAGTGGGTCAAGAATAGATGCAGGAAGCCCCAGTTAAGAACATATTACAGTAACCCCAGCAAGAAAGAAAAGGAACCTTCATTAGAGTAGCAACAGTAGAGGTGGAAAAAAAAAAACCAAAACAGAATGTTTGAAAAAGAGAGGTGGGTAGCTGGTGGAACTTTCTAGAGCAAAACAATGTCACAAAAGAATCAGACTCTTTCTGGAGCCTCCAAAATTATACACATTGACAGATCAAGTCATTGAGGAGTTGAGTGAGGGTCTTTCCACCCAGAACTATAGGGTTGTAAGCCTTGGTAGAAATATCATTTTTGAGCTGAGGATGAAATAGAGATTTGTGTTGATGATGGACTCAGGTAACAGAACTGCCTTATCTAGCAAGAGTGCATAAGAGCAGGAGGTAGTGGCACCAGGATTTTAGTTCATCACTGTTGCAGCTGGAAGGCTACACATCAGTTTTCATGCCCTTTCTTACCCTCTGAGGATCCAACTACAACAGTAATGAGAAAACCCAACCCTAATAGCTTCTATTTGGTGGAAGGGGGAGAAATTCCAGGAGCCAAAATAGCCCCATAGAAAGAGATTGGAAAGGGAAACAAGCCTTAAGAGGTTTTAATGATAGAGAACAAACTGAGGGTTGATGGACAGAGGTGAGTAGGGGATGGGCCACATGGGTAATGGGTATTAAGAAGGGCACTCATGTTATATGTAAGTGATGAGTCACTAAATTCTGCTCCTGAAACCAACACTACAGTATAGGTTAACTAACTTGAATTTAAGTAAAAACTTGGAAGAAAAAAAAAAGAGAGAGAGAGATTGGAATTAGCTAGACTTTTATTCTGCTTCCAGTTTAACACTTGTCAACCGTATTACCTTGGAATGAGGACCTTTCCATTTAAAATTCTTCATTTCCTCATCTGTAAATAAAGGGTAATATCTACCTTGAGTTTGTTGTGAAAAATTAATACAGTTAAAATACCTAATATAGTAACCTAATGATAAGTGCTAAAAAATGTTAGTAATTATTATAAGGAGGCATAGCCAAATATTATTGCTTTTAATAATATTACATAAGGGGTGCCTGTGTGGTTCATTTGGTTAAACATCTGACTTCAGCTCAGGTCATGACTTTACGGTCCTGGGATTGAGCCCCGCTTCAGGCTCCCTGCTCAACAGGGGATCTGCCTCTCCCTCTCTCACCTTGTGCTTGCTCTCTGTCTCTCAAATAAATAAAGCCTTTAAAAAATAATAAATTAAATAAGCAAGTAAATAAATAAATAAATAAATAAATGTATATTTACTGAGCTCTTACTAAATACCAGCTCCTCTGCTAAAAACACTATATGGATTAATTTATATAATCCTAACTACAACCACATAAAGTACATAATATAATTATCCACACTTTACAGTTGAGGAAAGTGGAAGCTCAGTGATGGTAAATAATGTGGCCAAGATCGAAGGACTATGAAGTAGTAGAATCTGGATTCAAACTTACGTAGTTTGACCTCCTTTCCCAGATTTCCCCCATTCTTACCTACTGTGACCCATAATCTCTTGTATACTCTGGAGCAGTAGTGGGATGTTATAGAAGGAGCACAAGTTTTTTAATACCATAAAGACTAGTTTAAGTGCTTGATCTAATATTTGTAAGCAATGATTTTAGGTAGATCACTTAATGTCTCTTAGTTTTACTTACCTCAACTCTGAAACAGAGATTTAAACAAAAAAACTATATATATATATATATATATATATATAGTTTGCCTATATATATACACATATATGTGTGTGTACATACATATACATATGTGTGTGTGTATATATATATATACACATATATTTATATGTATATATATGAATGTACCTGCCTTTGTGGCTAAAACACAGTTGGTGTCCAATGAATGAAAGTTGAATAAAGGAGTCTCTATTATATGAGTTTTAAAATCTCTTGTATCAGTGGTCGTAAATATGATGGACTGTCACGAGTACAGGCCTTTTACTTCCGCAGCCTAAAAAATATGAGTGTCAGCAGTGAGAACAAAATAGGAAGAGTCAGGTCAAGGGGCTAGAACCAGGATTTCTATAGATTCAGACTGTCTCTCATCCTGACATACCTACATAGAAAGAGAGAAAGGAACTGAACCCAAGACACGGCAAGCTAAACAAAGTGAAACAAAAAACTTCATTTCCTCTTTCTTTGAACTACTATATATTTTTTAATGTTGAAATAAAGGTATCAGTCGACAGGATTTATGGAAAATTATAATCCATTTTCTGGGGAAATGAAACCATTGCTAAATCTCACCTGGAGAAAGCCAAAGGACCAGAAAGAATCAGAAAGAATGCATCACTAGTATGACTACACATTTGCACTTCTCAGCACAAACCTCAATTTGCATTTTTAAAACCCAAAGGGAATGCAAAGCTCAGTTTTGTTTTCATGGGAGACTAACTGCTGACTGAAGATGTGGCATTTAAGGCACACACCATGGAAATGAGATTGTCTGAATCATGGCTTCTTCAGGCCTACTCTATCCGCCCCTGACTGACAGGTCCAACTTCATTTATACAGAGAAGATCTCTTTGATGAGGAAATTCAACTATGACTAACTGGGAATTTTAGAGAAGCGTTAAGGAATGGCATTTCCAACACATGACAGCATTTTGCAAGTATGGGTGATTTAAAAATACACACACACCAACACACACATTCACACACACACATACACACACATATATACATATGGGGAAGAGAGAGAGAGAAAGAGAGGAAGAGAGGTTAGGCTTTTTTCTCCCCAATTTTTATGGAGTGTTACCTACATAATAACAAGAATTCAGATGTAAAGAACAGTCAGTGAAAGTGTTCAAAAAACAGTTCATTTCAATAAATATTTACTGCAGGCCTACCATACACCCAATGCTGGGTCCATGATACAAGCACTTTGCCTTAAGTCAATACCACGCAATGAGTTTGGAGCTAAAGTAGGGCAGTGTAGTTCAAGGAAGAGTGGAAAGTGATTAATTTTGCCTAGGGCCAGAAGGATCCACTGAGAAGGTTAAACTAGTATATAATTTTGAAATTCAGATAGGAGTTCTCCACTGGAACCACACTGCATCAGGGCAGAAAAGAAAGCTTTATTCCAAGAAAGCATGCCCACAACCAAATGACAGGGTTTGTGTTTTCCCAAGATGGTATAAACATTTAAGTTCATCAGGAATAATGGCCATGCATTTGAGAGGCATTGCATTTGAATGGGAAAAGCACTGGGCATTAGCTGTAGGTCTGAGTCATTAACCTCTCTGAACCTCAGCTGAGAGTTAAAACTTGGAATCTCTAAGTTCTCTTCAAAATCTAACATTCAGTTGTTGTGTTAAGCTCTCAGAACCACTAGGTTAGAAGTCCTATCCCTCCTTCTCAAAGATGGAGAGGGAGAAAGACTGCTAACCACATTGATTATTTAAAAAACCCTTCAAAATATCTTGGTCAAGAACCAGATTATCCATGGGAAGAATGAGTTACCCTTTAGCCTCTTAGATCACCATTGTCCAAGAAGAATATAATGAGAACCAAAATATCAGCCACATATCTATTTTTAAATTTTCTAGTAACCATATTGAGTAATGTAAAAAGAAACAGATAAAATTAATTTTGATACTATATTTTAACTTGACAGAACCAAAATATTATAATTTAAATATGTAATCAAGAAAAAAATATTAATCAGATATTTCACTTTTTTCCCATACTGAGTCTTCAAAATCTAATATTGATTTTACACTTATAATGCATCTCAATTCAGACTTGCCACGTTTCAAATGCTTAATAGTCACATGTGACTAGCCAGCGACTCTACCAGACAAAACAGTTCTAGAATGTATCTTCAAGAAACTGCTAGACCCTTCTAGGGATATATGTATTCCTCTACCACTTGAGGGTTTAGGCTTGAAATTAATTGTTATAGTTGAATGATGTCAATTGTTAAGGCTTTGATCCCTAGGGAGTTTTCCCTGGGAGTAGTAACATCACCCTTACTTACACCTTAGCAGAAAGGAAGACTGGGTAATTATCTTTCCCATTATGGGTCAGGAGGGGTGAGAGGGAGACATCACTAAAGAAGGAAGGAGTATACCATTGACTCAGTCTCCCTTGCAGATAAGACATTTTGAAAGGCTTGTAAATATTACTACATATAAGTCATACAATAAAATCTATGCCTATAAAATAGACATAGGTAGAGAAAAAATTCAAACCTAAGGCTATAATATTTAAGAGGTGGTGTTACTTGAGCTACCCCTGATTGGGCACATAAAATTCTAGAGTTATTGCAGCCCAGGTAGTCTAGAAACCTGAAATTCCTCCTCCGATCTTTAGAAACCCTGTATTTAGGCACCGCTTCACAAGTTTGGGCTAAATCTTTCCCTAAACAGTACTTGAAGTTTCCTATCTCAGTTGCTTTTCCTCTTTGCTATCCAACAAAACACTCTATCATTCCCTCATAAGACTACTGAATCAAAACTGGTTTTAACACTTTCCCCTTCATCTCTAAACAGAGGGGGTCATATTTCCAATCCTTCTAATTATTAAAGATTTCGCATGAGCTCTCAAGAAAACTCATGGTTCTGGAAGGCAGTATGGTGCATTTGAGGAAGACTGTGTCTATCATCTGCTTGCAATGTGACTTTGGGCATATGAATGTACCCCTCTAGGTTTTAGTTTTAATGTCTATTAAGTGGGGGCAGTAATGGGGTTGTTATAAGGATTAAAATAAATGAAATTCCCAGCACATAGTAAGCACTCATTGAGTAAATTCTTCCTTTTCTTTTGCAATACAATGACCATCGATGGCCCTGTTAAGTATTACTGCTCTTTTGACTCATGCCCAATAGTTGCCCTCTTCCCCAGGAGTAGTATCTGTCTATTTAAATAAGGCTCAGTAAGAATTACACATGGAAATAGGACCCTAGGGCTTTTTCCCCCTCAGCCTACTCAATGGAACTGCAGTGGAGAAAATAGACATTTTATATGCTCTTTTTCTCTGGAGGATATATTATCCCTTAACTTAAGATTGTGTCAAAAATATTCTGCCCAGGATGCTCCTGAGGGATTTTGTGGCACTGACTGTCCCTCCCACCCAGCCAAAGCCCTACATTCTGCCTCTAGTCATTTCTGTCTTACAAGCTCTCCAGACTGTGGTGCACACGGGGGGACTTGGCTTTGTTTAGCCCTGAAGGAGGGGATAATGAGGGAAGAGGTGAGAATCACCTAGTGCTGCAAAAATCAATGTTATTGACTGCTGGACGAAAGAAAAGGGAAAACAGCCTTGCTGATTGTGGTGAACCGGAAGGCAGGGAAGGAATGGGAGGTGGACAGCAGAGTCTACATAATAGGAATGGGCAGACAGCCTTGACTGAGTAATTCTCATTACAGATAAACAGTTCTGTATCACTGATCTCCACCCACCCCCAGCCTCTACTGCTCCCATGATTTTGCAAAACTGTCCTTTAACTTGTTTATCTGAACTAAAACAGTGTCTTAGACCTAAAAGGGAAAGTGAGTGTTTTTCACTATGCTGATGAAGTCTCAATTTTTCTTTAATGTATTTTGAATTTTTCTTATTCGCTAGTTACATTAACTGGATTTTTTGAACTAATCAATTGCTTTTCTAAAAATTTTATTATAGAATTTTCTTTGGACAGAATGTTTTTTATTTCAATTTAAATCCAATAACTCATTATCTACTAAACACAGACATAGATATCCTTTCTTAATAATGGCACTATTGCTTGTAAGAATACAGTGTTTAGTACATAAAGGAGATTCAATTAATGTTTGCTTAAAAAAAAAAAAATGTAACCTGAAGATTCAGGAGTCTGTCCTAGAAGAGAAACATGAGTAAAGAGTAAACATCTCTAATATTAGGTGTATACATATGTTACACTGGTAAGACAAAGTGCTACGCTAGTAATACAAAGTCTAACAAGTATTATACTAACAATACAAAGTAATACAAAATACTGGAGAATGGGAAACAGTGAAGGTCTACCTAGGAGAAGATACTAACTGGAAGGGTCTTGATTGACTGGATAACTACTATGTAGGGGAGAGAAAAGGTGAATACTTTTCAAATCTAAAGTAAGAGACTGATCAAAACCAATTAGAAGGAAAAATGATGACAAATGTTTTTACAATGTTTCAGAATTTACAGTTTTTCATATACATTATTCTGTTCATGCCTTATAACAGTCCTACAGTGTCCAATGTGTGTGTTTTAGGTAATCTTTTGTTTTTGGAAAAAGATTATTTGGAGCTCTCTTGGTTTGCAAAATTAATATTTAATTTTTAAATTATAAATCATAAAGTCTAGATTTTTACTTAACTTCTTAAGTTCAATTTATAATTTACTGTTCTATTTATAAATCTAGCAAGATTTCTACAATCACAGTTAAGGAAGTTCTTATGACTTAATTAAATTCCCCTTGTATATTTTAACCTGCATTTATAAATTTAATATATTAAATTTCCTTTTAAAGCTTTCCCTAATTGCACTTTATCAGAGTAACAAACCTTCCCAAGTATTTAAATAATTATTTTACATCTGAAAATTATACCAAAACATTAGGAGTTTTAAGCTCTCTTCTATTTTCTACTACAGTGCAAATGGTAAGATTCTATTTCTCATCTTAAATCTCAAGTTAAAATTAATTCTTTGACATTCTAAAAGTGAATTTGTTAAATATTTTAATCTAGCAAATTCTCTTTAAAATATAAACACATGTACTACCAAATATGTGTATTATTACATAACAAAAATATTAATTAAAAAGTTTAATTTCCTTCACTATTCTATAATTTATCAAAATCTTTTCAGGATTAGAGATATTTGCCCACTAAGAAAATAATTATGCAAATTTCATGATTGGTTTACCAAGAAATTTTGAGGGTATTTTACTTACCTGACTGAGGTTGTAGCTCATGTAGAGATCTTGGCTGGGAGACAGATATCTACAAATACTGAGGGTGATTTTTCTCCCCCTTCTCAATGATAGACTAAATATTGTTTACAGTCACTATCTCATGAATTCCAAGATTGTATAAAGGAATTTTTTCTTAGGCCATGTCCAATGGATTCAAAATATACCGTAAGGGAATTGTTAGCTACACACGTGCATAAAACTACCAAGTTTAAAGCTAATGCTCTTCACTGCTTCCATTGGCTCTTCACTAGCTTTCTTGAAATATTCAACATATTCTGAATGGATCCTGCATACCACTTAGGATTTATCTGTCTAAAGCCATGTTCATGCTACTAGGTTGATGATAACATTATCACTTCAATTAGAACATCCAGAAATTAAACATCAGAAAAACTAATTTACTCACCCAGAAGTATTATAGACTATTTTGCAAGTGGAGATGATTAATTTCAAACCTAGGTCTTCTACCAAACATCCCATTTTTTCTACATCTCTGCTGTGGCATGAGTAATGGTTGGATACATGGTTGGACTGGATTCTGGCTGTATATGTTACATGTAAGTGGAGTCTAGCAGAGGTAATGATGGAAAGGTGGTTGAGGCCATAGCATAAAGATGAAGAATTTTTATGGCATTGGGAAACACTTCTTATCTGTGTTTTAGAAAAACAAGTTTGGTGACACCGTGGGAAGGATAAATTTGAAGGGGAAACAGAGAGATTCAGAATGTACCTACGTTGAGAGGTAATGAGAGTCTTCATTGAGGAAGAAAGAGATAGAAAGAGACAAGAGGTAGGAGAAATCACTCAGAGGTAGACTCTACAGGATTGGTGCTGATTAGATTTCTATGGGGGCTGGAGTGTTAAAACTGATTTCATGTTTCTGCTCTAAATGCCTAGGAGAATAGTGATAATAAGGAAATTGTCTGGTTGGCTTCTGTTTAAAATAATCAGACAGACAGACAGACACACAACACAAACACATACACACACACACACACACACACACACACACAGAGCTCAAAGCAATTATTTGGTGGGGTGAGTGTAGAGACCGTGTTAGGAGACTAGCTAAAGGAACATACTTGCATTAAGTATACATAGTTTCCCTGTTTGAAGTAGAACGGCAATGACGCTTTTGAAACTCAGACTCACCATATATTTTTTTCCAAACTGAATCTCATTTCAAAGCTATTCCAAGGTTATACTTGAAAGCTTTCTATCCTCTGCTGAAAAGTAATGGTCTGAGAAAAACAATGCTTTCTGTTCCCACCTACCTTTATTTAATTACTTTTCAAAAAAGTTTCCCTGGTATGCAGCCATTAAAAAAGATGCTTATGAAGAATTATTAATGATGTGAGAATGTCCTTATGATATGGTATTAAATGAAAACATGGGGCAAAAATAATATATCTTGATCCTACATGTGTTATACCCAAAACACATATACATTCATCTATACACACACACACACACACACACACACATATTTTTAAAATGAAAATAATACAGAGATTTTATATATGAGTGACAAGACTATGAGCAAGTATAAATTTTTTCTCCTTTGGACTTTACACATTTGTTATAATGAGCATCTATTGTTTTCATTATCATGAAAACATTTGAGATACAGTTCATACTGACCCATTCAAAACTGATTTCTTATGTTTACTTTTCCCAATGAGTTTGAAAGAGTACAGATTATAAATTACTTGACTAAACATCCAACATAAGTGCAAAGGGCTCCTTTAGTTTCTCCAGCAAGATTCAGGGATCTGCTCCAGAAACCTACCTAAGTCTCTCCATTCCAGGTTCACTACATACCCTGTGGTCTCATTTTCCTCTTCAAATCTAGGTACAACCTTAAAAACCAAGTAAATAAATCTATGTATACCTTTTTAAAGAATATGTAAATCTCAGTACACCATTAGAAAATAAATAATAAATAAATAAAGCATGACTCAAAATTTGTCTCCTATTCATCTTTCATCTTAAAGAAAGACATTCCCTCAGCTTCTTTCAACTGAAAGAAGTGTCAAAGTCCTTTATGAGCCTACACAAAAAGAAAAAAATCTAGTTTACATTTCATAAATACTTAGGGCCAGACCTTCCCAGGGCCAAATATCTCTTTGTTTTATTGTTCATCTTTCCCTTTTCAATTCTCACGAGCTAGGTTCTCCTAGCAATACCAATTCATCCTGGAGAGTTTTATTACCTTATTTACTGCACTAATAACAAGAGCAGAGTTGAGCAAATTGTCCTCTTGCAAAGGGTCAATTGGTTATGACTGTCTCTTTACAGCAAGCACCCCTTGAGTCATGGGAGGGTATAGTTCACCAGGCCCATGGGAATTCTTCTAGGCAGTAGGTAATGGGAGAAACTATGACATACCCAAATCAGGGGGAACTGAGATCTGATCAGATGCTAAATCAACAAGCCAGAGAACAGCCCAACAGAGTCATGGAAATTAAAGATATGCAAAGCCGCCCTTTGGTGAAGAGAATCAGAAGCCAAGGTACTAAGCACCAGGGCAAGGATCAAGAGTAAGAGAGGTTTGGGATTGCCTGGATGGCTCAGTGGGTTGGGCCTCTGCCTTCTGCTCAGGTCATGATCTCGGGGTCCTGGGATCGAGCCCCGCATCGGGCTCTCTGCTCAGCGAGGAAGCTGCTTCCCCCTCTCTGTCTGCCTGCCTCTCTGCCTACTTGTGATCTCTCTCTGTCAAATAAATAAATTTAAAAAATCTTAAAAAAAAAAAAAAAAGAAAGAGTAAGAGAGGTTTTCTTCAGGTACTGTCTCATCCTGATCATTGGTTCCTGTTTCTGCCATTTATCCTCACATCAGTTATTTGCTGTGAGGCCCTGGACAACTAAACCTCAGTCCCTTCACCTGTAAATGCATTTAATAAGAAAAACGTTCTCTTTGAATTATTGTGAAGTTTAAATGAGTGAAGTGCTTTGAACAGTGCCTGCCATCATATCACTAATACTCCATAAACATTAGCTATTGCTATTAGGCATACTGAGGTATGTTGGTGGACAGGCTAAGTCTCAAAGGACAGGGCCATGGAAGTAGTACTGAACTATGAATTCTCAAATGAGTAAATAATCAGTAAACGGACCAGGCTATATGGACACCTAGCCCGCACTCAGTGTACGGTTTTCACACATTTCCCTCTTGGTGGTGCCGACTATTATAATTCCTCATCTCCCAGATGCATACTGCTAATTGAGATTGTATGTTCCTTAAAGCAGGGAACATGTTATAGTGGTTTTCAAATTGTGAGTTATAACCCATTCTGTATCCATTCAAACTCATTAAGGGTAAATGAAGATACAGGTTTTAAATGGGTCAGTACGAACTGTATTATTCCTCAACTATTTTTTGATTAAAATATATCTAGAAAATCCTGATCAAAATTATAAAAAAGAAACAAAATTTTAAAAGGTAAAAAATAAAATAGAAAATGCCAGAATGCATAGCTTTTGGGAAAGTTAAGTATTGCTTTGTGAAACTTATATACTTTTTAGTTGCAATTTTTAATTTATATTTCTACTATGGGTTGCAGTCCAAAAAATTGGAAAAACTTAGGATATATATGTTACTTATGCAAATATTAGCACATAATTTCTCAACAAACTTGTTGATTCACTGCTGTAATTCCAAACAGAAGCCATAAGGCAATGTTTTCCAAACTTGTCTTATGATAAGAATTACCTAGCATAATTTCCAGATTCCCAGGCTTCTTCCCTAGAGATTCTGATGTTGGAGAAATACTGTCATAAAAGAGGCGATAATTTGTCATTAGATAGGAAATTTGTTGAAAGCAAATCAATTGTCCCTGTTGTGTATGTATTCTCATTTGGTGGTACCATGTCTAATCCAAAGGCACACTCTGCAAAATATGTCCAACTTTTTAAATGATTTCATTCAATTATTCATTTAGCAAAACATTTATTGATCATTTGATACATGCAAAGCAATGGGATATAAATGCATACGAGACATCTTCTTGCCCTCAAGTAGCTTTGAGTAGACTCATTTCAGAATTAATATAGTCCCCTGAAGATCAAAAGATCCGAAGCCAAAAATAAAATGAAGTCTTGAATGTACATGTATGACATAAATTTTGAGTGACAACCCTTCAAAATGTTTAGAGGATTAAAAAGCAGTAAAACTACAATGGCAACCATACAGGAAAGCATTCTTCTCTAATTAATACTGGTTAAGTATAGAAGAGCTGAGAACCAGGACCCCAGAGCTGAGGAGATCTCAGTAATAGGGCAGGAAAAACAAAGATAAATATCCAAAAGTAAAATTGCATCCAGAACTAGATAACTTGTCTCTAGTCTCAACTGGTATAACCTGATCCAAGCTGGTAACATTTCTCACCTGGATTACTGCAGGAACTTCTATTTAGTTTCTCTGCTCTGGCCTTGCCCTCTTAGTCTCTTTTCAACACAGCACCCAGAATGACCTTGTGAAGAAATTGGTCAAATCAAAGTCCTCCTCTCCTGAAGCCTCTCTGGCTTCCCATTTCACCGAGAGAAGAGGCCTAACCTACAAAGCCCTACATGAGATGCTTACTCTTGCTTTTTCTCTTGCCAGCCACACTGGCTTCCTAGACATTCCTTCAAATACTGGACTAGCTCCCACCTCAGGGCCTTTGCACTTTCTGATACCATTTCCTACATGGCTAATCCCTTCACATCCTTTAGGTCTTTACTCAAAAGTCATCATCCTCATGAGACTCTCACTAAACACTGTCTAAAACTATAATCTCAACACCTTTCTGCATTCACATTTCTGATGTTTTTTCCATGTTTTATTCTTTTTTCTTTTTAATATTTGCCATTATAGACTATGCATTTTAGTTTTTTTGTAAGATTTTTATTTAGTTATTTTTAGAGAAAGACAGAGTGTGTGTGCATGACTCAGGGGAGGGGCAAAGGGAGAAGGAGAGAGAAATTTAAGCAGACTCCACGCTGAGTGTGGAGCACCACTTGAGATCATGTGACCCATCACATGACCCATAAGATCATGACCTGAGCCAAAAACAGGAGTTGCACAGTTAACAGACTGAGCCAACCAAGTGCCCCTACTATGCATTTTACTTCACCTTTTTACTGCCCATTCACCTTATTAGTATTTAAATTCTATAAGGATAAGGATTATTGTCTGATTATTGTCTGTTTTATTCCACCCTGTATTTTTAGCAACTAGATCAGTGCCTGACACATAATTGATGCTCATTAAATATTTGGTGACTGAATGAATGTAGAATCAGAACAAAGCCTCATGTCCTGACTCTTACCATCATTTACTAGAAGGAAGCAAAGAAAAGGAATGGTAAGGTCATACGACACAAAACATATATAATTTTACTATTTAGCTAATTCCTTACCTTATTAAAAAAAGATTTGAAGTGTCTGTGATACAGTGGTTATAGTTCTACACTACACTGCCTATTTAGGAAGGTTTTAAAAGGGTTTATAGTAGAACAGACCTGAAGCTATCTTCATAGGCACTTAATATTTGTGTGATATCAGGCAAAGTTTGTTCCCTAAACTTCATGAGGATGATTCTTTTATCGTAGGTCACTGGAAAGCACTTTGAAAAAATATGTGCAAAGTTATTGGTGAGTCCAGGCCTTATACTAAGAGCTTAACAAATTGTAGCTATCATTGCTATTGTTTGCGGTTCTAGTTTATTCTTTATCAATTAATTCCTTGTACTATTTTTTAAAGTTTTATCTTAAAGAGCCTCATTAGAAATTATAAATCCAATACATTGAGTAGGCTTTAGGTATTATAAACCTAACATACTGAGCAGGTGCACACCATTTGGAGGCCATAATATAAAGGCCCAGTGAGGGACTAATATATTATTGGCCTCCTAAAAGAGATAATTATTCCACTGAAATCCTCAGAGGGACCACTCCTGATTTGGATGAGCCATAGGTGTTACACAAACTGTCCACACATTCTGATTCATGACTACAGGCCCTGCCTACAACAAAATAATGTGTTTATTAAAAGCATCAATATGTGGGATGTATCATGAAATCTAGCTGAGAGTAGGCATCAGTAGCATAAGGAGGTAGAGTTTCTGCAAGTTCCCCTTTCAATCTGTCTATTCATCATTTTTTAAAAATTCCTACATAAAAACTACAAGGGGAAAAAATGAACAAAATAGTATATAGCTCCTGTCCTCAAAATGCTTAAAATCTAATTGCAGTGAGGGCAATACCCAAACATAATAAAAATTACCTAGCAATGTAAGATATTAATGGCAAAGTGATGGCATAAGGCAATATAAGATTTACTGCCATGAATGATGCAAAAATTGCACTCATTTTGATTCTTAAATCTAAGAAGGGATAAAGTAAGGGAGTTATGTGGCTGTACCAGCCTCTTGTAAGATAGATACCCTGTTCTATTTCTTAAAGGAAGAACAGAATTTAGACAAGCATGACCCTATATAGAAGTGATTCCCATTGCAGGAAACAATTTTAGCAAATGCTCAGGGCAGAAACGGGTGCAGTGTTTAGAAAAGAATGACTTCATTGAGTAAACCTAGTAGAAATAAGCATGATGAATGTCTGAATTGTAGAGTGGTTAGGCATCCAATAAATTGTTTTAGTTTGAATTACTGATTCCCTCCAACTTAGCTATATGACCTGGCTGTGCAGATCTGTGAGAGTGACTGAATGCAAGTGTTTGTGATTGCCAAATCCAGTATTTAATTCCAAAAGCCTATATGACTTTAAAGTCTATGATTTTCTTTTTTCCTTTCTCTCAAAAAAAAAAAAAAAAAAAAAACCCTTAAAAATCATTAAGATAAATTAATCTGGGGAAAAGCTGAGGAATAAAGAGAAATCTGGTATTCAGTTAATGCAATCATCTAACAAATATTTATTCAGCATGTACTATGTACTTGGCATTGTTCCTGATGCTGATGATATAGAGACTTGAACAAAACAAACTGAAATTGTTGTTTCTGTGGAGTTTACAAGCTCATATGTGCATGTATAGTAGTGATGGTGATAGTGGTGAGAGAGGGATATTATATCTGAGTGGTTCTCATTAATTACAAATTTCTTTTAATTGGGCTCAATTCCTGGAATTTCTTAACATATTTTTACTGAAAGCAAGTTTGAAGTCTTACCCCTATACAGTGGCCTCAACTTTATCAGTTATGAATTAAATTGATTGAGTATTTATTATATTCTGAGACTCTTTTACACTACTTACAACCCTTGGCTTACATAATTCTTCTTATTATTATATTATTATTATTGAACTTCAGGTAGATCAAAAATTTTTTGTGCAAAAAAGTTTCTATGCAATCAGTGGGAAAGATTGACCCAGACATAGTTCTTTTAGAATCCCAAATCCTTTAAAATCATTTTGATACACTCTTTTTCTGAAAAGTTCTTATATTTACTATTAAGGAATTTCAAAAATAGAAGAGAATTCTTGAATCTATGAGGTAGGTGGCAGGATATAGTAGAATGAGAAGGAAGGCAGTAAACTAGTTCAAGAGGTCTAAGCCCTACATTAGGTATGCTTCTGATACACTGTGGAAAAGAGGTACTGGCCATTTCCTTTCTCTATCTTAACTTTCTTATCTGTGAAATGGATCTTTGCCATTCATATTCATATTTCAGAGACTGTGGGTTTGTGAGTATATATGTATGTTTACAGCAGCAGGATAAAAGGGGGAAATAACGAGATGAGGAACATAAAGCTACTTAGAAAGTCACAAGGTATCACCTGGATGTGAGTTATTATCAATATCATTACTTTCAAAAATAGAGCCATTTTTAAGGACAAGATGATATAGACATCTGGTACAACAAACTTCTTATATATTTTCTTATCAAAGAGGTACATTTTGTACAACATAAACAATTTGAGATGATGAGTTATTATACATCTTTATAATGATCACATTGCTCCTTTTTCCTTGAGCTGTCTCAGATTAAGTTGTTCTAATCATATTCTTTAAAAATTTAAAAGATAAATTCAAGCACATAGGATATGAATGTTTATTGAACTCAAACTTAAAGCTAACAACAACAACAACAACAACAAATCCACAGACTATAAATAATACCCTTTGTTTAGAAGTTTTCATTTCTTTTCCTTCATTAGAAAACTCTCCTTCCAGACATGGGCGGCAAAAGAACACAACTTCTAAGGAGTTAGACTGTGATGATCACTCAGTCAATTCTCACAGCACTGGCTTTAGCTCCCATTTATTTGTTTTGCCCTATTAATTCACTGTTCAGCCTTGCAAGACCCCACGCCCCATCCACTGCAAACTATTTGCAGCTCTCCAAAGTGTTTTGCTTCTCAGTACTATGTTTTTGCCATTCCCTCTACCTGGCATGTCTTCCTCGCTCTAGGCTGCTTGGCAAAACTCCATTAGCTCTCTCAAGATTCAACTCAAAGGTGACTTCATAGTGAAACCTTTCTTGATCAGCCCGTGTAAAATTGGCCAGTGTTTTGTTTTGTTTTGTTCCTACAATGCCCTGCATAGACTTCCATTACTAGTTCTGTAATATTTCAAACCACTTGCTTGTTTGTATGTCTGTGGCCTTTCCAAGATTGGAAACTTCTTGAAAGCAAGGACTGTTTTCTATCAATCTTAGTTTCCCAGACTCTAGCTCGGTGCATAAATCACAGTTGTCCTTCAAAATTTTTTGATAGATGAATGAATGAATGGTGACCCATGAGTCACATTCTGAGAACTGTCAATTGTATGTGTGTGTATAGTGTGTGTACTATATATACATACACAGTCCATACATACTAGAAATAGAGACATACATACATAGTGTATACCCACAGCACAGGATTAATGCCCGTGTTACATAAAAACACATATGAAATATAATAAAATGTTCCACTTTCAAAAAATTCTTTTGACTATACTATATTATAAATGTCCAGTTAGCAAAACAATCATTGTAAAACAAAAGACTGTGACAATTAAGGCTAATTCTGTGCAGAAAAAAAATAAATAAGAGATGTTTCTATTTATTGAATCTTAACTACCTTAAAAGTTTTGGGTCACTGTAACACCAATCATGTTATATCATGGAAATATAAGAAGCTATACACTATGAAAGGGACTTTACCAGAACCAAGCAAGTAAGTAATTCAAGGCACAAGAGAAATAAAATCAAATACTTTAAAATGTAATATGAAATAAAACAAAAATTAAAAATAAAATTATCAGATAAGATTTCATTGTACCAACTTGATGGAATATCAGACCACAAGTGAAATGTAAACTCTTTTGCAAACCTTGCTATCTCAGAAGGAAAAGATAACCCTAAAGGAAAATGATGAAAGAAGGTGCAAGAACTAATTATTGAAGGGACTTAAGCATATGTAAAGTTGAAGTTCAACAACTCAAAGCAAGGTTTTATGTGTTATATGTGGCAACGTGCATGTTCTGAGCTTCTACTGAAGCTTTTGTATCTCAATACAGACTAGCCAAAGTACTAAGAATTTATTATCTAAAAGTCATCTGAATTAAGATACTATTTGTAAAACTCTTTCATTCCTTTGCTTATGAGTTTAAGTGAGAAAAAATTACAGTACAACCCGTAAAGACCACACTGATAGTAGTCAAGAGTTTAAAAAAAAAAAAAATGGATTTCCCAAAACCCATATTAAAGGAACTTTGGACTCAGGTTTTCCTGTACTTCTGGAATATGGCAATGGACTATCAAAACAAATGTTATCTCTTAATCTAAAATATGTATGAAGACTTCTCCGGGGGAGGGTGGGGAACCACTTTTCTCTTTCAAAAAAGATGAGAAAAAGATGAGGAGGGAAAACATTTACAATTCATTGAGCTTACAAAACAGTGTATGCCGTACCCCATGCTAGGCATAGGAGTTGATGATGGAGAGATCCAAGCTGACATTTGAGCACGTTCTAGGTTTTTAAATATCTCTTTCCATCTTTTTTACTATATCCATCATATGTACGGGAAAAAATTGATTGCTGAAGTTAATCTTAAAAGTAGGAAAAAGTAAATTCTGCAGAACTCTGCAAAATCACCCACAGAATGTTTCCAGGCTATAGTTGTAAAAGAATTGGTCATCAAAACACAAATACTACCTGTTTGAAATTCAAATAGAAAACAAAAAGGCTTACAAAAGAGTGAGCAACAGGGAGCTCTTTGATAAAACTTGTAAACACAGAAAACAAAACTTTCGTGCCCAGACACATTAAAATACTGCTCCAGTAAAAAGAGGGAAACACTTTACATTGACATTTTTTTTAAAGATTCTTGTTTTAGGTATTAAGTCGTAACTTCCCTTATTTATTTATTTATTTTCCCTGAAAGGCAATCAACTTTCCTTTTGGGCTTCCTTCAATAAGATATACAAGTTCACAAAGCTAACAGAGGATGTAATTCACTTAAATTATGCAACAGGAATTCCACAGCTGGCCTGTCTGACTCAGTGCTGAATGAACAGTGTCAGAAAACCTCTCCAACAATAATGCCGTCCTTCCTGACAAGGGGTAAATCTCCGAAACTTAGGCTCAACTTTGGAGGCTCATTATCTACCGCAAGTGAATGTCAGCGGGGTGACAACACTGGGGCAGGGGCGCCCACGCACCCAAGCAACCAGCCCACCCAGAGACGAGGATCCGAACAATCAGTACCACCAACTTCCAATGATAACAATTTGTTTATATGAACAGGATGGTCAGATATCCCACAGATCATATTCTAATGCCATAATAGCCACTAAATTTAATCCCCAGCGCTTACTCAATTAAGCTGCACGAGCACAGGCAGCTCACAGCACTTTTTCAGAGAAAGACTTTAATCTTAATTTAAATCATGCTGTATAATAGCTTTTTTTAACCTTCGCTGATTTCTTGGTTCTGGCCTACCTAAGTAATTGTCATCTTTTCCTCCCCCAACTCCACCCCCCAAGTGTGAGCGTGAACCTGAATTACAAATAGTTAAACCTGAAGGTCACTTCCCAGCAGCGTTCCAACATGCTCCCCCAGCGAGGCTGCTCGGCAACAATAAAACAAAGCCCTTGCAACCACCTGTAATAATCTGCCTGCTCAGCCAGCAATCCGAAAAGTCCTGAAGCTACACAAGGTAGACATTTTCTGCAGCTGGTTTAACATGTATATTGTGCCCAGTTGCCGGCTCGCCTCCTCTTACCTTCACGTTAGTCCGGAGTGCACAGTAACATGCAAAGAACATTGCAGTAAATAAGGAGCATATGGACCGGTATTCAGCTTCTCAGCACAGCGCAAGCCCCACACACACGATCCTGGGCATGTGCTACTAAGGAGCATCCGTTCCCTCTGTCAGTTTGAAAATGCATTGATCTCTGTTTTCTCTGACTACAAAACGACATGTCTTGAAGGCACTGAGTGAGAGCTCAAAATCTCTTCATTGGCTATATATAGCATTGTGCCCAGTAATTTCAATTAGCTGAGAATTCAGCATCTGAAAGTTAAGACTTCAGTTGCTTTTCCTTCTAGCATTTTAAATCACTGGGTTTAAAAAAAAAAAAAAAAAAAAAAAACGGGAGGGGGGAATGAGCTCACTCAGGAAGGAGGGGGGGAAAGGTGAAGAATGAAATTTAACCAATGAGTTACTTATATTTCTGGAGAGCCCCAGTATTATCCTATTAGATACTTTACAATGGGACTGCACCGGGCAGACTCTAAATGAAGAGGAAACCCCTTTCCCTTTGGAGGTTTAATATGGGCTCTGAACTAGATTTCAGGCTATTCTGATGCAGCACCCTGTTTGGCAAATCCTACAAATCACTGCAAACACATCTCAGTCTGCTTTTTCGTGTGGAACAGGACCAAGACCAAAGGATCCCTGTCTCCTCAAGTCCCCTAAAATGTAAGCGGGGTTCCCCTAGGGTGATCTGTGGATACATGCCTGAGAAATACCACCTTCTCTTACTTCCGTGTCCTGTAAGATCTGTTACATCTTCCAGGGATGGCTAAAGTTGCCAGGTTTGCCAACAAAACACTGCATCTATTTTTTTTCCCCAAAACTAAGCTTTATTGGTAAATTACAATCAATAATAGAGGATGGGATTGAAATGAAGATAGAAGATTCCAGGGGATAACATAACCGTAGATTCAGTAGCTACTGCTGATGAATGTAACATGTTCAGCTGGCTCTGTAAGGATAAGAGCAAGAGAGAAAAATAAAAGCTTCTGCCCCCATGAATCCATAAGGGGGAAAAAAAAAACTTAATTCAAGAACATCGTCAGATCCTACTGTCTGTTGTCATTCCAGTCAGGCACCCGATGCTGCAAATTAACTCAATTTTTACTGAGCCAAAAGGACAAAGTCCAATTTAAGGTTCTAAACTCTTATTTCCAGCCTAATTCTCAGCTAGAATTCTGAAGCTATCTGGCGAAATGCAAGCAGAAAGGAACAGTTCTCACTGCAGCAAAAATAGTGGGAGGAAAAAGAGTGGTTATGTCTTTGCCACGACGTTCCCCCATCAGCTTACAGCAACAGGGAAGATCAGCATAACTCACTAGAAAAAGCTGCAGTGACTTTTATGATTTTTCTTTAACATGTTTTGCATAAGGCCCCTCCCCTCCGGAGCCCGCAGTGGTGCTGAGGCACCGTCAGAGGCACTGGGCATTTCTCCTGGGCGATGAGGTGAGGCAGCTTCAGCAGCAGCAAGGTATTTAAGCAAGAGAAATTAAAGGAAGAAGCAAATCAGGATTTTCTATTTCTCTCTTAATGACAAGCATTCAGAAAGTGTCGTCAGTTCTGACTAAATAGCTATTTTGGGCTGTCATTGTTTGTGCCTTTTTTTAGGAAGGAAAAAAGGCAATCTTGTCTTAAGCTGGAGATTCTCTAGCATCGTAAGAGAAGGCAGCTCCTTAATTTGATTCCCAGTTCCGTCTGTCATATGAGCCTAAGTAATTACAAATTGTGAGCACTTGCAACACAACCAGGGACTTCCAGGACATTCAAACAACAACATGGAGGGCCAACTCTCATCATTCCACAACTTTTGTAATGGCTTTAAGTGCAAAACCAAACATTTCAGTTCATAACACTTTCCTCTCCTGAGGTCACAGCAGGTCACATTTCCTGCAGCACTTCCTGATAAACAAACCCAAACATAGCAACTCAATGCTACAGAAAACACGGAATTTTAAAATGCATCTCTCCCTGGGGGGTTCAGAAGATTTTTGAAAACCATTTTTTCAACTTGTCAATAAGTAATGCTAGTTTATGTTTCTGTTTTTGTTTTTTTCATTAGGGATCGTGGTTGGGGGGAAGGAACTTTGTAGCTTTTTAAAAAAAAATTATTATCTTAATAGACCTTAGGGTATTTGGATGGTCCAGGAGAGATAGAAAAGAGCTGGGAAATGTTACAAATCTCAAAACAGTTCATAGGGAAGGATTAAGTAAAAATGAAGTTACAGGTGAAAAAGCACATGGAGATTTCCCTGCCAAGGCATTCAGGGAGGCTTCTGACTAGAATTTCAGATACAGGGCGCCTGGGTGGCTCAGGGGGTTAAATAAAGCCTCTGCCTTCGCCTCAGGTCATGATCCCAGGGGGAGATTTCTTCCCACCCCCACCCCCGCCCTGCCTGCCTTTCTGCTTATTTGTGATCTCTGTCTGTCAAATAATACATAAAAACTTTTTTTTTTTAAAGAGAATGTATGTACATTCTAAAGAAAGGCTCTTAGACTTGCAGATCTGCTTAAAACTCCCACCTACGCTTACCCATCCCACAGCATCCCAGTATGGAATGGACCTGGGCCATACCCGTAGATTTACTGCTTAAATTTCCTAACCGTACTAGGATAGCTGACTTATTTTTCTCATTTTACAGATACAAGAAAAGCACTAACTACAATGACAACGTCCCACTGAAAAGTGTTTCCTGTTTTTAGGTAGAGTTCAACAGGACAATGTACCTGCTGAAAGAGTAACATTTGCTATTGCAGAAGGAAACAATAACTGGCTATATATTTATGAGACGGCACAGTAAGTTTAGGCTCCAATCCTCATGAGCCAGGAATCCTCGAAAATTCCTTCCACTTCGGGTCCTCTCTTTTACCATTTATAAAACTGCAGTGTCTAAAATGGGGATCATACTTAATTCATAGTGTCACTGAGAAGATTCAAGATGAATCCCATCATCAGAATAGTCTGGATAGATCAAAATTTAAGTATAAAAATTGAAGTAATAAACATATTAGAAGAAAACAGATTTAGTTTTGGCTTTATATAATAGCAAAGTAGAGAAATCTGAAGCCTTATAAGAAAAATAAACAACTGTGACTATATAAAAATATAAAAATTCTGCTTGGCTAAATTGTAACAATGGCAAAAGGCAAAAGGGGAAAACAATGCAATATATTCAATGGAATATTTCCTTAAGATACAAAGCATGTTCATAAGTCACTAAGAAAAAAATATGAACATGAATGAAAAAAATAAGTAAAGAACATAAAGTGGTAATTCACAAAAAGACCATAAACACATTTAAAATGCTTTACCTCCTTCATACTTAGGGAAAAGCATACAAATTAGAAAAGATTTTTAAAATTGATATATCAAGTATTAATGGTGAAAACTTTGGGAAAGGTATTTAATCTATCAAATATTTTAAAAGACACATTCTCTTTGATGTATTGATTCAACTTCAACTTCCAGGAATTAATCCCAGACAGATGTAGATATATATAGAGAGAGAGATACAAACACACACACACACATATATACAGGCTTAGGAAGGGAAATCAGATATTACCTTTAATTTTTCCTTTTATGTCTTCTATATACTACAGTGGCCTCACCCACAATGAACTATTTATCCAATATCCTCTCTCGGTAAATGAGAAAAATAAAGATACAGGAAGGGACCTGTGAGGGGCTCTGCCTTTTATTGCAAAAATGAGCACTGGTTAGAGATGATCATGACACAAGGGATAGAAATGTACCGATTCTTAAGTGATGTTAGCTCCCGAGTACCTGCTACAGCGTGACATTGTCCTAGAATGCATGTAATTCTAGAGTGTAATATATTGTTCTTAAAGCATGGCCTTTAACACAAGCCAGCAACTTTATTTCTTAAATTAAAAAGTGGCTATCAAGTAAACTTGATTTTAGCCAATTTTTACTGTAAGCACTGAATTTAGAACCTGACACCTATACACAGTCTGCATCTCTTTCTCTCTCTCTCTTTTTCTTTACAATGAACACTGCTGCAGCTTGAATGTTTGTGTTCCCCCAAAATCCCTATGTTGAAAACTAATCCCCAATGTAATGGTATTTGGAGGTGAGGCCTTTGGGAGATAGTTAGGTCCTCAGGTATGTGATTAGTGTCCTTACAAAAGAAGGCCCAGGCAGCTCCCTTGCCCCTTCCACCATATGAGGACACAGTAAAAAGGCAGATATCTATGATCAGAAAGTCAACTCTCACCAGATCTGTGGGCATCCTGATCTTGAACCTCCAGCCTCCAGAACTGTGAGAAATAAACTTCTATTGTTTATAAGCCAGTCAGTTTACAGTATTTTGTTATAGCAGCCCAAATGGACTAAGACAAGCATGTAACACTTTTTGATTATAACCTAGTTTCTGTAAATTTTTTTAATATTAAAGCAGTTTGCAATTATAACTTGTTAATAATAATGACAGCAACAACGTCTGTTAATATGGACAAATAATTCATATATCTGGACAAAATTCTCAATTATAAAATAAGGAGGTTGTACTATCTAATTCTTTCTTAAAGGCAGAGTAACTTTGGTAGGTTTTCTTGGTTTTGTTTTATTTAATTAGGACAGATAAGATGTGTTTAAATGTTAAGGACCCACTAGATTGTATTCCAGACCAATTAAATCAGAATATCTGGAGATGGAATCAAGGCATCAGAATTTTATAAAGATCCTCAGGTGGTTATAATGTGCAGCTAGGATACAGAATTACTTATAGCAGGGTCAGCTGCTGATTCTATAAAGGGCCAGATAGGGAATATTTTATACATGCAAGCCGTACAATCATTGTTATAACTACTAATTCTATTACAACTACTCAACTTTGGTGCTGTAGTGAAAGAACAGCCATAGACATTATATAGTGTGTTCCAATAAAACTTTATTAATAAACATTAAAACCTGAATTTCATATAATGTTCACATGGTAGAAATATTGTTCTTCTTTTGACATCTTTCAAATATTTAAACATGTAAAAACATTTTTTAGCTTGTCTTTTGCGTATCCCTACTCTGGAATCTCAAGCAGTGGTTCTCAAACTGTAGTTCTTCAGTTAACAGCATCAGCATAAGCTGGGAATTTGTTAGAAAGCAAAATTTCAGGTCATACCCCAGACCTACCAAACAGACAGAGCTCAAGAATCTCTGTAAGCAAGAACCCCATGTGACTGTCACGTAAGTTAAGGTTTGAAAACTGCTGCTTTAAAGCAAGAGAAGAAACTGAGAGCTAAGTTTCCCACAAAAGCAGGAAGACATAGACTCCAGAGTATAGATAGAAAAATTAGCCTTAGAGGAGAAATAATACAGATAATAAAGAGAAAATGACTGCAGGTGCATGTGAGATCATTCTAGAGTGGAGGCTCAAGCCTGAGATAGAGGCCAGTTGAGCCAGGGGCCATCCAACTAACACTTTAGAATTTAATCCTTTTCCTCTTAGAAACTCTAAAAGCTCTTAGACGTTGGAGTAAAAAACCAAACCAAAACAAACTAGAAAACCACAACAGCTTGGCTTTAAATTCCTTTTCTGCCACTTACCAGTAGCATGACCTTGGGCAAGTTACATAACCTCTCTCTGAGACAGAGTATTCCTCTGTAAAATAAATAAACCTACTTCACAGGGACGCTGTAATGACTGAAATAAATAAGGTGTGCAAACGGCTTCACCTAGTACCTGGTAGGCCGTAAATGTAAGTGGCAGTTTTTAGTGTTAAGAAGGCTGAAATGACAGGGAAAGAAGAAATATAAAAAGATGTTATCGTTACTCTTGACTAACTTCTAACTATTTAGAAGATACCCTGTAGGAGTTTGTAAACCTTGGACTTTCCTAGGATTTCCAATCAGCCCTGAAGGGGATTCTCTGGAAATTTGGTTATCTCATTATAACCTCTGAACTGATTTCATATCATTGGAATTCCTTGTCATTTTTCTGAGATACTACTTAAAATTTTAATTTAAAAATTACAAAGCATGTCAGAACTTGTCAAGATTTTCCACCAAAGTATCCCCCAAAGCAGAAGGGAATGCATTTATTACTCTTGAAGGACAGGAACAAAATGGAATTATTTAATGTCTCATTTGTTATCTTTAAAATTCACATAAATGCTAAATTCAAGTTGACAATATCTCTGTATTTGTTATAAAGTAATGTTTTATATTACTTACTGACCATTAGATTTAATAAGCTAAGAAGACTGTGCGCTGTTTATCCCATGGCTTTAAGTACCTTCTGGCCTATGTACTACTTGTGTGTGCTTAAGGATATCCTTGCTTCGGTTCACAAAGTAGAAATAGATCCTATTTAATTCCTGATCTTCACATCAGCCTTGAAGGTATTGTCATCATCCCTTTGTATCCAGTGAGAATACAAGGAGTTTTCCCCCCCCTATATTTTCTTCTAGGAGTTTTATAATTTCAGATCTTATATTTAAGTATGTAATGTATTTTGAGTTGATTTTTAGGTATGCTGTGAAATAAGGGTTCAAGTTCATTCTTTGTCATGTGGATATTCAGTTTGCCCAACACTATTTATTGAACAGACTGTCCTTTCTCCATTGTGTTCTTGGTGCCTTTGTCAAAGATTAGTTGACCATATATGTGAGAGTTTATTTCTGGGCCCCTCTGTTATGTTCCATTGGTCTATTTCTGGTTTTTATGCCAGTATGATACTGTTCTGATTTTTAGAGCTTTGTAATAGTATTTGAAATCAAGAACTGTGATGCCTTTAGCTTGGTTCTTTTAGCTCAAGATTGCTTTGGCTATTCAGGGTCTTTTGTGGTGCCACGTGAATATTAGAATTGTTTTGTTTTGTTTCTGTTTCTATAAAAGATGTCATTGGAATTTTGATTCATATTAATTGAATCAGTACATCCCTTTAAATGGTATGAACATTTTAACAATATAAATTCTTCCAATCCATGAACATGGAATATCTTTCCACTTACTTGTGTCTTCTTCAATTTCTTTCACTAATGTTTGTAACTTTCAGTGTACAGATCTTTCACTTCCTTGGTTAAATTTATTAACAAGTATTTTATTGTTTTTGATGCAATTGTAAATAGATGTTTTCTAAATTTCTTTTTCAGGTATTTTTGTTAGTGTGTAGAAATGCTGCTGATTCCTGTATGTTGATTTTGTATCCTGCAATTTCACTGAATTCATTGATTAGATTTAACAGTTTCTTGGTGAAGTCTTTAGGATTCTTTCTATATAAGATCAATTCATCTGCAAAGAAAGGCAATTTTAACTTCCTTTCTAAATAGATGTGTTTGTTTATTTTCTTGCCTAGTTGTGTATGCTAGGACTTCCAGTAGTGTGTTAATTAGAAGTGGTCAGAATGGGCATGCTTGTCTTATACCTGATCTTAGAGAAAAAGATTTCAGTTTTTCACCACTGAGTATGATGTCAGCTGTGAGCTTGTCATTTTTGGCCTTTATTATGTTGAGTCACACTCCTTCTATACCTAATTAGTTGGGAGTTTTTACCGTGAAAGAATGTTGAAATTTGTCAAATGCTTTTTCTGCATCTATTAGAAAAATTACATATATATATACATTACATATATATTTTGTATATATATATTATATATAATACTTATATATAATATATATCTATATCTATTTATATTTATAGATATAGATATATAGAGAGAATAATTTATATATATATATATATATAAAATTGAAGTATAATTAACATACCATGTTATATTTGTTTCAGGTGTATGATATAATGATTCAACATTCTGTACATTACTCCGTGCTCATCCTAGTAAGTACACTCTTAATATCTTTTATCTATTTCACTCATTCCTCTTCCCAATATTCATTTTTCCAATCCATGAACATTGGTTATCTCTCCATTCATTTGTTTCAATTTTCATTCAATTAGTGTGGTGTATCACGTCTTGATTTGTGCACACTAAACTATCCTTGCATCTCCAGGATAAGTCCCACTTGATCATGGTGTATGACCTTTTAAGGAACTGTTGAATTCCATTTGCTAGCATTTTTGACTTTTTGCATCTGTGTTCATTAGGGATATTGACATATAACTTTCTTTTCTTGTAGTCTCCTTGTCTGACTTAGATGTCAGTGTAATACTAACATAAAATGATTTTGGAAGTGTTCTTTCCTCTTCAATTTTCTGAAAGAGTTGAGAAAGATTGATATAATTCTTCTTTAAACATTTGGTAGGATCCCCCAGTGGTATCATCTGTTTCCAGACTTTGCTTTGTTGGAATATTTCTGATTACTGATTCAATTTCCTTAACTTGTTCATTGGTCTGTTCAGATTTTCTATTTCTGCATGATTTAGTCTTAGTATGTTGTATGTTTCTAGAAATTTATCCATTTTTTCTAGTTTATCAAACTTTTTTGTGTAATTGTTCAGAATAGTCTCTTATGCTCCTTTGTATTTCTGTGGTATTAGTTGTAAAGTCTCTTGTTTCATTGCTGACTTTAAGTATTTGAGTCTTCTCTCTTTTTTCCTTACACTGTCTAGAGTTGTCTATTTTGTTTATCATTTCAAAAAAACAGCTCTTAGTTTTGTGATCTTTTCCCTTGTTTTTCTAGTCTCTGTTTTATTTCTGCTCTCATCTTTATTTCCTTGTATTTCCTTTATTTCCTGGTAACTTTGGGCTTAGTTTATTTTTCTTTTTCTAGTTTGTTAAGGTACAAAGTTAGGTTATTTATTTGAGATCCATCTTTTCTCTTACTGTAGACATTTATTGCTGCAAACGTCTCTCCTGAAACTTCATTTGTTGTATCCCATAGTTTTTGGTATGTTGTGTTTCCATGTTTCTATCTTCATTTGTTTCACAATACACAATTTTTTTTCTTTTGATTCATTCTTAGACCTTTTGTTTGTTTTGGAGTGTGTTGTTTAATTTCCACATATTTGTGAATTTTCCAGTTTCCTACCTGTTATCGATTTCCAGTTTCATACCACTATGTTTGGAAAATATTTTTGATATGGTTTCAATCTTCTTAAATTTCTTAAGACTTTTTTAGTGGCCTAATATAAGATCTGTCCTGGAGAATAGTCTATGTGTGCTAGAGAAAAACGTACATTGTGCTGCTGTTGGATAAAATTTTCTGTATGTATCTGTTAGGTACATTTTGTCTAAAGTATAATTCAAGGCCATTTTCCTTATTGATTTTATGTCTAGATGATCAATTCATTGTTGAAAGAGGGGTAATAAAGTCCACTACTATTGCATTGCTGTTCATTTTCCTTTTCAGATCTGTTAATATTGACTTACATACTTATGTGCCCCAATGTTGGGTGCATACATATTTATAATTGTTATATCCTCTTGATGAATTGATCCCTTTATTATTATATAATAATGCTCTTTGTCCTTTATCTATTTTTTTAAAGATTTATTAAATAAAATCTTTAGAAAAAAATTTTTAAAGGGGCGACTGAGTGGCTCAGTCATTAAGCATCTGCCTTCAGCTCAGGTCATGATCCCAGGGTCCAGGGATCGAGCCCTATATCAGACTCCCTGCCTTCTCCCTCTTCCTCTGCCTGCTTCCTCTGCTTGTGGTCTCTCTCTGTCAAATAAATAAATAAAATCCTTAAAAAAGAAAATAAAAAAAATTAAAGATTTTATTTATTTTTTTGACAGAGAGAGGGTGAGAATACAAGCAGAGGGAGCAGCAGGGAGAGGGAGAAGTAGGCTCCCACTGAGCAGAGTGTCCGACATGGGGCTCGATCCTGGGACCCTGGGACCATGACTTGAGCCAAAGGCAGACACTTAACCAACTGAACAACCCAGGTGCCCTTTTTATTTATCGTTTTTTACTTAAGGTCTATTTTGTCTGATAGAAGCATAGCTACTTCTGTTTTCTTTAGGTTTCCATTTGCATGGAGTATCTTTATCCATTTTTATTCACATTGAGCCTATGTGTGTAAAAGTGATGTGAGTCTCTTATAGGCTGCATATACTTGAGTCTTTTCTTTCTGTTTAGTTCATTCAGCCACTCTGTATATTTTAATTTTAGAATCTAATCCACTCACCTTTAAAGAAATTGTTAATAGGTAAGGACTTACTGTTGCTGTTTTGTTAGTTGTTTTCTGACTGTTTTATAATCCTTCTTTTCCTTTCTTGCTGTTTTCCTTTGTGATTTGATTTTTCTGAAGTGGTATGCTTTGATTCTTTTTTCTTTATCTTTTGTGTATCTACTTTAGGATTTTGTCTTTAGGTTACCATGAAGCTTAATAAAACATCCTATAGTTAGAGTAGGCTATTATAAGCTGATTACAATTTAACTTTGCTTGCATACAAAAACTCCACCTGCTTACTTCACCGCCCCCCCCGACATGCTACAATTTTTGACATGCAATTTACATCTTTTTATATTGTGCATCCATTAACAAATCGTTGTTGCTATACATATTTTTAATACGTTGTCTCTTAACTTTTATGCTATAGTTAAAAGTGATTAGCACATCCCCATTACTACATAGAGTCTCCTGCACTTGACTAAATACTACCTTTTGCCAGTGGTTTTAAAATTTTTATATGATTTCATGGTGCTAATTAGTGTCTTTTCATTTCAACGTAATGAACTCCCTTTAGCATTTCTTAGAAGGCTAGTCCAGTGGGGATGAACCACTAGGTTTTTTTTTGTTTTGTTTTGCTTTGTTTTTGTTTTGTTTTATTTTGTTTTTAATTTAGGGAAGTCTTTCTCTTTCCTTCATTTCTGAAGGACAGCTTCACTGGGTAAAGTATGCTTAGTTCTGAGGTATTCTTTCACCACATTGATTTCACCATCCCAATCTCCCTAGCCATCAAGGTTTCTGCTGAGATATCTCCTGACAGCTTTATGGAGATTCTCTTGTATTAGCCAAGTCTCTTGTCTTGTTGCTTTCAAACTTTTCTCTTGGTCTTTGGTTATAATGTGTTTTGGTGAAGACCTCTTTGGGTTGAACCTTCTGGGGACATTAGAGCTTCATATACCTGGTTGTCCAAATCATGCCCCAGATCTGGGAAGTTTTCAGTCATTATATCTTGAAATAAGCTTTTTTCCTTTTCCTTTTGCTCTCTTTTGCTATTCCTATAATATGTATATGGGTCTTCTTTATGGTATCCTACAAATCCCATAGGTCTTCTTCATACTCTTATTCTTTTTCCCTTTTTGTTCCTCTAACTGCATAATTTCAAATGACATGTCCTTAAATTTATAGATTCTTTCTTCTGCTTGTTCATGCTTTTTGTTTATAGATTGCTTCTTCTGCTTGTTCATGTTTGTTGTTGATGTTTCAGCTCCAGAATATATTAGCTCTTTTTTAAGATGATTTATCTTTGTTGAGCTCATTTTGTTCATGTACTGGTTTCCCAGTTTTGTTGAGTTGTCTGTCTATGCTCTCTTATTGCTCACTGAGTTTCCTTAAAATAATTATCTTGAATTATTTTTCCAGCAATTAAAAGATATCATTTCTATGGAGTCAGTGACTGTAAAATTGTCAGTTCCTCTAGTGATGTCATGTTTCTTTCTTCCTTTCTTTATTTTTAATATTTCTTGTGGCCTTGTGTTGATGTCAGAGCATTTAATGAAAAAGTCACCTGCTCCCAATTTCGCAGACTGGCTTTGGTGCAGAAAGAACTTCATCTATAGGTGAGTGTGATGGCAGCAGCCGAATGGTGTGTGGCAGTTCTGTCTCCAGAGAAGGTTCATCTCTATGAACCTGTAGTCTCTATCAGCTGAGAACATCATTAAAAATTATAGGGGTCCTCAGTAGCCAAAGCTGTAGGTGTCTGAAGTGGTGGTGAATGTTATTGGGATCTTCAATGGTGATGGCTGCCAGGGCCCACCTGGTTTATTTTTCTTCCTTAGGGGATGCCATAACCAAGGGAATACCTACCTCTGGGCTCCAGGTCTAGCTCACGGGTGCATTCGCACTGGCAGTGGCACTGGTGTCACAGATATGAACACCTGTGGAGTGGCTGTGGAGTCAGGTTCTGGAGAGTGAGCATGTGTGCCACAATTATGTCTCTAGGGTCTGGTTTGTAGACACAACTGTTAAGGCAGTGATTCCAGTTTCTGTAGTTCAGGAATTTATGGATCATTTGTGGATGTAGGGTCTGGAGTACAGGCACACATGGAGCAATAGCAACTCTGGAGTTAGGGGTGCAGGCAAGCCTGAGGTGGCAATGTCTGGTGTCTGAGGTGTAGGAATATGGTGTGGTCATGAAGCCAGGGTGTGAAGCATGGGTGTGCATACAGTAGCTACAGCCCCGGGTTCTGGGGCATGTCCAGAGTTGGAAGAAACGGCAGACCTGGTCCTTGATTGGAACAAAAGTGGCTTTTTCTTTTTGTGCACCTATTCTCCATTATCCCATTGTATTGCTGCATTCCCCTGATTAGACTTGAGAGCACTGCCAGGGCTATTTTCATTCTTAGATAGCTATCTAATTATTTTTGTATAGGGACAAAGGCCGGTATTTCCTACTTTGCCATCTTGCTGATGTCTCCCTCACAGAGATACTTCTGTTCTATGAGCAGCTTCCTCCTTACTCTTTGCAAAAGTGTTTACAAACCTTCTTCACTCCCTTCAAACCTCAGATCTTCCTCCATCCCTGTTCCTCTAGGCAGATGACTTTTTACTCTACTCTACTGAGAAACTCTACTGAGAAAATAAAAGCTACTGCACAGGAAATCCTCAACTTTTGCATCAAAATAAACTGAAAATTAAAAGTAATGGCTGCCCTCACCTTCCTTTTTTCCTCCTGCTAAAAAGGGAGTGTCATCTTATCTACCTAAGGTCATTGCTTCCATGTGCATTCTGTACCCTAATCTTCCTACTCAGTCTTTCAGGAGCGCTAGCAAATGTTACTCTCTGCTCAGTTCTGTACCCTTCTCTCTACTTTCTTATGCCAATTTAAATATGATCAAGCCTCTCTCATCTTAAAATATATAAAGGAAAAACTTCTCCCTATCATAATTCTATATGAACTACTGCCCTGTCTCCTTCCTTCACACACAACCTGTTTAAGAAAGCCATCATTTCACATTCTGTCCATTTTCTCATTTTGAACACCAACTCTGACTCAATAAGTGGCTTATGCCTCACCACTCCATAAAAATGAGCATCACAGACAATATATCATTATCTAATAATCACTTATATATTCTCACCCTACCAGCCTTCTTAGCAGATTCAAAACACCTGAGCTTTCCCCCTTCTTGAAATACTGACTCCTTGGCTTATATCCTCAGTTTGTCTTATCACTTCAACTTTTCATTCCCTTTACTGGCTTTTCCTTTAGTTTCAGGTTTTTATATGCCAGATTTCCTCAAGCCTCAAATGTAGGCCCCTCTGTTTTTCATTCCACACTTTTTTCTAGATTTTCTTTGTTTATTCCCATGACATTTATTACTACCCCATGACAATGACTTCCCAATCTTTCTCTAATGCACATCCCTTCTCTGAACACCAGTTCCATTTATCAAATTGCTCGTTGAGTGTTGAGTATGTTATTAGCACTTCACTTTCACTACAGTCACAAATAAACTTTGAATGTCTGTCTGCAACTTCATCGTCCTCCATTTTTTTCCTATTTTATTGAATAACACTCCTTACAATCCAGTTTCATGTCAGAAATTTAGCAATCATCTTTGACAATATCTTTTCTATACTTCCAATGGTGAGTCAATTATCAAGTCCTACTAATTCTCCTAAATATTTCTAGAATCTGGAGGTGCCAGGGTGGCTCAGTCGGTTAAGCATCCGACTCTTGATTTCCGCTTGGGTCATGATCTCAGGGTCCTCAGAGCAAGCCCTTCATCTGGCTCCATGCTGAGTGTGGAGCCTGCTTGGGATTTTCTCTATCCCTCTCCCCTTCCCCCCCCCCCCACTTGTGTGCTCTCTTTCTCTTTCTCTGTCTCTCTCAAATAAATAAATAAATAAATAAATATTTTAACAAATATTTCTAGAATCTGTATTATTTTCTCCATCTCCACAGAAACTGCCTATAGTCTCCACAGAGGTTACTTTGGAAGACTCCTAAATGTTTCCCTCCATCCAGTCTCAACTCCCTCTAATCTGCTATTGACCAAGAACTCTGAAACTGATATTTTCTTTTTTTTTTTTCCAAAGATTTTTTATTTATTTATTTGACAGACAGAGATCACAAGTAGGCAGAGAAGCAGACAGATAGAGAGAGGTGGAAGCAGGCTCCCTGCAGAGCACAGAGCCCGATGTGGGGCCCGATCCCAGGACACTAGGACCATGACCTGAGCCGAAGGCAGAGGCTTTAACCCACTGAGCCACCCAGGTGCCCTTGAAACTGATATTTTCTAAACATGTATCTGAACCATACCATTCCGTCATTTATAAGCTTTGCTAACTTCCCAGTGCTTTTTAAATACAGTCCAAAATAATTAACAGGATTTTCAAGATATGGTATGAAACTTGCTTGATTGAGAGCCAGTTCCCACTTCATATTTCATGTTCCAGTCACACTGAGGTTGTTTCAATTCCTAGAAAATACCATACCCACCTTGTAACTGCTATTCCTGATGTCTAGACTAGTGGTTTTCAACCAGAGGAGATACTATACCCCTTCCCCAAGACATTTGGTCGTTATAACTGGGGCATGGGATGTTATTGATATGTATGGGTAGAGATCAGCAATTCTGTGAAGTCTCCCACCGTGCATAAGACAACTCCTCATGACAAAGAATTATCCAACCTAAATGTCTGTAATACTGAAATTGAGAAACCCTAGTCTGGAAGGTTTTCTCTTTTACTCATACCCCATGTGACCTCCATGTCTAGATGAAATAAACTTACCTATTTTGTCTCAGCTTAGAAGGCCTATATTCAGAGCAACTCCTCCCTGACTTTTGCCTATAGGTTAGGTCCACCTGCTATACATGCCTATCACATTTTTTCTTTATTTTTGAAGCCTTATTGTAATTTAAAACTAGTTACTTCCTCATTGTATGTTTGCTTTCCTTGCCTGGTTTCTCGTCTATGAAGTTGGGAACTGTGTTTAACACAATACGCTTATCACCTAGCTAGCTATTCAAAGTATTTACTAAATGAGCAAATGAATGGGTGAATGAATAAAGCTATTATATAGATAAAAAGAATGCTAGGCTTACAACACCATGGAAGATCCTAGCTTTGCCGTTAATTAGACAGATCCCTGAACAGGTCCCTTAACATTTCATTTGGCTTCATTTTCAAATATGTAAAATAGGAATAGTAATTCCTATGACAAAGATTTTTATGAAGATTAAATATTGTGATGAATTCTTGAGTATTTTGCAGTAGTACTAGACTTTATAGATTAGAGCAGGAATTGACACAAATACATAGAAGTGAATATTATGAAACAAAAGCTTTAAATACATATCTTTTTACTTGAAGATTTCATTTACAGGTATTTATGAAAAAAATAATTAAGCAAAGATTTAGCTCTGTGTATTTTTATCATTAGTTAAATAAATCAATGAAAATAATAAAATTTAAAATTATAATGGAATATATCTCATAAGGAAGACATATATATGTTTAATATAAAAATTATTTGGAAAAATCATTATACAGATTTTCTATACATATGTTGTATACACACATACACACATCTATACATAAACAGAAAAATATAATGAATAACAAAATAATAAAATAACAAAATACTGATATTAGTTATCTCAAAATTATGGAATTGAGGTAATTTAAATTTTCTTTCTTTTGAATTTCTGAATTTCCTAATTTTTCTACACTGAGCAAGACTTTTAAGATTTAAAAAAATGAATGAGGAAGAACACTTAGCTTAGGTCTTCCTAGGGAGAGACTGTAAGAAGTTGTTGTGTGATGAAGAAGACAAAATCCTTGCTTTTCAGAGGTTTTCAAATTAATTACAAAAATGAAATACCTATGTAGATAAATTAAGTAATGAAAAAAGTAAGAGCAAGATAGATGATGATCAGACATTTAAAGAGCACTTGCTACCACCCAGGCTTTCCATGCATTAATTCATGAAATCTGCAAAACAACCCCATTAGATAGGTTTCAATGTATCCATTTAGTAAGTGAAGAAACAGAGGTTCCTAAGGGATAAATACATTACAAGGTCATAGAGGCAAAAAAAAAAAAAAAAGAAAAAAAGAAAAAAGATAAAGGAGGGAAAAGAAAACTCAAACTCTTGTCCGCTACCTGCTACCTTCAAAACTTAATGTACTTTCCATCAGATCCTTACAAGAGATACACTAAATCAAGTGAGAAAGCAGAGGTGTGATTACTAGCAGTGAGTACATGGAGAAATTAACACTTCAGCTAGCTCTGGAGGATGACTAGGATTTCAATAACAAATGATGGAGGAGAAGGCATGAGGAAAGCCATTTCCTGCCAAAGGAACATCATGAGCAAAAGTGAGAAGTAAATGGACAATTCATAGAATTTGTTTAGGGATTGGCAAGCAGACTGATTTGACTAGAATAGGTTGGAAGCAAGAAGTTTATTTAATCAGTGAAGAGACTTGAAATTTATTTGGTAGAACTCAGAGAGCAACAGAAACAAAGGTGAGATTAGAATACTAAAAAAAAAAAAAAAAATGACATATTAGAAACATAAGATTAATTTTATGAGTACAATTAATGACTAATAACAGATCACTCTGTGCTACTTTTGTGTTCTTTGAAACAGAGAAACTGAGGGGTAGACGGAAACATGGAAAGCCTGGTAGAAATCCCTTCATTCTGTAGTTGAGAAAAATTTGGCTGAGAGAAAAGTTTGGTTGTCCAATGTCATATAACTTTACTGTAACTCAGGTCTCCTGAGTCCAACTTCTGTGCTCTGTTTCAGGAGAAGGCAGCACCTGGCACTGTGTACTTCTCCTAACAGCTTTATGAAATGTGTATTATAATCGCTATTTATATCAAGAGTTACTAAGGCTCAGAGAAATTAAGTAGCTTGTACAAAATTATAGACCAAAAGCTTATCTTACTCAAGAACCCATGACCACTTTATGAATAGAAATATTGCCTTATTCTGCTATTGTGTCCACAATATCTAGTACAAGATTCATAGATACCTGACATAAGTCAATCAGATACCAGCCAGTATTTATTATTCTTGATTAAAATCATATACACAAATTTTATGGACATAAAACATGAGGGGACTATAGCAGGGAAAATAATTTAGAAAGCCATAAATTATCCATTTCATTACATATCAATTTAAATATGACTTGCTTTTGCTAAGAGTTTTACCTTGATTACAGATCACTGGCTTCCACTAATAAATTAAAACTGTTTAGATTTTGAAACTCATATTTCACACCAAGACACAAAATCACCTAATTCACAAATTCAGATATCTATGGGTACGATTTCTTTCCAGATTTACTGGAACTACTAAATAATTAGACTTTAAAACTAGAGTATGACCAGAATTAATGTTTATAAATGTTAAGTCTTCATCCGGCAAAATGGATATGAAAGAGTTCAAACCTGGCCATGTCTGCAGCTGCTACTTTCCTCTCAAACCTGCCAACCTTTCTTCCTAATTTCGGGTACGGGTGTCTAGATATGAGTACCATGGTCATTAGGGGTAATGCTTCATCTTACACAAGAAATTTTGCCTGATGAACAATTTATCTAAAATAGAAGCCTTTTGTGTATGAGTTTTTGTATCTCTTCAAGTACCTGAAAGATAAAACTAAACAAATTCAAGGTGATTGTTGGATGGAAGGTTTATAGACAAACAGGCTAAAATTTCCTTTAAGTGTTCAAAGGGAGATAAATTAGAAAGACACAAAAGATATAAAACAATGCAATTATTTACAAATAGTACTAATTTAATAAATACTTATTACATTAGAAATTATCTTAGGCAACTTGGATGAAGTGTCCTTAAAACTCATAAAACATATCATACTAAGTGAGCAATTCAAGGTGAGACACTGAATATACAAATGGACAATGGATAGACCCCATATAACAACAGACCTCTGATCCACAACCTCTGCATCAACCAGCCCAAAGTATCTAGGACTGTGTCAATGATTGCTGGCTTCTCCAATTTTTGCTCCTGCTTCCAGCTTAGGATCAGATAAAGCCAAATGTTCTCCCTCCTCACGCAGGATGTCCAGCACCTCTAAATTCCCCATGCCAACAAGCTCTAGGTGGAGCAGATCTGAAGCCTTCTCTTTCTTCCACTATGAGGTGTCCGTACTCTACCGACTTTCGATTTCTGCCACACCCAAATGATAGTGACAGACTCTCTTGCTATACAGCGAGTTCTGAATAAATATCCTCTGCTTGTTCTCATTTGAGCACTCTTTATTCAGGTCCACAAATATTTGCAGAAAGTAACAGTTACTTTTACGAAGGATGACCATTTGTCCCAACCTACCAGGTTTAGCACAGGGTTTTGTCCCCTTTGTCACAGTGTAATTAATAACATCCCCTTTTTATTCTCAAAAATGTCCTTTTTAAAAAGAGAAATCATATGGGCACCCTCAATTTAGATTAATTGCTCATTAGACAAATGGGTTAACAGGCAATCTGGTGCTAAGTAACTTGACTTAGAGCAATGACAGGTGACAATAAAAAGTGGACTGAGCTATTAGATAACTAATTTAGTCTATTATCATAAAATCAAGTTAGGGGGAGAGGCGTATCCTACCTACTATATCTGGTTTTCTTTGATGGGATTTCTAGCTTTAGTAAACATGAGATGGGATTTTAAGAAGTGTCCTCCTTTCCCCTTGAAACATTCCTACCACCCCTGCAGGATGATGCAGAGTTACCATAGCAAATACTTCTCCCACGCTGCTAGACCTTCCCATTGCAGGCTAACTTCCGTTCTGTTCTGTTTCCATTTTCCTCTCTCTTTCTCTGCTACAGAGTAAGTCACTCTAAGACAAGATTGCAGACTGTAACATTCTCTCCAGATTCTTTTCTTTGAAAGCAATTTGCTGCCTGCCTGCTCTTCTACAACCTACTGTGCCTGTCCAGAGATGACCCTTGATGTCAGGATGTAGAAAAATGTGGCAGACAGGAGACATGACCAAAGAAAACAAGGGCAAGGCTGGAATGAGTCAATGGAAAGTAAGGATTCTTCAATTTGCTGATCTCAAGTGTTCTGTTTTCCAGTGAAACAATGAAGTTTTGTAATCTACCTAGCCAACTTACATAAATACATGGCTTTTCCCTAAAGAGTAGCACTTCCTGGGCAGAGTGATGTAGGTTCAAGGGCTTCAAAGTCAGAAACACTTAAGCTTAAATCCATAAGGTCCATGATAGTGGATACCATTTCTCTTCTGCCCAGCACTGTAAACCAGCATGGAATTTGGCAGGGACGAAACAGGTCTTTGTTCTCTGAATGTCTGATGGACGTGGAATCTACCAGTTGTAAGTACTATGACTTTGGTGCGTTACATAATTTCTCTGAGCTTCAGTGCCTTCATGTGGAAAGTGAGAAGAATAAAGCTACTTTATAGGGTTGCTGTGCAATTTAAATTAAATAGGGTATGGAAAATACCTTGCAGATGCCTGGCCTATAGTATACATTTGATAAATAGTCACTGCTATTGTTCTTGTCACTGTCACTCAATAGGTCATGTTTAGGAGGATCATAATGAATAGACCTTTTAGTAAATGCTTCCAACAATAAATTCTGATTATTTACATTTGGTTGCCTCTCGAATTAGACTACAACCTGCTTAACTGTCACTCACATTTATGAATTTTTAAGTTTGGAGCATCTGCACTGTGCTAAGAATATTCTTGAGCTCTGCTAGATTTCATACTGCTTTTTCAGTGTTCTAAAAATGCCTAATTATGAGAAGATTAATAAAAAATTTTTTGGCTGTCTGTGGGTGTTGCCTGATTCTAAGCCCTCATCGGAGCAAATATGGCTATTTCAGTCTCATTACTAGAAAAGTAAAATAAGGATATTTTCAAAATAGATATAACACAGACCTCCTGTTCTTCCTAACTTATACAGTGACAAAAATCGTGAATGACAAATAGACTTCCTGAAACAGGGAGGCTAATTTCCTATATTCATGCACATATGCATATACACTATAAATACCTATAAATCTGTATGCATTCATTAATGAAGGTTTATTGAGCACCTACTAAGTGCTTTTTGTGCCAGATACTATAGTAGGCATTGAGTATATAGAGTGAACAAAACATACATCCTCCTCCCTTTGTGGAGTCAATTTCTCTGTTTCTCGTTTGCTCCCTGTGCACATACACACGTCTCCTAAGAGCCCATATGCTTATATGTGTGTGTGCATGTGTGTATAAAATATACATATAAATATGCCTCAGAAGCTAGGACTACATGATATGACTTCTCAGGAGAGTTTGGGGCTCAAAGAAAAGGTGGGGCTTAGTAACAATGGGGCATCACCTCCTCGTGTGTTTAATTATTTACTTCAAATCTATTTTTCTCTTGCCTTGTTCCAAATAGTATTTATGGCAGACTCCTCCAGATGACAATGAGCTCTCCATTTCCCTTTGGGCAGGGGAGGCCTAAAGGGCAGGTAGGTCATGACTATGCTGGCTAGTCAGCTTATCTTTGCCAGAAGCACATCTGTATTAAACCTTGAATACACTATCAGAAAATAACTGACACTTTATAAAAATGATGCTTCCATTTACACTGCAAGTCTCCATTACCATTTAGAAGGTCTCATGATATGCTAGGAACCATGCTGAGAGGTTTTGAAGCATTATCTCGAATCCTTACAACAACCTTATGTGGTAAGAATTATCTCTATTTTAAATACAAGAAATAAAGTTTGCATGATCTCAGACTCGTTATACACAGCATTAAGAGACTGAGCCTCATAATTCAGAGCACATGTTTAAGTTCTGGATAATAGTACTTCATAGCATTTTTACACAGAGTAAATGAAATAGTAAACCCTTGGTACATGTTTGTAAGCAAGGTAGGTCCTATTATTAAAATCAGAAGCATAAATAGAAATAAAATACTTTGATTTGCTCATTATTATTCTTCCCTATTGTAAATACTGACCAGTATTCAATTTCTAGTTAAGCATAGGTTTTCACATAGGTAAGTATGTCTTTTTAAATTAAATATATTATATATTAATAATGGCTTCTGATTATTTTAGTTTGCATATCCAAGACTGAATAAAGGACATGCAAAAATATATGTGACTGACTTTAAAGAATACATAAATAAGCATAGATCATTCTCAAGTGTATATAGGCACTAAATTAATTCATGTAGAAATCCACTTTCATTCTTTCTACATGTAAAGCTTTATGAACTACGCATTAGTGCTCTCTCTCTTGAAAATGTTTGCATGTGCTTGACTTATTGGAAACCATCATTGAAGGCATGAGTTTAGAAAACTGCATTATTATAAATTTCCTCTTGAGCATTCATTGCCCATAGGTGGTAACCTTAAAAAGCTTGTAATGTGTCCTTTTGAAATAAACAGTTTATTAATTAAATGCTCTTACTCTTCTCTCAGAGTAGCAGTCCAATTATGCTTACTTCTTCCCTAACATACCTTTCATCAGCCACTAAGTATCCAGAAAAATCTAAGAAGTAAAATACATCACCATCTCTAATGGTCCCATTAGCACAACATGTTTCTTGGCCCCTAAGATTAAATTCAGAACTTCATTTAATTCCAATTTTCACCAAGAGTTAAGTGCTGCAGTGTACTATAAAGAGGACTTGACACAAAGTCAGAGATTTGTGACTAGGCCTTTATCTTCAATTGCTCAGATGTAAAATAAATACTAGGGGACAGGAAATGGAGATGAAAAATATACAAGAAAAAAAAATTTTTTTTTTTACAAGAAAATTTTTAAAGTCCTTATCAAACACAAGGTTTCATGTTCATGTATTAACAGTCCCAGAACCACATGGCTGAAAGGGCACATTGAAGGTTATTTAATCTGTTCCTATAATCTGAAACCAATTTAGACCTAGAGGTAATTTTCCCACTTGTCTTTACAATCTATTCTAAATTTAAATTCAAGAGTCTCCAAGACCCTCTCTGTGAGCTGAGCCTTCTTACGCCTCCAGCTTACTTCCTACCAGTCTCCAAAAGTGCTTTTAGTTCCAGGAGGCTAATCTGCTCACTTTACCCATTTCACCTTGTAATTGGATTTCATGAAACTTTTCCTACCTTTTTTTTATCTCTCCAGCTACTATGTGAGCCTAAATCTTCATCATTTCTTAACTGAACTATTATAATCATATCATACTGATCTTTCTGGCTTTGGTCTTATGTCACTTTCTACATCTTTACATTGACTCTTTCTCCTTAAGGAAACAAATCTGCTCATATTATTTTTTGAGGTGAGGCTAGGGAAGGGTCCTACAGTTCTTCATTATCTGTTGAATAAGATCCAAATGCCATCTAGGTCTTCGATTATTTCTGCTCACCATGATTTTTCTATTTGAATCTTCTGTTTGGGTACACTCTAGTTTTCTATATGTAGTCTCTTCCTGGAATACTCTTCCCTCTTTCCTTTTTTAATCTCATTCTTTCCCCACTATGCCATGCTGGAGGAGACTTGGGAGGTTAGCCCAGAAAAAATACAAGCTATCTTGAGAAAGCTAACTGGAAGCCCACCTAATCCAAATTTTAGCTTTGTAACCATGGACAATTTAATTAACCTTATTTTCCTCATCAATAAAAAGGAAACCATGGTCCCTAATTTTCAGGGCAGTTGTGATTATTAAGTGAGATAATAAAAATTGAGCTACTGATTTAAAGTCTAAAAAATTTAGACTACCTGGCTTATGGTAGTCATTGTTCCTTTAATTGTGCTCCATTCTAATCTACTTTCCACATTGAAGTCAATATAGATCTCTCTAAAATGAAGAACAAATCACATCCCTCCTTTTAAGGCCCTTCAAGTTTCCTACTTCCACAACTTATAAGGCCCTCCCTTGTTTTATAATATAGCCATAATTCTCACCATTGCCCTCCTTCAGTCAGGCTCCAGCCAACTAAAGTGCTTCAAGTTGTTCAACTCTTACCTCTGGGCCTTAGCATTTGTTGTTTCCTCTTCCATGAACACATTCTTTCAAGCTCCCTTTCTCCATAGGTATCCTATATGAAGTATTACCAGATTTCCTTTTCTATTTGATTTTATTGCTCTTCTTGCAATGAAGGTTAGGATCTGTGTCAGTCTTGGTTACTGTGAATCTCTAGCACCCTGCAAAGCTCTTATTTGTAATCTTCAAGCTACTTCAATCCTACCCTCCCTATAAGAACAAATCTCAAGCTTCACCTGGGACCCCTGCATTGACTTCTACTTTTTCTATCATCTGGGGTGCCTTTACCAACTGGGCCACAACAAAGTATATTCCATGATGAGACAGCAATATAACACTAAAGAAGGGGGAAATCAAGAAATAATAGTCAGGAGAGGTATCTTAGAGGAGAAAAAACTCTGACCTGAATATTGAAGAATGGGTAGATTCAAGGAAAGTAGACAGAAATTTCCAACCAGGGTAAATAGGACAAAGAATGATGATTCTTTTATTCACTCAACAAATCTTTATTTAGCACTTACTAAATTATTTAGCAAGGCCCTATGCTAGCAGCATACAGTACACTAGAGTTGATGAAGGAATAGGCTTTACTGAGCAGAGGTTATGGGCAGGAATTAAGACTGAACAAATTTGGGGCACCTGGGTGGCTCAATGGTTAAAGCCTCTGCCTTCGGCTCAGGTCATGATCCCAGGGTCCTGGGATCAAGCCCCACATCAGGATCTCTGCTCAGTAGGGAGCCTGCTTCCCCCTCTCTCTCTGCCTGCCCCTCTGCCTACTTGTGATCTTTGTCAAATAAATAAATAAAATCTTTGGAAAAAAAAAAAAAGATTGAACAAATTTGGGTGGGACCTGACTTCAGGTGGCAATAATCCCATTGGCCATTGGTGTGGTCCTGCTGTGAAAACTGGGGCTCCCACTTGACTTTATGATGCTTCACTCATTTATCTTGTTTATTATCTGTTTCCTCCACTGTGTCCCTAGCTCTATGTGGATTGTTTTGGTTCTTTGTTTGTTTGTTTGTTTTGTTTTGTTTATTTCCTACTATATCTCTAGCACTTGGAACCTTATCAGATACAAGGCAAACAGTTGAAAAATATATGCTAAGTAGTGTGATAAGCCTATCTGCCACACCACATAAAAATTTATTAGTTGATACATCTGTTTTCTCCACTGGACGAGGACTGCCACACTTTTTCTGTAAAAGTCCAGTTAGTAAATATTTTGCTTTCAGGCCACACAATCTCTGTTGCAACTCTTCAATTCTGTCATTGAAACATGAAAAACGGTCATAGATAATATGTAAATAAATGAGCATGGCTGTATTTCAATACAACTTTATTTACAAAAAACAAGTGACAGGCTGCATCTGGTGTATGGGCTATCGTTTATAGACTTCGTACTAGACTATAAGCTCCTTGGGGGAAGGAAATTACTCATTTTCACTGCACTATCTTGCCCAATGCCTGGCACATAACAGGTGCTCAATAGTAATACCTTTGAAAGCTTCCTCTGTGTCGGTCACTGCTCTAAATACTTTACAAGTATTAATACACTAATCCTCATAATAACTCTTGGTCTCATTTTTCTTATTTCACAGATGAGATAAGTTTGGCCCAAGGTAGGTTAAATAACTAGCCCACAGATCCATGGCTGCTAAGCAGGAGAAATGGGATATTGGCAGTTGGACCCCAAAGTCTGTATTTTCATTCATAACACTATATGGCCTCTCAATAAATGAGAATAAATTAACTTGACAAGCAGAAGACCTTAGACTTCATACAATAGGCCATGCTTCTCAGAGTTGTTTAGGGAGAAGAGCACTCAGAAGATCTAATACTAAGTGATATTTAATTTCAAAAACCAAATTTAACAAAATTATCAACAGAAAAGAAGACCATGGGGGCACCTGGGTAGCTCAGTGGGTTAAAGCCTCTGCCTTCGGCTCAGGTCATGATCCCAGGGTCCTGGGATCGAGCCCCATGTCAGGCTCTCTGCTCAGCGGGGAGCCTGCTTTCCTTCCTCTCTCTCTGCCTGCCTCTCTGCCTACTTGTGATCTCTGTCTGTGAAATGAACAAATAAAATCTTTAAAAAAAAAAAAAGAAAGAAAGAAAAGAAGACCATGATATATGTGGTCAAAAAGAATCACAGATACAAATATCCCTCACTCTTTCTACAAAGGAAGTTGCAAATTGAGCTTGATTATTTCTGGACTTTGTGACTATTTGCGACTTCTATATTTGTGTGGTCATCTGCCAGCACTCAACTAGCTCACAGAGATACGAAGTGCCAAAAACTGGAAAAGTGTTGATAGGAGGATAACTTATAAATGAGCATATTACATCCATTAGTTTATCTTTGGTTTGCCAGTTGGTAAAGGACTCACTTTTGACTTTGGTGAAATACACATTGGGACATCTAAAATTTAATTCTGAGGTTCTGATAAACACAGCAGGAGAAGGCTTAACAGAGAAGGGGAGGCAGTACATATTTCCAGAGAAGAGAAGCCTATAAGCAAGACCACAATCACTCACAGCCAGGTATCAGGCTGTGGTTGAGGACCTGAGGCAACTCTTAATACCTCCTGTCCTCATTTATCTGCATGGTTCTCCCTCTTATGCCTGATGATTTTACAAATGTAGACACTTCGATTGAAATCTCTTTGACTCTAGTAATAATCTCAAGCAGTGCAAAAAAGATGAACAATGTTCCTGAAAATCAACATAGGTGGATGTTTGTATAGAAAGCTCAAATAGCAAGCTTTTCACAAGGGAGACAATTCCAAATGGAAAAAAAAAAGAAGAAGAAGAAAGAAGCTCACATTTACGGAAGATCTATTCTAAGCACTACATTGGTATTGTTAGCCTTGTTTTTAACATAGAAGGAGAAGCTCATTAAACATGTGTAAATTTTCACAGTTCTGCCAGAAGGAAATAGAACAGCTTAGACATGAACCCAGAGCAAATTTGAACTCGAGTGTATTAGATACCAATGTCCATTGTGTTTTCCCTATACTATGGGTCTTGACCAACTTCACATGTTAAACCTGTGTTAAAATCTTATCTTTTGTCTTCAATTTTCTAGGACATAATTTGGCAGTTCTGTGTTTCTAGCTCTTTGTGTCTAAAATAAGAATGGTAATATTGGCCCTTTGCTACTGTAGGCACTAGATATGTGCTAAAGGAAGAAACATAATTAAGAGAATCATAAAACCTCTGCCTGAAAGATACTTTATAGCATAATTTGTTCAGCCAATAGATAAGGAAAATGAGGACCAGATAGGTTATTTGACTCACCCAAGGTGACAGAAAACATACTACCCTGTGGAGTATATAATTATATAACAGCACAATATCAAGAGTAAGTTTTCTGAAAATTTAAAAGACGAGTCTTTAGAAAGTCAAAGTCTAGAATCCGTTGCATTTCAAACCAGCGGTTCAAGAAAATAAGGGATCTTTTCATGTATCTTTATACTGGAGTTCAGATATTAATTTTCCTCTTTCAGACATATTAACAGTCAACATCTGCTGAATGTCTATTATAAGCCAAGCACTATCTTTTGTATGAATTAACTGATTTTACCCTCACAACTCTAAGGGAGAGATACAATTATGCAAATGAAGAACTGAAGAATCATTGTGCAGATAAAGAACATGAAGACGAAAAGATTAAGTACTAGCCTGGGTTCAGACAGGAAAAGATTCAAGCCTAGCCTTCCTAGCTCCAGATTCTCTGCTCTTAACCACTACACTATATCATCTCAATATTATACTGCACGGCCTTCGTGTATTTTACTATATCATTACAGGATCACTAATTATAACTTCATGGTTGTAAATTGTATTCATTTTCTTACCTCGTTTAATTTATTAGCATTTATACATAATTTAGTCTACATTATATATGATATTTAAAAATAAAGTAGTGCTTTATAAAACAAAAAAACACTTTCATGGCCCACCTTTCAGTCACTTATTTAGGGCCACCTCACTTACTTTTATTCAGAGCTGATCTCCTCAGCCTTAGAAAGCAGAGGCCAACGCCTTTGAAGTCTGACTCAACTGCCACCTCCTTTTTGAAATGTTGCTCATCCTCTCAAGGCAAAATGGGTCACTCTTTCCTCTGTACTCCTGGGGAGTTGTATTCTTTCATTACATTGCATTGTTTACATAACTATCTGCTCACATCAAAAAAAGGTCTTGGGGCACCCGGGTGGCACAGTCGGTGAAGCGACTGACTCTTGGTTTCAGCTCAGATCATGATCTCAGGGTCCTGAGGTGACTTCTGTGTCTGCTCAAGCTCCCTCTCCCTCTGTCTCCCTTCCCCCTCTTAAATAAATAAATCTTTAAAGAATAATATATTTTTTTAAAAGGTCTTAGTCCCTTGCATGTAGCATTAGGACTGGTAGAAAGCAGGTGTTCTTTACCTCAATAAGTAAATGTATGCATTTTTAAATCACAAAAAATATGTAAAGATCACCAACTAAGCCCTGTTTTCATGGTATGACTGCTGTGCACACTTCTGGAAAGCTATATCAGCAAGAGCTGGACTTTAGTGCCTTCATTTTCTGAGCAGAACCATGAAACCATACAGCACACTTGTGAATAGGGAGTCAGCAGAGAAGACAAATCTGTGCTTGAGTCTCAGTTGGTTACTTAATAGATGTGTGATATTGGGATATTTGTAGCCCCTTATTACTGGGGTGTTGTAAAAAATAAATTTAAAAGCTATAATTTGCTTAATACTGTATTTGAAGCATAGAATGTATTCCATGTATATTAGTAGTTGATAATATTAGGACTGCTCTTTGAAAAACTATGCGTTGGTTATCTTTCTACATCTTTTTGACTGGCCTTTTTTTCTTCTCCCCTGCTCCCTCCCAGCAAGTTCCAATTCTCCATTCCAAAACCCTACTTCATTAATCAGTTAAAAAACCCACAGGAACAAATCCTAATAGGGAATAGTGGTTGGAGAGTCCCTGAATCACATCCTATAGGAACATACTTATATTAACTACACGGAAGACAGCTCTGGAATCACGTAACAACACTTGCTGACTGTAGAATCCCATATGAATCCACGGCATTTATTTAGCCCCATTGGTCAAAAACTCTTTCTTGGAACTTAGGGCTTCCAAATTTGCCTCTGGGTTGTTTATACTCGGCTCCAGCAAAAGGCTAAGCAAACATTAAGCTAATAAGCTGTGATCTTTCAATCACCATTATTTCCAGTTCCCAAAGTTAGCTCAGTATGCAGCCAGAAAGACACAGATGTGTCTTGGAGGAAGTAGGAATTCCATGTCAATAAAACACCAGGGTGATATTACAGGGAGGCAACTCCAGTGAAGTTCCCTTTTGCAAGCTTAGGTTCGCTATTTGAGCTAAGTGTCATTAAAGGGCCTTCCTTGCCTACTAAATTCCAGTAGCCAATATTTAGGTTTCTATAAGCTTCATAATTGTAGCTACAGAATTAGTACCATACAAATCTTAGCAATCCTCAAAAACCTTCACGGGCCTCCGTGATTGACCACACACCCAAGTTCTAAACACTGGTCTCCAAGATAGTTTTGCTTAACAACAGATCTATATTGGATTTGAGGTTTAACATATTATGCTCCCTTAGGCATGCTCTTGATATTTGACCTTTGGCCAGCACTACAGGCACCTACCTACCACTCTGGCTCAGGCTTCTGAGCATGGCTTGTCATATAACCTCCCCACCAGAGAAGGGTTTTATAGAGCCTGACTTTGCTTAAATGCTTGGGAACTTTAGTTTCACAAATGCAAATGAAGGATTCAAAGCAAACCAAGGGTCTATTTCAATTCCAAGGGTTTCCATTGGCTTGGAGGCTTTATACAGAATCCTAATGATGATTGTTTTAGGGAAATATTCCCTCAGGCATTTAAAATGCTCTATAATACTAAAACTCTCCACGGAAGAATTTAAGGCAACGAGTATGTAATAATTACTAAATACTCAGCTAGATGTTCTAGAGGAGAATGTTTAAAAAGGAGAAATATATAAAACAGGGCCCTGCCATTTAACAGCATATAATTTAATTGAATGAAAGGACGTTTTCTATAGTATTTGCAAATACTTCCTAGTGTACTTACACTTAATCGTAATTATTTGTCTTTGTATCTCTTTCCCCAAGAAGACTTTGACTTATTAACTACACAGCTTGGGGTTTTTTTTTTTTTTCACCTGTAGACTCCTAGAGCTTAGCACAGTGCCTGGTATCATATTCGTTAAATAAAGACATAAATGATAATAAGATATGTAGTTATATGGAAAAAAAAATAAAAATAATAAATTCTATGGATGTCAGTGCAGGGAGATAACATTATTTAGTGGTCCAAGACAGGGTCACAGATAAAGGAAAACTTAATCAACTTGTGAGAGAAATCCTGAGTATATAGAAAGATATGGATAGGATGTTCTCTTGAGTATGGGGAAAACAAAGAATAAAAGAAGAAATGTGGGTCATTGAAGTATTATTTATAATAGCCAAGAAATGAAAGCAACATAAGTATCCCTCAATGGATGAACAGATAAAGAAAATGTCACACACACACACGAGTATTTTTCAGCCATAAAAAATTAAATTTTGTCATTTACAACAATGTGGATGGACCTTGGAGTAATTACAATAGGTGAAATAAGTCAGACAGAGAAACATGAGTGCTGTATGATCTCATTCTTACGTGGAATCTAAACAAACAAACAAAAATTAATTCATACATAACAGAGAACAGATCAGCAGTTGTTAGAGATGGGAGGTGAGGGTAGGCAAAATGCGCAAAGATAGTGAAAAGGTACAAACTTCCAGTTATAAAATCAATAAGTCATGGAGATATAAAATACAGCATGGTGACTATAGTTAATAATACTGCATTGTATATTTGCAAGTTGCTAAGAGAGGAGATCCTAAAAGTTCTCATTACAGGAAAAAACAATTTGTAACTACATGTGGTAATGGATGTTAACTAGACTTACTGTAGTGGTTATTTTGCAATATATAGAAATGTTGAAGCCTTATGTTGTATGCCTGAAACTAATATAATGATACATGTCAATTATGTCTCAATTTAAGAAAAAAAGCAGAATAAAGGCAACAAAAAAAAAGAAAGAACATGGAAATGTGCATAGACAATGAGGAAGAGACTGGTTAAGTAAAGGCTTAGAAATTAGTAGATTTAAAGTTTGGTTTTGTAAGAGTGGTGATTCTGAAATACTCACTAGGGAAAAGAACATGCATTTAATGAGTATCTATTATGTGCCAGATCATCACAAGGGATTTCACACATATCATTCCCCCTTTTTTTTTCCTTTGAGAGAAAGAGAGAGAGGAGAGAGAGCACATGCATGTAAACAGGGGGCGGGGCAGAGGGAGAGAGAGAGAGAGAGAGAATCCTAAGCTGGTGTCATACCCAGAACAAGCCCAACATGGGGCTTAATCTTGCAACCCTGAGATCATGACCTGAACTGAAATCCAGAGGTGGATACCCAACTGACTGAGCTATCCAGGTGCCCCATAGCATCCCATTTTAAGGAATGTTTTATTGTCCACACTTTACTGTTGAAGACATTACTCTTAGGGACACAAATGCCTTGTGTTAGGACACAGTGAGTGAATGTCAAAGTGGAGACTTGAACCTAATTCTATTTGACTCGACACTCTTTTTATTTCCCCACAGCATCTTGTATTCAAACTTGACAAGTCTTCCTCTTGGGTCCTACACTATTATGAAACCCTCCTGGTTTCCTCCAAATCTTGCATCCTCCCCAAAGGAAATCAAGACATTTTTAATGTTTGTTATTTCCCTACACACAAAGATAATGCAATTTTCCCTAAATTCCAATTTTCCTTACATTTAAACATAATCTCATGTATTTCTCTACCCAAATGTCAATTATTTTTTTTAAAGATTTTATTTATTTATTTGACAGAGAACACAAGTACACGGGGTAGGGGGTAGCAGGCTCCTGCTGAACAGAGAACCCGATGTGGGACTTGATCCCAGGACCCTGAAGGCAGAGACTTTAACCCACTGAGCCACCCAGGTGCCCCCAAATGTCATTTATTTTAACATTTTCTTCAAAAGACATATCCACCAATTATTCAACTGCATCTATTCTTTTCACTCTCAAAAAAGAAGGGCCTACAGTAAATACCCATCCTTTGATGAGGAAGATGGTAACTAGGACAATGACAACATTTTCAGTTTCCTCATTGTTCACAAACCTTGCAGATTTTCGGATATATAATACTCTGGAGCTAAGGCTGATAAACACAGTCCTCTAACAAGTTGAGGTTTCTCTCAGGTCAGGTATAACTAGCACTATTCAATATTTATGAAGCAGTGTTCCTCTTGTTGAGAATTTGCTCTGTTCCTTTGGTAAAAGATGTATTGAAACGGGACTTTGGGCAGCTGAGAGGAGAGCAGGCTCAGGTTTCATGCCTCCTAATTGGTTGGAGGTGAGTAAAGCCTTTATATAGGACTTCTGTGGTGCTCTGCTTGGTAGGTGCCTGTCCCACAATCTGCACAAGCTTAGATGAAAAGAATTTTCAGCATGGATGTTTGAATAGAATGTATAATTGATAGCACAGGTGGGTAAAAATCCCAACAGCTAGGATCTTACACCAGTGCAGCTCATGCCTGCTCTACCCACCTCGCTAGCCTATTGTGAAAGCTGTTTATAGCAGAAATGCATTGTGTAAATGCAAGGCAGAGCGATCAGCCTAACCCAATCCCTGGGTCTTAGCATCCAGCCATGATCCCATGCATAGTTCCAACCCTTCTCTCTTCTCTTATATCCTACTCATTCTTAATTCTGGCTCTTGCTTAGCTATTGTCTCCAACCCTAAATTCTAACCCAAGGTTTAGTGTGTGTGTGTGTGTGTGTGTGTGTGTGTGTGCGTGCGCACGCACGCACACCTTGAAAGGCTTATGCTAAGTGAAATAAGTCAGAGAAAGATGAACACCATATGATCTCACTTATATGTAGAATCTAAACACATAACGAATGCACACACATGCATACAACACACATACATGTATATATTCAAATACACAGACACACTCAGATACTTTGTAAGTACATGTTTGTTTATTCACTAGATAATTCATTCATTTATCATCATTTATTGAACCCCTACCACATGCCAAAATGTTAAATGGTAAGGACATAGTATTAATAAAATAAAAGAACTAGAGTCCTTAAATATATCCCTTCCAAGCAACTTTCATTTGTTTTATTTTTTTTTAAGATTTTATTTATTTATTTGACAGACAGAGATCACAAGTAGGCAGAGAGGCAGGCAGAGAGAGAGGAGATGGAGGTTCCCTGCTGAGCAGAGAGCCCAATGCGGGGCTCAATCCCAGGACCCTGAGATCATGACCCGAGCCGAAGTCAGAGGCTTCAACCCACTGAGCCACCCAGGTGCCTCCAATCAACTTTCATTTTAAGGCAGTGGTTTTTTTGAACATTTTGCAAATAAAAGTATATGAAATTAGTCATTTATCATGACAAAAAAGTGAAGGGTCTTTAGCCGACATGGGAAAATGGAGTCCAGATCCCTGCTCATGCCCAGCTGATCCTCAATCAGATCCTACAAGAGCCCTTTAGTATGAATGATCCCTCCACAACCATACCTAGCTCTACTCCCACTTCATCACTTCTTCAATGGCCCCTGAGACAGACAACTGGTGCTATAAGTTTTTGACTGAGAAAATAAAGGAACAAACAAAGAGAGAACCATAAAATTTTCCAACATTTCCTGCATATATTACTCATGCTCACAAGTGCAACAGCAACTACATGGGACCCACAATGTACTAATCAAACACATACAAAGTGCTTTACAACCATCATCTCACACAATCCTTAACCACCTTTGACAGTAGCATCTTATCATCTTCCTCTTATAGATAAGAAAATGGATTCCATGAAGTAGAATAACTTGCTTCGGGTCCCATGGGGAGTGTACGTGGAGCCCGAGCTTAAACCCACGATGTTGGACTCTTCTACTGCCATGGATATGACAGAGGTGAAGTAAACAATATGATACAGTATAAGATCACTAGACAGACCTTGAACACAAGTTCTGCCCTGTCTCTTACTGGAAAGATAAACTTGGGCAAATTATTTTGTTCTCATGAACCTCAGTTCCTAATGTTAAAAAAATAGAAAAACAAAAACAAAACAAAAACAAATTTCCATGTTCACTATGAAGATCACTTGAGATAATACATGTGAGGTTTACTGACTCTAGAGTCCTCGTCTTTTTATCCTTATGTTCCTAACAACCCTAGCATTAGTGCCAGGCAAGCATTTCGACAAATATTTAAAAAGAAACACCACACTGCTTAGCACAGTGCAAGGCGCATGGGATAGGCTCACTAAATAGTCTCTCCTCTCATCTGTAGAACTTCCTTACAGACACACATTTTAGAGTCACCTGCTTTGTTTTGTTTTTTAAGATTTTATTTACTTACTTGAGAGAGAGAGCAAGCACAGGCAGGGGGAGGGGGTAAGAAGGGCAGAGAGAGAGGGAGAAGCAGACTCCCCGCTGAGAAAGAAGCCTGATGGGAGACTGATCCCAGGACTCTGGGATCATGACCTGAGCCAAAGGCGGAAGCTTCAATGACTGAGCCACCCAGGTGCCCCTAGAGTCATCTGTTTTAAAATTTCTTACAATATGGTGAAAAAGATAATAGCAATAGTATTAAAAAGTTGAAAGACTGTGGGAAAGATGGCCAAGGACTCTTCTATTTCTTTCTTTAATGCTAGTTTTGCAAAGCAAAATAAGCTAGTAGTTGGTAATTTACTTCCCCCAAAACGCAAGGGGGTTAAAAAATGATCTACTTTAACTAAAATTGCCTTTTCAAGTTCTCACCTTTTTTTTTTGGTTGTTAAATATTTTATTTATTTATTTGACAGAGGGAGAGAGAGATCACAAGTAGCCAGAGACAGGCAGAGAGAGAGGGGGAAGCAGGCTCCCCACTGAACAAAGAGCCCATACAGGGCTCGATCCCAAGACCCTGAGATCATGACCCATGCCGAAGGGAGAGGCTTAGCCCACTAAGCCACCGAGGCACCCTCAAGTTCTCATCTTTAATAATCCCATAAGACTACCTTGGAATAGTTAGAGAGACTCATTATCTTTTACCCCTTATCTTCTAAATATTCTCTATAGTAAATTGCACTGACTCCCATAATAATGTGCCACAAGACTCTAAAAAACATCTCAGGACCACTTCACAGCTGAAAGTCAAATCTCTAATTATCATTCACAACCAAATAATTTCAGGATCTCATAAAATACAACTTTTCTGAAAGCCTTTAAGTATTGCTGTGCAATAATGCACCACTGACATATTTAAAGGACGTGTCTATGGTAACATACGCCTATTATTGGAAACCTTGAACACCCACGGTAATTCTCGAGAATTCAGTCACAGAATCAAATTGGAGGGAAAAATATCTGTACTATATTGTGATTTAAGAATAAAGACAAGCAGGTCTGCCCTTTCACTTTAAGCATTTTGCTCACGGTCACATCAGTCAAATCTGCAAGGGACTATAAAGCCCTTAGAATAAACCGTTAGCCCACTCTAGAGCCTGCTTCAATAAGGCATCAGCAGAGGAAGTCTGATACCATTATTCATTAGCTCTTCCGGAGACAACTTAAATTATTATGTTAATCCTCTTTGCATTTAGATTAAAAGCACATTTCTAGTGAAAATAGAAAATGTGAATTTTAAGAAAGACAGGAGAATAGCTATACTTAACAGCTTAATTTCAGGATCACCTTGGAGATGTATGTTCAAATGATTCAGGTGAAGGCACACTGAATACAGATCTACACTTCACACAGTTTATAGCACATAAGTGCTCAAAGACATCTCTTGTCATCCCCATGATCACCATCATTCTTGGATCTAAGCTGCTTACTTTCAGGTAACTTAATATCAGCGAGTATCTGAACTGGAAGGAACCTCAAATTTCACCTAGCATAGGCCCCTGACTTTGCAGAGGGGAAATGGGAAGATGTCTTGGTGAAGGTCAACAGTAAGTTAATAGAAAATTTAAAAACCAAGACCTTTGTTCTTCTCACATCTCTAAGCTGCATTAATTAAAATATGTCAATTGTGCAAGAACCATGTTTCCATTGGATCATGCTAACTGTAACTGTACCAATCAAACCTTTCTAGAATCACTGATAATAGAGAACTTGGTTATGAAGATGAAGAAAAATTAAGAAACCCAGATTCTTTTACTAATTTGTAATTCAAAATAAAAAGTTCAGTTTATTATGTGTTTGTTCATTTTCCTCCCTCTGCTATCAGAAAAAAAAAAAAAACAGAAAAGTATGTGATTAAAATTCATGTTTGAAACCTCTTTGATTTGCACTAAAATAAAATTCATATACATATTAAGGACAATTTCTAAATATCTCAACCCTGGCAACTACTTTGAATTTCTTCTTCTAAGGGGTAGTAGTACTTAGGTTAACTGATTTTTGAAGTGTTTTTCTCCTTCTATTCTTAGGTAATGTGCATTACCATCACTAAATTTTAACTAGTAAATGTATTGATGATGATGAAAAATGTAATTTAGTATAGGCACTAACACTAGGTCTATTTCCATTTGTTATCTACTCTACGCCCCCAAAATATTTATTTCCAACTACTCCCTGAAGTAGAGACCCCAAACATGCTTTCCTTTTCTCCACATGGAGCAAGTGAAAGACAACATTCCTTTTGCCATAGTGTAGTGTATTCAAGATGTTTTCTTCATTCAAGAGTCACTGATTGGGTATGAAATGCGCAGGTAGTGACTTAAGAATTTACATGTATTGTTATTGCACTTAGTCACTGAATATTTCATATGAGTAAGATTATATCAATTCTGCAGATGTGAAAATGGAGGCCTGGGTTAACAGTCAAAGGATGTAGAAATCTACTCCAAGTCTTTCAGATTTAAAAAACTAATGTATACATAAGCATTTAAACCACAAAATAAACATAACTCAATGTATCATAAATAGATATATGAACAAAATATTATGAAAACACACACACCACCACCACCAACCACCACAGTGTGATTAATTCCCTAAGGACCGTCAGAAAATTATTTTTAAATCCATGTCCTCGGTTGGCCCAAACAATTTATAATAATTTTTGGGAGGAAACTGAGGTGTATATTTTGCTATTATTTATACAGTAAAACTGGAACACTCTGTTCCTCATATAAATATATCATAAGATGCCTAAACCTTTCATTGTAGGGGTACACCCTCTACGGTTGGGCAAACTCTTGAAGTTTTTCCAGTACTACATCTTGAATCACAGCTTCTTGGGGAAAATGGTAAGCCCAATTTTATTCACACAGTAGTAAACGAAATCAAGTGGGGCCCAGGGTCAGATTTCTGCATCTATCAAATTATTATTTTTTTCTTTTTCAGTCCACATTTTTAAACTTTAGAAAAACTTCTCATACTGTTTAACTACTCACACTACATGCCATCACACGATTATTATAAGACTATGTGAGAAATCTTAAATACACTAATACGATCACATTACCATTGCTCCCCTGCCTCTGCTATCCAGAAAATTACATCTCCTTTAATTCCCCACCTTAAATTTTAGGTCTCAGCAACACTGAGTTATTTAAGGTCTCCAAATACTATATGCTAGTCCAGGCTTCTGTGTTCACAAGTGTCTAGATGCCCTCTGAGGATTTGTCTATTGTCACCTATCTTCCAAGTCTCAGTTGCTACTTCAAGTCTCACCATTCTTCAAATATCAAATGCCATCTCTTCCATGAAGGCTTCCCTTCTTCCCTTGAAAGATTTAAATTCACACCCTCCAATATTCCCACAGGAAACTGCTAGCATAGCAATTATATGATATCTACCATATATTTTTTTGTTTTCCCCAGTTCACTGTGAGCTTAGGGAGGGTAGGGATTATGTCCTTTCAGCTTTTAATGGGACTTGCTAGTGTTGTCCTTGATATATAGTAATTATTCAAAAACAATGTTTGTTGAATTAACAGTTGAAATTCTAGGTAAGTAAGAGGTGTAGTGGATTTGGTTTCCCTTTTTTAGCATTTTATTTATTTATTTATTTGAGAGAGAGAGAGAGAGAGAATGTGCAGTGGGGAGGGGCAGAGGGAGAGACAGAGAGACAAAGAGACAGAAGCAGACTCCCTGCTGAGCAGGAAGCCCAGTGCAGTGCTGGATCCCAGGACCCAGAGATCACTACCTGAGCCAAAGGCAGGTGCTTAACCGACTAAGACACCCAGGTGCTCCAAGGAGTTGTTTTCTTGGAGGTTTTCAGAAACATAAACATAAACACAAGCCATCAAATGGTCTCTCTGGATTGTACCTTCAATGTGGTAAGAGACGCCATCACAGGGAAAGATATCTTGCACCTTCAATGTGGTAAGAAGTGCCATCACAGAGAAAGAGAGAAAACATCCTTATTAAAGTAAAGGACGAGGAGAGCCTTGGTGAACACCAACTACAGTGTCTGGAGGCAGATATCTGTGCTGGGCTTAAAAGACACAGTTCAGAGACATGACAAGTATTGTGGATGAGGGGTTGTTAGAACTGAAGGAATATATAAGACTATATAATTTGGAACTTCTCCTTTTCATTCATCCATTAATTTCTGTTTCTCCATCGCGATCAGCAACAAAACCTTAAAGGGCCTATAGAATGTGAGTAACAGGGAAACGGAGTTCCATTCCTCAGCCAGCCTTGTAATAGATACATTTGAAATACTAAATGTAGTCTTTCCAGTTACTAAAGGTGAACAAATATACTAAGAGTCTTGGATCTACAGCAAGAGAAAATAGGAGAGCATTAGGAGTTTGGTGTCTAGGAGAGGACGTCTTGTTTAAAAATTGGAAAGAAACATGGGAGATTTCCTATCCTCTCTCCCATCTCTAGTTAACCTGTCTCAGAAAAGACATGAGTCTTATGGATAAGGCAGATTTCCTTTCAAATTCACTTAGCTTTCATAAAATTTTTGTACACTAGTAATATGGGATAATATATATTTCTTTGCAGGATTGTGAAAAAGAAATATTATTAGTTCATTCACTCAATTTAAGTAACTAGACACATATTTATTGATGAGGCACATAATAGGTATATGTTGTTAGCTACCTGGAAGCAATAATAAAATTTACACTTTTTTCATCATAATTAGCTTAACTGAAAAAGAAATATGTACATAATATATATTCTAAAGCATACACTTAGAAACAAGCCCCATTACATAATCTGATAAAAACCCAGTAGCTTAACTTTCTTCTCGCTGTCTCTCTCACATGAAGTGCTTCCTGAAGAACACTAGGACTCAGGGGACCTTGGTTTGAAACCATGCAATACAAAAAGTAACAGGTAGTTAATTTTTCTGAGGAAGGAGTAATATGATTTAAGTGGTTCTTTCAAGTGATTAGCCAGAAAGTGTTCTGAAGGAAGGATTAGAAGATAAATCTATTGGTGATATGAAGACCATCTGGAAGGCTATGGTATATTCTGGCATGTGAAGAGGAGGGATGCCACTGGGAATTGAGACGAAGATATTTTTAGAGAGGCAGGTTTAGCGACAGATATTATGTAAATTAGTTACAATTTCATTTCGAACCAAAAATTGGGATCATACATGGTCCTTCTACTAATGTCTATGCCCCATGTAAACGAAGGACAGGAAATCAGAAATTAGAAAGAACATCACATTTCTGAAAATTCTGAGACTTTCTATGATACATGGAAAAGCAAGACAGGATTTTAAACATTCTAAAAATCTGGGGCAGAGAATCATCAAAGATACAGAGGATAAAAGTGAAACTGAGGTTTCTAGCTTGGGAGACTGGAAACTCAGTAGTTCAACTGAGAGAAACAGAGGAGTAGAAGAAGGTAATGGGTTGCTTTCTATTGGTCTTGGGTATGATAAATTTGAGGTGATGGCAGGACCTCCTGACCAAAAAAGCCTATAAGCAACTATAACTACAAAAATGAAAAAAAAAAACAAAACAAAACCAGGAAAAAAATCCTTTTAAATGACTTCCAAATAAATCAATGTACCAAAAACAAATTGCTCATAATTCCAGCTCAATATTTTTAAGAAAGCAAGAAATCCATTTTTTTTACTGTGGTAGAAAAATTGCAAAATCTTGGACTGCACCTTTCTTTTAAGGAATAAGGCAACTATTCGGAACACATCATTAAAAAACAAGGATTGGAAAGGTCACTTCATAAATGAAATATGTTGCTTGCCAGTGAAAAATTACTTATGAAGGAATGGACGATCCACAAGTCCTGAAAAGGTCAAAAAGACTGCCAAGATGGCCCTGGTAGAAGAGACTAAAAAATAAACATAAAATGAATGGAAGCTGCTCTCTGGGGCAAATACTGGCAAATATATTTAAACAGGAAACTCATCAAAGAACCTTTTTCCTTATAGCAAGAGAATGTGATTGATAGAAGATGTGTAGCTGTAACATGGTTTAATTCTATTTTGTTTCATAGAAGAGATGAACAAAATTGCACCTTTATTTTAGTATTTCCTTACTAATTTTTTTTGAAGATTTTATTATTTGACACAGAGAGAGAGAGACAGCTAGAGCAGGAATACAAGTAGGGGTAGTGGGAGAGGGAGAAGCAGGCTTCCCGCCAAGCAGGGAGCCCACTGTGGGGCTCGATCCCAGGAACCTGGGATCATGACCTGAGCCGAAGGCAGATGCTTAACGACTGAGCCACCCAGGCACCCCTTCTCTTCTGATTTTTGATGTGATAAATGGCTGCTTTAATAATCTTACTTGCAAAATGCATATACCTGCAATAGTTAAGACCTTAAAAATGAGGAATCAGACCATTTTGGCTTCCTTCCAATGTTAGATTTTCATGATTGGAAAACCCTCAACATAATCCTCATAGACTAAAAATTACATAACTTGGAAAAATCAAACCATTTCATTTCTGCAATCATCAAACTCATTGTTTCAAGTAGACAACATATAAACTAAACAGCCATATTAAATTTAAATGATATTTTCTGTTCTCAGAACACAGTCTTTTAAAAGGTGCTATTCTTCAGAATAAGCAATCTGTATTCCAGTGGAATAGTCTAGGAAAGCCAGTGAATAAGAACAAGAATGATTCCAAAAATCATCAAAGAAGCAACTTTTAGGCAATTACACTAAAGAATTAAGAAAAAACATACATAAATATTTTTATGAACAGTCCATAAAAGCTTTATAATAGCAAAATATAAATATTCTAAATATCCATCAAAAGAGAACTAATGAAAATAGTCATAAGATACCTATGTAGTTGATTACAAATGCAGCCATTAAAATCATGTTTTTGGAAAAAATTATAGAGGACAATAGTCATAATATCTGAAGTGTGTAAAACTATATTTGGCATAATGAATATTTTGTAATGAATATTCCTATATATATGTGTGTCAGTGTGTGCAATAAAGAAGATGGAAGTGTATATATCAAAGTAATAACAGAGATACTAGGGGTTTATTTCTGTGGGATGAAATGGTTCTTAATTTAGGGGGTCAGTTACCCCTCTGAAAGTATGATGAAAGCTTTGAACTCTTGCAAAGCAAATATATCTAAAGTTTGCCTAAAGAGTCAAGGTCTTTATGGATTCTCTGGAGTCTGTTTATGAGCATGGGCCTTTGGGGAGAATAGTATTTTTTTTTAAGATTTTATTTATTTCTTTGACAGAGAGATAGAGAGAGAGCATAAGTAAGCAGAGCAGCCGGCAGAGGGAGAGGGAGAAGCAGGCTCTTCACTGAGCAGGGAGCCCAATGTGGGGCTCGATTCCAGGACCCTGGGATCATGACCTGAGCCGAAGGCAGACACTTAACTAACTGAGGCCCCCAGGAACCCCCTGGGGTGAAGAATATTATGCAGATACTTATTGCAGTTTCTGTACTTCTGTCCACTAAAAACAATTCAATCGGAATGTATTTTGTTGTCAGAAATCAACCCCAAATCTAGTTTATTTAGCATTTTATAAATGTTAAAGTGCTTGGAAGTAATTTTCCCAGCTATTTCTTAGTGTAAGCTAGCAAGTTATTGTATCTCTGTTTTATATGTAGGGAAATTAAGAGAGCAATTTTCTGATTCTGTTCAAGACCACCTGACACGTTAGTGGCCGAACTGAGATCACAAAACACTGCTTTCTAGGCTCTGATTAGCCTACAGAGCTGCAATAACTACCAGATGTTACCATTTTAAAATGTAATTTCAACATTTCCAAAAACATTTTTTACCTTTAATCTTTAGTTCTTTCGGAAAAATAATTCTCTGCTGGAGCAAGTCTTTGTTATGTGTGTAGAGCAGCATATATACAATAATTGCTTCAGTTGAAAGCCTCCCTATTGAAAGCTTAGAAATTAAAGACTCAAAGAAAACTTTATTCTTCACTTGCAAAAGAAGTGCAGAACTGTCTTTTGCTGTTGTTGTTCTTCCGATTTAGAACAAATCAAGTTATCCAGAACACAACAATAGAATTTTTGGTATTCTATTAAAGAAAAACTATTAACGTTTTTGTAATGACTTTTAACTTATTAAGATTCCTTAGACAGCACCACCAAAAAAGAATTGGGATTCAGTCCCCTTTGCTGCCTCATCCTCTGATCCAATATCTCAAGTGGACCCTCAAGCACAGCCTCCAGCCAGGGCCAGGAAGTCTCAGGGAAGGGGCTAGGGCTGCTCCATCTGCTACTAATTTCTGCTTCTGAATACCAAATTCTGGCTTACCTTCTCACCGAAACCTAAGAGACCCAGATTTTCTTCTTTTTATCTTCCAGTACTTTATATGAGAAATGTATTGGAAGGAAATCCAGAGAAAAAAAATCTCTTTTTGAAAATCTCTACCAATTACAAAAGTTTGAAGAATTTGAAACTCCATGGGGGAGTTCACTTTATTTCTCTTTGTTCTCTAAGGAACACAGAGGAAACTGTCATCTCAGAAAATATCTTTTTATTTTTCCTTAAGAGTCTAAAAAAATCAGCTGTCTGTGAAAGAATACAATCTATGTCGTGCTGAAAAATTGTATTTAATCAGATTCAAATGTACCAAGAAGAAATATGTCTTCTTTCCATTCCCTCTAGCCAATGCTAGGCATAATTGTAAAGCACTTGAAGACAAATCTCACTAGTTCTTCTTTCAGAGCTTTCCCCATCCCATCTGGACACTTCCTCAACTCCTTTCTCTTTGCGTCTTACTGGAAAGACCAATTTCCCCCAGATGTTCGAGGATTTCATCTGCCTTTTATACTTTTACTCATTCAACCAATGTTTATTGAGAGCTTCCTATGTGACAGATACTCAGACAGGAAAACATCTAACTTCCCTAAAATATTCCTTTGTCAATATGCACATTTCTTTTTTAAATAAATGCTTTAGGGAAAAGAGGGTATTTAGCAAAATAATAATTACCAATGGTGCTAAATTTACCATAGGAGGGAAACATATTTAAGAATGTAGAACGGAGACCTTCCAAGCTCTCAGGAGGAATCCACTAACTCTGCCATAACGTAAACCATTTTCAAGATTTATTGAATATCTAAGATTTATGGAAATTTCAATTCACTAGATTTTAAATTCTTTGGCATTGGAAAAAGCTTTACTTTTAGGTGACTAACCGTCAGAGTATCTGACGCTACTGGGGATCTAGACCCTGAAAGATGAACTGATGTTAAATTGAAGGCCTTTCTGCCTTTACAAAGAGGCACTATTTGTAAGATTTTTAATGCTTCTTCTCAATGTTTGCCATTTTTCACATACAATAACACATGTTGTGAAAACTTGTCCTTCGGTGACTTTAAAAGGAGAAACAATCAACAAAAGCACACAGATAGGAAAGTTTGATATATGCTTAGCAAATAGTAAGCAATCAAGTTAACACATATAACATTTCTCATAAAAATATATAAAGATGGAAAAGTGGGATGATGCATTAAAAATCTGCTTTAACATTTACATGACATTCATGAATCCACTATTTGTTATGATAATAAAAGTTGAGATTAGATTTTATGCTGTTAAGATAAAAACTATTCTGGAAAAATAAGAATTCTAGAACCAGAAGCTTATGGAAGGCAGGAGAAAATGGGCTCTTTGCCCCTCAATTTCAATCTCAGGCAGGTGAGATTTTCAAACATCAAAATAGATTTATTTGTGGAAAGAGAAAGATAAAAATTAGAATAATTCCTGAATGATTTTTCTTCAATGTATTAGTTAGTTTAAAACAGTAATTCTTTAATGGCATGAAAGGCCAGTGACTACAAGACTGAATATATCAGCTCTGGAATTAATGAATGGGCCACATGAAACACAGAACCTAATGTACTTGTGAAAATAAACCATATCCCTAGGGTAGCTTTGTTTATGGCCTTTTATAATTTATCTGGATGTACAACTAGGTAAATGATGCAAGGAACAGATCTCATATCATCGTTAAGAGATCTTTTATATTCCTTTTATCAAGTGCCAGAGTACGTTAGTGGCTTCCTTCCAGCCAAAGTCAAAGGGCTTCTTGTCTTCTATTTATTATTCTAAAATTGTTTTTTTTTTTTTTCTATAATAAGAAATGCAGTGAAGGAAACATTCTGGTATATTGCCAGCTGACAACTTTATTATTCTAACCCAAGAAAGGCACCCAAAAGACTAAAAATACAAATGTATTATTGATTTTTATAAATAATAGCAATAGTCTTGCAAATTTTCTAAATTTTAGTCAATGTTAAGGTCTAAGCCTAATCCTCTGCAGATAAGTGAAGATAGCTTCACTTTTAGAACATCCATCTGTCACTTCATATCCACTTCTCTGTTTGGATTTCCCATCCAGTCCATAAGAATTCCAAGCTGCGAACCTTTCTCATTCTTCCCTAACCCAATTAAAATGTACCTATGTACTAAACACTGTTGGTCGCTTATCCATCACTTGTGCCTCCTGCTTTGTTTTGAACAGAATCCTAATTTTGTTCTAGCATCCAACTGCCTTTGAAGTAACTCAGGATAAACTGACCCCACTCACTTCAAGGGTGTATGCTGATTAGTCTAAGCCTATTGGCAAATGACATTTCCCTGGTAACAGTGGCTACGCTGAAATGGACAGGGGATCTAAGATGATTCAACCATCTGAAGAGGTGGCTCTCCCTCTCTTTATCACTCTCTTTCCCACTAAATGTGGACAAAGCCACATTTTGACTGACTTGCTGCAGGCAGCAATCTAGGGACCAAGGGGGACTAGGGACAATCTAGGACTCAAGGGGGAGCCAGCCTGAGGCCATAGATGAACACACACAGAAGGCAAAAGGAAGAGATAGTAAGTCATCCTTAATAATTCCTTTGAGCTTCTGACTCACCCAGTGCAGGAATACAACCTACCTCTGGACCTCTTGTATTGGAGCTGAAGATTTTTATTATTTATGAAGCCAATGTGAGTTGAGCTTTCTATTGCAGAAAGCTTACTAACTGATACACTTAATGCTCTGTCTCCTTAGAAATCTTGGTATTTGTTAATTCATGTTAATTCAGATCTTTTTATTCTAGTTTAAATGATGAAACACTCAAAATATATTTAATGTTAGCGGAGATATTTTAGTACATTAAACACGGTGTGTGATTTTTTAACCTCTAATAAATGCATCACAGACCAATTCTCAATTTAAAATAAAAAGAATAAAGCAAGAGTCGGCAAACTTTTTCCATAAAAGACAAGATTGCAAGAATTTTTGACTTTGTGCACCATATGGTCTCTATGCAGCTGAGCCATTATAATCTGCTATTTCAGTGTGAAAATAAACAAATGGTTATAGCTGCGTTCCAGTAAAACTTTATTAACAAAAGAGGTAGCCAGGTTTGGGATTTGACCCTGTGGATGTAGTTTACAGATCCTTGGAATTAAACAAAAACAAAAACAAAAACTCTCCTACCTGAGGTAAAATGTTCACTTAATGGCAAGAACTGTCATATTTCTGTGTCAGCTTCTTTATACACTCTTATGTGTATACTTTTAAAACCTATAATAGATAATAATTCCACTCTTTCTTTTCTTTGCTTTTGTTTTTGTTTGGCTGAACAGGCCAAACATCTGTGGGCTGATATATGTTTGCTGCCCACCCACTGCCCTTAGTGCTTTATAAACTGGGACTCTACTTCTTTCTTTTTTGCAGAGGGGAACTCAACTTCTACCTAAAGGAGCTGGATATTTATGAAATTGTGTAACTCAAAAATAGAGAAGGGAAGAGATACAAAGAAAAGACCCCCCCCCCCAAAAAAGTTGCTTTAAACTTATAAATCTAAATGAACAGTTACTCAGTTTACCCTTCTCAAAACACAAGGCCAATAGTATCTTGAAATGTTAATATTTCTTAAAAATTATATAACTGTATATTGTTTTATAGCTTATGAAGTTATTGTTTTGAGTCTCACAATGACTCTGTAAGCATGAAAGTATTAGTCCCATTTATATATAAGGAAATGGAGGCATAATGAGTTTAAGGATCCTGCTTTTTATTTTACTCTTCTTGTAAGTGATAAGCTGGGAAATACATTCTAATTTCCTGGCTCCAAATCTAGGCCTCTTCCAATTAAAATTGGATGAAGCAAACATCAAATCAAAAGATTCAAACACAAATAAGGTTACCTCATAAGGTACTCAACTACACACTGGTACCTAACGGAGAAGGTAAAATTTGTTGTAACTCCATTTTCCCATTTACAAATGAGCTTGATGAAGCCCAAGTCATCATTTGGGTGGGGATAGTTACAGAGAATAGGAGGAAGATTTCAACCTCCTTAAGAAGATGTAGGGAGATGATGAAAGGATGGTGAGGAAGCAGGTCATGCAAGAGAATGTGGCTCTAAAATAAAGAGGAAAACCAAATATTACATATTTCTCATAAGCATATGGATAATAGGAGTTTGTAAGATAATACTAGTTTTGTCTATAGGTGTTTAAAAATCACAATCAATGATCTATGCCTCATGTCATGTATTTTCCCATTAACATAGGTTTTGCAAAGGTGATTTTTTTTAAAAGATTTATTGACAGAGAGAGAGCATGCAGGTGGGAGGAGGGGCAGAGGGAGAGAATTTTCAGGCAGACTCCATAGATCCTGACCCACGGCTCATTCCCAGGACTCATGAGATAGTGACCTGAGCCAAAACCGGGAGTCAGACGCTTAACTGAATGAGCCACGCAGGGTGATGCTTTAATCTATGTATTAGTGAGGGAATTATTAATAAATTTAGCATCCTTAAGAAGTTCTACAACAGATTTTTATATAATTTACCTTGTTAAAAATCTGTGAAGAGTTTAATTCCACTTTAAATTTCAATGTTAGAGCGCCACAGCCTATTTGAATACTCTTCTATAGGGACTGAAAAATTAAGAATCAAATGCTGATCTAAATAACTGATCTAAACCTTCAGTCTAGTATGTTGGGAGAGGAGTTTATCTGTACTGTCTCCTTGTAAACTTTGAGACAGTAAAAATCTCAAGAAATTTGGATGTATATGGAAGGGTGAAATATATTACTTGTATTTACTAAGGGATATTGAAATGTACTTCAAAACTATTTGCTTTCTAATGCATCTGTCTAAGCATATGATTTTCTAATTAAAGAAACATCGGAGAAGAAGTTTGAAAACTAGACTTTGGCCTTGGCTGTGCATACATACTTGTGTAGTCCTAGAAGATCTTTGTCTCTAGTCCATTCTTTACTTTTTCTGTCTAGAAACAAGTTTCATGTCTTTTCACACAGGACCAATTTTGTTTTTCAGAACTATAGGCACAGTGTTGAAAGCCTATGAGGTTTCTGAGGTTCTAGAAAAAATTTGGAAAATTTTGTATTGGTTCCGAAAAAAAAAAAACTAATTATAACACTGTATGTTAATTATATTTCAATTAAAAGAAGACAAAAGGAAACTTGAAAATTTGAAATTCTAAATATCTAACTAACCTCTTGTCTTTATGACAGTTCTTTCTGAAGATTGAAACATTGGGACATTCTTTACCCCATAAGGTCTACCATCATTGCACCCTAAAGAGGATCCCCATTATCATTTCCTCAGCCAGCATGAATTAGCTTTTACACCAGGCAAGACCCTCCCTCCACTCTTAAAATCAAGATCTTGATAAATGCCTGGAATGCAGTAAGAAAACCATGTCCAAAACTGGACTCATAATAGTTTACAGCCATTTCTGACACCACGACAACTTGGGCAAAAAAGAATGTCTGAGGTCATCTTCTGACTATGACTAGCGACTTGGTAATCTTCCTTTACTCACTATATATGCAGTGAAACCCAACATTTTTTTGTTTGTTTTTAAAGTATCTAAAGTTCTTTACAGTTTGGCCTTTGCTTACCTGTCAAGCTATGTTTCCTACATTTCATTAATTCTTGCTCTAATTATTTGCACCTAACACCTTAATGTTTACATGCTACTCTGTGTGTTTTTTATTTTGGTATTTGGCTCTCCCACCCCTACTTCTGCCTGTTGAGCCTTCCTGTACCTGAGGCATGTGCCCCTCCTCTGTGCTCTTATAGACTCTCAGCATAGTTCTTTCACAGTAGTCACCATATAGTTTTATAAGTGTCTCCTCTTCTAGAATATAAGCTTTTGGAGAGCATAACCTTTGACTAATGCATCTCTATCACCAGCATTTAATATAGTATCAGGATATATGTGTTCATAATATATTCGTTGAGTTGGTAATACATAGGCAGATCTGCTTTATTGAATTACTGTGAGAATGAACTAAAAACTAAGAACTTTGAAAATTATTATCATTTGTCTCTGATTACACACACACACACACACACACACACACACACATATATAAAGAGAGACAGAGAGAGAAAGAAATGTTATATTTTGGATTGTATTAGCTATCTGTGCAGGAAGAAATCAAATTTATGTGGCAGAACTCAAAAATCTTGTAAAAGACTAGACACACACTCCCCTGAGGTTGATTTCTGTGAGGGAGAGTCATGTCAGTGAGACATATCCAGACAAGACGGGGCCCTAGGAAACGGTGCAGAGAAACTCTAAACAGATCTAGCTCTGTAACTGGGAAGGTATGATTGCTGCTGCTTCTAGAGCCAGGTTAGAAGCATCCATTCTTGTGTTTTGAGCTCTGACTGGAATTCTACAGACTCCAATGCTTCAAGTTCTGCAGGATGACTCACATTTTCTGTTTTGCCTGTAAAATAATGGATGGTATTTTTTTTCAAGGTCCTATAATCCTTCCCTAAATGAAAACTTATAAAGAAGCCCAATATAGCAACATTTAAACATACATAAGCCTTTCCACGTTAAAAAGAAAAGATGTTCCCTTGACTCCCACATCCTCATCCAGTTACTGCTCTGCCTCTCTCCTCCCCTTCACAGCCAAAACTCTGAAATGGTTTTCAATATTCACTGTTTCTACTTCCTCACCTCCCACTCATCTTTCACTCCATTCAGGCTTCCACCCCCTCATTCCACCCAAAGAGCTTTCATTAAGTTCACTAGTGGCCTCCCTGTCACCAAATCCAATGGATGGTTCAGTCCTCATCTTACCTCTCCTTAAGCACTATTTTATATTGTTGACAATTCCTTTTCTCTTTGGTAATAGTTTCCACATTTCTACCCTTATCTTCCACAAAGTCACACTGCCTTGATTTTACTCCTATTTTTCTGGCCGTTGGTTTCTCTGTCTAATTCGCAGGCTCTTCTACCTCTAACCACCCATTAAGTGTTGGCTGTAATCTTTTCTCACTCTGTATTTGTTCCTTGGGGAATTTCGCAAATCTACACAGCTTTGATTACTACCTCCAATGACTCTCAACACAGGTCCCTATGCTGAGCTCTCAACTGCCTATATAACATCTCTACCTAGAGATCTTAAAGGCATATTACAGACATCATGTCCAATACTAAACTTGAAATCTATCTTCTCCACAGAAACCTGTGCTCTCTAAAAGTGAATGATACCTCCAGGCTTTCAGTGTATAAACTAAAAACCTAGGAGTCATTTCTGACATGTTCTTCTCTCTTGCCCCATATATCCAGTCTGACAATAGGTCTTGCATATTGTCTTACGATTTCTCTCAAGTCAATCTCTTTTTCTCCATATTCTTGTTGCTATCCCAAAGTTAGCTCTAGCTACCATTATATGTCATATGAACTGCCCTAATAGACTTCTACCTAGATCCTACATCCAACCTAGAACTAACAGGTAGAAAAATCTTTTCATGATGTTAATCTAGAGATGTAAAAATCCTTACCAGAACATTTGCAAATATAATTAAACAATATATATAAAAAGAATAGTAACCATGACCACGTGGGGCTTACTCCAGGAATGCAATGCTGATTCACCTCTCTCCCCTGGATTATAAACTACTTAAATGCATACACTTGGCCTCACTTATCTTCTTGTTGCCACCACAACTCCATCACCACCACCACCACCATCTTGAAATACACAGACTTAGATATAAATAGATACTCAGTAAGCACTCTATGAATTTGAATTTTTTTTAGGTCCTTGGAACCTTTGAGAGATTGTCTTAGTACCATTATGGTTAGAAATAACAGAGTCCAACTTAAAGTAACTTAAAAAAAATAAGGAACAAATTTTATTGGAAGTTTATGGATTATTTACGGAAGTCAAGAATATGTAGGTCTTTCAAGGGATGGAGTCAGTCAAGGATAGGTCCTTCAATGGATGGAGCCAGATCCTGGGAAATCATTAAGAGCACAACTGCTCTCTACTGATCTTTCACCTCTGCTTTTCCACAGAGGTGCTTGCTTCATTCTTAATCTCTGCTGAATGGCTTGCTCTTTTTCTCCATAAACATGACAAGAAGAAGACAAATTTGCTTTTACTCTAAGGTTTAATCTTTTTTCTATTGATCAACTCACCCTAACTGGTCATCTATTGGTATCTACTGATCCTGTCAGAAAGTTTGCTTCCTGTTCCTTTTTGGATAATTTCTTTTTTTTTGCCACTTTTATTCTTTATGTTTTATAGTTTCATTATGATGTGCCTGAGCATGGGTTTGCTTTTATTTTTTATTTGCTTGGGACTTGGTGTACTTCTTAATCTAAAGATTAAATCATATCTTTCTTCTGGAAAATTCTCAGACACTATCTCCTCCAAAATTGTCATTTCTACCCCTTACCTGATTCTTTTTTCTCTACCCTATTTATACTAATGTCACTGTTTCTCCTTCTATTATTCATGTCTCTTAACTTCTCCCTTACATTTTCTATCTCTTATACTATATTCTGGGTGATTCATATCTATTTTTTAATTTACTAATTATTAAGATTTGTCTAGTATTTAACTAACCTATAAAGGCTGTGTTTTTTTGTTTGTTTGATTGGTTTTCAATAACTGTATTTTTTTTTTCATTGCTAGCCCAACTTGTCCTTTTCTTCTTTTTATAATTTACTACAGAGATGACAAATATCAGTATTAGATTCAATCTTATAAAACTACATCTAGTTGGGGCAAATGTATTTATTCTGGTAAATTAAAGGGCACTAATTACACAGCGAATGTAAAAGAACTAACATCAAACCATACCTCTACCTTTGCTACAGTGATATGGACTTGGTTGGGCCTTTCAGTCTGTGCACATTTCTAAAAATTACATAACCAGCAAAATCTGATTAAGAGGAAAGTTTTGAAGTGTTGACTCACCAGAGTGCCTGGAAGCTAACAAATGATATGCATGCCACATTGATTATAAAGTAGTTAAAGTCTAATTCACAAAAGATACCCGCATTTCATCTTCCTAAAAAGGAATGAGAAATTAAGAAATTATTTGGGGGTGCCTAGGTGGCTCAGTTGTTGGGTATCTGCCTTCAGCTCAGGTCATGATCCCAGCATCCTGGGATTGAGCCCCACATCAGGCTCCCTGCTCGTTGGGAAGCCTGCTTCTCTCCTAGTCTCCTTGCTTGTGTTCCCTCTCTCGCTGTATCTCTGTCAAATAAATAAATAAAATCTTAAAAAGAAAGAAAGAAATTATTTGAATTGATACTTGGTCAAGAGGTAGTGCTGAGAAGGGATGCTAGAATGGTAATAGAAAGACCTGGTGGGGCAGATAGTTTGGTTACAGAAGTCAACAATAATCATGATTACTTGTAAACAGAATAGCAAGACAATTTCTGATTTGTAAACTTAGGTATATTATAAGTAAATGAAAAAGGTAATAATCACACATTAAGGGGTTCCTGGGTGGCTCAGTGGGTTAAAGCCTCTTCCTTTGGCTCAGGTCATGATCCCGGGGTCCTGGCATCGAGCCCTGCATCGGGCTCTCTGCTCGGCGGAGAGCCTGCTTCCCCCTTTCTCTCTGCCTGCCTCTCTGCCTACTTGTGATTTCTGTCTGTCAAAAAAAAAAAAAAAAAAAAAAAAAAAAAAAAAAAAAAAAAACTTTAAAAATAAATAATCACACATTAAGATCCATAAATACATAAAAAGTTAACTACATGATAACTGTTTACAGCTGACATTTCACAAAACAAGGCATCGAGCATTTTTCTTCCCATAGATTTATTTCAATACCACTCTTGTGGCCATTTCAAAAAATTCCTCCACTCTACCCAGAGTTTTGCTGAACACTCCATGCACCCAAAAGGGCCACTCCCATTTGTCCTGTCTCTAGAAACTTACCAGGATTTATCGACTGTTGCTTCATCCTAACTAGTTCTCACCTCATGTACTCATCCTCCAAGAGACAATTTTTGTTCCTAAACCAGCATGATGTACACATCAGTATAGAAACGTTTAACTTCCAGGTTCCATTTTTTCTGGGGGATTTCCTATACTACCAACATAACTGATGAAGAAATACATCAACATAACATCAGTGTTTGAGTAGAAAGGTGAATTCAGGTCGTCATGACCTTCTTGACTAGCTGTGTTCCCAGAAAGCTAACCTCACTTCAATGTCAGCCATGTGTTTCTCTGGGTACTTGTCCCTATTAAGATTATCAGCCAGCTAGTCTTATCCTAGGCTCCATAATGATGATCACCAGCACCTTTCAGATAGCATCCTTATTTACAGATCACTGTGAGACAGGGACTGTGGCCAGAGAAATTCTACAAAGTACAAAGGCTTCTCAGACAACATGCACTTAGGCAGCACCTCCTGAATCTACATATTGCTCTTTCAGTCATGAATTTAGAAGCATTTGTGACTTGGTGGGTGGGAGAAGTGCAAGCAAGTTTTTAAAATATAAAGGCCTTTATAATTAAAATTGCTTTCAAATCATTATTTCTATTTCCCCTCATATGATTGTTCATATTTGCTGCTTATTCGATTACCTCCTATCATACTAGATTGATGTGTATGTTATAATTTTTGTCTCTGAATTTATCTTTAGAAAGAAATATGTTCTCATATTCAACGTTCCTAAATGGTGGTATCACAGTTGTTGAAGATTCAAAATGACAGTACCAAGAGAACCTGAGGAGGCTCATCAGGTATGTCATTTTATACCTTCCAAGACTGGAATTACCTGCCAACTTTTATTTTGCCTCCTTGTATTGTTATGGAATTTTCTATGTTTTATATAGAGAATCCAGTTCCAAATGCCCACTATGTATAGGTTTTTGATCTGAAGTATCATTCCTATGAAGGTATGAAGCATCACTTGAGGTATATACCAGATGCAATCCCAATTTCCCCTTCTACTCACAGTTGGGTTTTCTTTGTTTTGGCCGTTTGAAGATTTTACTTTTATTTCTTTAAACTTATTATTACTACATTTTTTTTCTAGAAATTCCATGGGTTTAGAGTGAGAGTGCATTTCTTGTATCAGCTCAGTTTCCATCTGGACCAGAAGTCTGGATTGACTATCCCTTGGTCACAGTTGCAAATATCAGAGCAAGAGAGACTGATTGGCTCAGGTTCTATTCAGTCAGCCTTAGATAAATTAATTATAGTGATACTACATGATATAGATCATGTAGTAGAGACATGTCTACCACCTCTGTGAGTGAGAAGGCAAACTTAAATGCTGTTATACAGATACCCCATACCACTCATCATAGAGACCTCAAGGGAGGTTTTTATTTTTATTTTCTTCTTGGATTTCTTCACCTAAATAAAGATGGCAAATTTGCTACTTAATACATGTTCTGAATCTGGCTTGCATCATGCTCAAAAAGACATACATCTGGTCTTATATAAGCTTTTTTTTTTTTTTTTTTTAATTTGAAATGCCCTTTGTGAAATGAGGGAAATAGTCATCTCTGGATACAAAACTTGGACTTTTCTGATAGGGCTTGGACATCCAAAGAATGAACAATAGATTCCTATTCCCACCAGATGGTTAGCAAAAATATGGAAACAACAATATAGAAAATATTTCCCTTAAGTTGCAATCTGGGTTTTTTGTTTGTTTTCTCTTTGTTTTAGTTATTAAAAGTTTCAAAATAGCCTGATTGGTTAATGGAAGAGCTAGAGTCTTAGAATTATGAAAGGTTCTGACCAAGAAATTGGTTAGTGTCAGGGGTATAGTTTCAATTTAGCATTACAGAGTTCACATGACTGAATATTCCCATGCCTATAAAAAGGAAACTCAAGCTTGGAGCTGAAAAATGAATGTTTGCCTAAGCACTTAGGTAACAGAGCAATAAACCTCACACACATACAGAGATAACAAGATGCCTTGGGAAGCATGGCAGATCTGCCTCCTATTCCTAAAGGGACTCCAGAATCTATGCACATTGGCAGGCTTTTTGTAAAGCATCTATCATTTAAATAAATTTCAGATCTACCTCTTGAGATCTTATTCCCAAGAACCGAGTATTATGTCTGCTATTTCTATCACACATTGTGCATTCCTTTAACATTACCCAATAGGTTCTGTCCATTCACTTTCCCTCCTCTGTGCTTGGAAGAATGTACTGTTAGAAATTTAAATAAGTCAGCAATACACAGTAGGTAAAGAGTAAACATTCATAATAATCCTACCAATAACTCCTGTTTGCAAAGTGCATTTATTTTTTTTCCCAAACTATGTTTGTTCCTTTGCTCATTTAGTCCTCATGGTAATATTACAAGGGCTAAATTTTATCATTAAGTTCAGAAAACTTAGAAATCTTTCTGGTATTTAATCCATTAAGGTAATCTCCCAATAAATATTGGCTGAATGAAGTGGTACGAATACTGACTTGGAGTTTTAGAGACTTAGTTGGTTCCTTGCACACCAATTTAATAGTTTGGAAATACTGAGGGAGTCCATTAATATTTCTTTTTTTAAAAAATATTTTATTTATTTATTAGAGAGAGAGAGCAGAGTGAGAGAGTATGAGAGGAGAGGTCAGAAGGAGAAGCAGACTCCCCATGGAGCTGGGAGCCCGACGCCAGACTCAATCCCGGGACTCCGGGACCATGACCCGAGCAAAAGATAGTCGCCCAACCAACTGAGCCACACAGGTGCCCCTCCGTTAATATTTCTGAATTTTACTTTCTTTATCTATAAATAGAAAATAATAATATTTGATTCACATGTTCGTTTTGTGACTTCAGTGAACTAAGGTTCTACTAAGGTTCACTGAATGCCTCTTTTACAAGATCTGGCATATGGTATGTATGCTTAATACATATTTATGGTATAACTGAATTTACATCTAAATATTACCTGAGAGTTGTAACTATGTCAGATTTAGCCTCAGGGTGATTAAAAGGTTTTCAACTTTCTTTTGTGCATTTGATAATTAACAGTCTGAATATCCTAGCCTTGTTATCCTTTTTAGAGAGCAAGGGTTTGGCTTCACCATTATGGCCCAGAAAGGGTCAAATATTTGGAGGAACAAATAAAGCATACTGGCTCTAATCTCATCTAAGAACACAGCTTCATCATTATCACAAAAAATATTTTAAGTCATGGAATGCAAATAGATACAATTCATGAACCAACTTCTCTCAGCTACTATTGGCTGTCTGAAGCACCACACTGAGAATAATTCCAAGATCAACCTGGTTTAATAGAAAAAAATCCCATGTATCTTTAGCAATAATTGCTGTGAAAGGAGAAGCTACTTGTCTTTGCCCCACCCATAATAAACCATTAATTAGAAAAAACTTTTGAGAGCTTGAATAAACCCATTAGCAGATACAGTCAAAGCTAAGAGAGGAAACTCAGCAAAGTACTATTAAGACATAATGATCATGACACAAGCAATGTTTAGATTTTAAAAGCTTTTATAGTCTATGCTATGGAGATTAGATTTAACTCTCAGATGTTGGATGCCACCAGAGAACTATATCAAACAGGAGTAATACTGGTGGTTTCCTTCAGCTATCAGTAATTTTCAACCCTGGTTGACAAATCTGTATTACCTTTTTTAAAAAATTGGTAGTCTTTATCCCACTGATACCAATTATGATGAACTTGGTAAAGACTTTATTGGGTAGCCCAAACAAGTTTTTTCCCCCACACCTGCAAATACCTGCGCTCTTCTTTGAAATGCTATAATTTTCTACCCCTAATACATTAATCATGGAAGTGACACTCTAGTTGTCTACAAAATCTAAAGAAATTTTGCTAATCTTTCAGGAAGTAATTTGGATTGCCGAGAAGAAAGATACTGCAAAAATGGCAACAGAATATCCCACTCAGAAGAAATAATAAAGATTTGATAGTTGAAAGAGAAATTGGAAATAATAAATAATGTTTTAAAGATATACCAAAAAATGATATGCTATTCAGTGCTTCTCAAATTAGGATCCTTGGACTCTTGGGAGTTTGTAATGGTTCACAATTTCCCTGTGATAACTGACTTTTAATTTGGCGTTCTCCTTTTTGAAGTACTGATAGAAATATATGCTAGTTCACTTGGATGACCACCTTTTAACTGAGTGTGGCATTATGATTTTAATGTCTACGTTGGTATTTGTGTTTACAACCACACAGATACAAACTGTTCTTCTTTAATTGGCCAGAGAAAATAAGAGCAGAGAAGGACTTACTATGTAATGATACACTCAAGCCAAACACAGCCCAGATCACCTCAAGGACGAGTATGTGGACTAACGTTTCACCGTTGTTTGAATACAATACAAACAGTACAGAAAAGTTCCAGAAAAATTGAGCTCTTCTTATACGGCTCACAGTCATATGACATACCAAATTTAAAAGAACCATGCAGAAGCAGTTATTACCATATGGTTATGGCAAGATGATGATTTAATTTCGATAAACATCACTTTTCATACTGAATTAATGAGTTTCATTTGTATTGCATTTGTTTGTAGTTTCCACTGTACTTAAGCTGTAAATCTGTTTTGGTTTAATAGTTGTATAGGAGCTATTAGAACACAGAACTTAAATAGTTTAGGGGCACCTGGGTGGCTCAGTGGGTTAAAGCCTCTGCCTTCACCTCAGGTCATGATCTCAGGGTCCTAGGATGGAGCCCCGCATAGGGCTCTCTGCTCAGCGGGGAGCCTGCTTCCTCCTCTCTCTCTGCCTGCCTCTCTGCCTACTTGTGATCTCTCTCTGTCAAATAAATAAATAAAATCTTTGGAAAAAAAAAAGAACTTAAATAGTTTAATCTTGTGCATATTTAAGTAATACAAAGAGAATTGAGTTCAAGTTTGGGAGTTCTAGGAGAATTTTTTTTTTGCTTTGTGAAGGATATATCACTCCAGTTTGAGAAACAGTGCTATCTTCTTTTGTTCAATAATTGATTTTGCTATTTGAAACCTCTGATCTAATAGAATAGATAGATAATTGGAATGTCTAAATATTCTTAATTTACTATCACATAACAAGTGTGAAAGCTCTGCAAATAATCTTGAAACCTTAGCATTCCAATAGAAAAAAGTAATCTACCTCCACAGAATTTTATTTTTAATTTAATTTTATTTAAATTCAATTAATTAACATACAGCACATTATTACTTTCAGAAGCAGAGTTCAGTGATTCATCAGTTGTATATAACACCCAGTGCCCATTACATCATCGGCCCTCCTCCATGCCCATCACTCAGTTACCCCATCCCTCCCCCCCACCTCCCCTCCAGCAACTCTAGTTTGTTTCCTATAGTTAAGAGTTTCTTATGGTTTATCTCCCTCTCTGATTTCATCTTATTTTACTTTGCCCTCCCTTCTCCTATGTTCATCTGGTTTGTTTCTTAAATTCCACATATGAGTGAAATCATATGATAATTATCTTTCTCTGATTGCCTTTTTGCTTAGCATAATACCCTATAGTTCCATCCACTTTGTTGCAAATGATAAGATTTCATTGTTTTTTACCTCTATAGAATTTTTAAATCCCTTTCTATCTTTTGAGAACTTAACTTGATTTATTTTCAACAATTAAAAGAGGATTTATCACACATAAAGAATTTCAAGGAATCATATGATAATCTTATTCTTAGGAAAATTTCATGTATTAGATGTCATAACTGCAACTACAGCTGTTTTGACCTAAACTGCCCTGAGTACAAATTGTTAGTATGCTATTTATACCTGCATGCCCTTGGACAACCTACATAACTTCTTAAAGAACCTCATCCAAATATGAAGGTAATATTGATATAAACTCCAGGTAGTTGTGAAGATTACCAGGATGATCTATTTGCAATGTCCAGAAAAGAGAATGAAATATGGTATCTTTAATGTCTTTTTCTATTTAGGATTTGAAAGACAGTTTTCTGGACTAGGAGTAACATGTTTGCTGCTCTGTGGCTTTCTAACTATGTAGTTTTGTATAACCCAATCTCTCAACTTCTCATCTGCAGACCAAATGATTTATTTGCCCTCTTGTGTTGCTAAACTGATTTTAGTCTTCTGATTTTTCAATGAGAAAGGACATAAAATTGAAATAAAACTCTACCCTACTTTATCTGAAATCCCTAGGGTCTGTTGCATTTGAGAATTTAAAAATGTTTGAGTTTTAGAATCACTTGGTGGGTTCAGTTGATAGACCACGTGACTCTTGATCTCAGGATCCTAATTTTGAGCTCCACATTGGGCATAGAAATTACTCAAAAAAAAAAAAAAAAAAAAAGATATGTTCGAATTTTAGAAAACTTTCACATTATACATACCAGGTGTTATATAACAGCCTCCAGCAGGATCTGGGACAAAAGCCTATAATCAAATGTATTAGTATTTCTGCCGTGAAATATAGGAATAGTCATATTTGTAGGATACATTAAAAAAAAACTATAAATAGCCTATTAGTTTATGTTGGGTTTTGCAACCAAGTAAGTTTTCATACCAAAATTACACAAAACTTTTTATTTTTTAAGAGGTTTTAGATTTTGGAGTTACAGATATGTGTTTGGGGACTTCTGAATCCATCCTTGACTCTCAATGTCTAGTTTTGTGAAATCTAGTAACTTTAACTCTCTAACCTTTAGTTTCTTTTTTTTTTTTTTTTTTTTTTAAGATTTTACTTATTTATTTGACAGACAGAGATCACAAGTAGGCAGGGGGGGCGGGGAAGAAGCAGGCTCCCTGCTGAGCAGAGAGCCTGATGCAGGGCTGGATTCCAGGACCCTGAGATCATGACCTGAGCTGAAGGCAGAGGCTTTAACCCACTGAGCCACTCAGGCGCCCCTCAGACCTTTAGTTTCTATATGCTTAAGATCAATGTCTGAAGAAGACGTCCTCTAGAGTTCTTTCTAAGAGTGATAGTCTAATCATTTTAAATGAAAGAAACAATAGATACTGTTAGTTTTCACTATAATATAACCTAACTCATTCATTCAGTGAATAAATATTTGTTGAAATTTACTGTATGCCAGCCCTTTTCTACATCTTATGAATTGTGTGGTGAACAATTTTGTTCTCCCTGAATCTATCGTCTAACAAATAACAACAAAAGATAAGTGAACAAGAACATTTCTAATACTGATTAATGCTATAATGAAATAAAAGAGAATGGCATTATAGAAAGTGACTGATGGGACAGTTCATTTCCATTTCAGTTGTTAGGCAAAACTTTTCTGCGGAGGTGACATTTGAGTTGGGATTTTAAACATAAGAAGTAGCTGGTAAAAATCTTTGAAAATCTATAGGCAGTGCATTCCAAGAAAAAAAGATAGCAGATACAAAAGACCAAAGGCAGGAAATGGACCTATGAAACTGAAATATAGGAAACTAAGGGGAGAGTGGCAGAAGATGAAGTGAAAGTGAAAGGAAGGGACAATATTAGATGGGTTTTGTACTAATGATGTACTGCATGGTGACTAACATAACATAATAAAAAAAAAAAAAAATTGGGTTTTCCAGGTCATGGCAAGGAAGGAATAAACTAAACCAACCTTTGTCTTGGAATGCTCATCTAAGACCTTTTGGTTCTAGAGTTATCCTGAAGGAGAAAAAGTTCCATTCTTTCTTAAGGAAATACTAAAAGAAAACCAAAATGCAATGATACAAAAAAAAAAAAAAAAAAGCCAAAAAAAAAAAAAAAAACCTCCAATGAAAAATAAACTCAAGAGCAATAAGAAATAAAATAAAATAAAATAAATTCAATTAGTAATTTATTGATTGGAGCGCTAGCATGTTGCTTCTAATGGTTTCTATGACCTTTACAAAAGCAAGCCATAAATATTTTTTAAAGATTTATTTATTTATTTTAGAGAGATAGAGTGTGAGGGACAGAAGAAGAGGGATAGAGAATCTCAAGCAGACTCTGGGCAGAGTGTCCCAATGCAGAGTTTGATATCATGACCATGAGACCTGAACTGAAACCAAGAGTCAGATGCACCAAGTACACCACCCAGGCACACCAAGCCATAAATATTTCTATCAGTATTAGAATAACTTTCTGGTAGTACATCTTCATGTGTTATAGGCTAAATGCAGGATTCAGGCACATAAGAGGGAAAGTGAGAAGCTACATAAACTGGAAAGATTTAGATTTTAAACATCAGAAGACATCACTCAAAATTAATGTAGAAAACTTTTCTTCTACTCTTAAAAACACAGAGCTACTAATTCCTTTTTAAAGAATGTTATTTATTGTCTCTTACTAGTATTTATTGAGGGAACATCAATTCCAATAACACAAATACTAACAAACTCTTTTTGAAAGTAAAACATATTAAAAAAAAAACCACATTTTTATTTTTCCCCAAAAGTTTGCACAAGCTTTATTCTTTCATCATTTGTTTTTAGTATTCAATGATTCATTAGTTGTGTATAACACCCAGTGCTCATCACAACATGTGCCCTCCTTAATATCCATCACCCAGCTATCCCATATCCCTACCTCCCTCCCCTCTGAAACCCTCAGTTTATTTCACAGGTCTCTCATTGTTTGTCTCCCTCTCTAATTTCCCCCCTTTCAGTTTTCCCTTCCTTTCCTTATTGTCCTCCATGCTATTTCTTACGTTCCACATATGAGTGAAACCATGAAACTATATGATAATCATCTTTCTCTGCTTGACTCATTTCAGTTAGCATAATCCCCTCCAGTTCCATCCATGTCTATGCAAATGGTGGGTATTCATCTTTTCTGATGGCTGAGTAATAGTCCATTGTATATAAGAACCATATCTTCTTTATCCATTCATTTGTTGAAAGGCATCTTGGCTCCTTACAGTTTGGCTGTTGTGGACATTGCTGCTATGAACATTAGGGTGTATGTGGCCCTTGTTTTCACCACCTGTATATTTGAGGTAAATACCTACTAGTGCAATTGCTGGGTCATAGCTAGTTCTATTTTTAACTTTTTGAGGAACCCCCATACTGCTTTCCAAAGTGGCTATACTAGCTTGCAATTCCCACCAACAGCGAAAGAGGGTTCCCCTTTCCCCACACCCTTGCCAACACTTGTTGTTTCTTGCCTTGGTAATTTTTGCCATTCTAGCTGTTGTAAGGTGCTATCTTAATGTGGTTTTGATTTGAATTTCCCTGATGGCTAATGATTAAAACACATTTTTAAATTGAGATGGTATCTATCACAACTAAGTTTCATAAATGCAATAAAGTTGACACAGCTTAAAAAGAAACTGACATATCAGAACCTATTGCTGGGGCGCCTAGGTGGCTCAGTGGGTTGGCACCTAACTCTTGATTTCCATTTGCGTCATGATCTAGGGGTCATGAGATCCAGCCCCGTGATGAATTCCATGCTTAGTGGGGAGTCTGCTTTAGATTCTCTCCCTAGCCCTCTGACCCTCCCTCTCTACTTTCTTTCCCTCCCTCCCTCTCTCTATAATAAATAAATAAATCTTTTAAAAAAAAACCTATTGCTTATAAGACACATATCTAAACCTATTGCTTCTCTGGGTTGATATAGCTAACAAGTGACTAAACCAGGAAATTTAAGTCCATCTCTACTCTGTCTTAGTTCCCCTATATAAAGGGATCCCCTAAATAAAGGTGGGCTTCCTAAGAATTTCTGTGATTTCTTGAATGAATTCTACTCAAGGATTCTGACCATGTACTTAACACTGTTCTCAGCAATGCAAGCAGTAAGACATACAAGCTAGAGTACCTAAAGTCAAAATATTTAATCTTGGAGGTGAAAGGACTAAAACATGAAACAAAGATCAGTGCAATCTGAAATATATTTGAAAGCTTCGAAATGTGATTGTCAGTGAAATAAAGATTTCTATTTCACTTTCTATGCTATAATAGAAATATTAATCTTATTATAATAGAAATGATCTATTATCTTATCAGATCATTAATGAGATTAGCATATGCCTTTGCTTAATACAAGAAAAAATGTATTTCTCTCTTACAGACATGGTAAAAACACTCTTTCCAGTCTGTACCCGATAGGATAAAGACACCCTGATGATATATTTAAGTTCTAGTAATAAAAGGATGTGTCAGCATCCTTACCACCTAATGACCATAAATAGCACAGCTTGCTCAGTCTCCTGAAAGATATTCTCAGAGTTCAAACCCAATTCCATTAAGCACAAGTCCTAACACGATTTATATATCATTAGGAGATATACATGTCCTTGATTGTCCTCTCTGTGAAACATCCTAATGGACTGGTAAGGCAGCTCCACACTGCAACTTTTAAACCTTTTTCTCCTATCATCGTATCTTTCTCTCTCCCACCTGCACCTTCTAAAGGGAGAGTAATTTCAGTTATAAATACATTGAGTTCTCAGAAGATCCAACACTGACTCAAGTGGATTGTTCCAAAATTCACCCTAGAACTTGACTCAGAGACCTATTTTGCAAGGTAATTCACTTATGGGATTTTTAAAAGTCTAAACTTTCACAAGATAGTTTAAAGGCACATTGAAAGAAAACAAAACAAAAAAGATGCTAATTTTTTCCCAAAGCAAAAAATAATCTATTCACCTTTTAACTGTGTATTGAAACTAAGATAAACTTTCTCAATTCGCCTTACAAAGAAGTTTTAGAATTAGAAGAAGATTCCATTGATTCTCAACATAGGCACTACTGTCATTTTAGTCAAGAAAATGTTTCATTATGTGAGTTGACACCACCCATTTAAAAGATACTTATTTCCCGTGTTTTATCTACTAATTACCAAGAGTATCTCCAGTCATAACAAAACAACTGTCCATCCCATAAATAAACATTTCAAATCAACCACACAGGATTGTAATGGCCCAGGTCAAGAACTGCTACAACTACTAAATTCTGCTATAAAGAAATAGAGACTTGGAAACATTCAATGTGTTGCTAAAGGATACAGAGCTAGTAAATGCCAGAATTGTGACTCTCCATTTAGTATTCTATTTTTCCTCCATAAAGAGCTATTACATAAAATCATCAAATATATAGAGTTGAATGATATTTCCAGATGTAATCTATCCAAGTCTTTGACTCTACATAGATATATAACTGGAATAAAAAACATAATCTTCCCAAATTGACATAAACATTTGATTTCCCCTAGCATCCTATTTAACATTCTGTTAAGAATGAGTTGAAAAGAGTGAAAGAACAAGCATATATAGGTAAGAATACCTTCTTGACTTAAACTAGCTGTGTGATCCTTAAATTAGTCTACTTACAAAATCTTTCCAGGCCTCAATTTCTACATATGTAAAATAAAATTTTTGAATTACATTACTCTTAAAGACTTTACAAGAAATGCTTGCCTTTATATTTTTCAAATAAACATATCTCATTTACTGTAGCTCAACTTTATTTTATAGTATGTAAAGATAAGAAAATCCCTTATCTTTACAAGACTTCTCCATTTGTACAAATTTTTCTACTACAGACATGGAGAAGACTTTTATATTTAACTCAATAACCTGGCAACAAAATACTACATCATGTATTCTCAATGGTTCAATGTATTCCTTCATCAGACATTCATTACTATGAGTATTCTTTACCATTCTAGCTTATAGGGACACTTGTATGAATTAGACACTTGCCTTGATATCAAGGAAAGCACAACCTGACCAAGAAGTTAGATATGTTAAACAGATCATTTTAATGCCATGCAATTGGTGTCATAATTATAAATATAATTGTTTTACTAAGCAATGAATTGCATTTACCACTAAAGTGGTAATAAATATAGTGAAATATTTATTTGTTGATTAAACAGATACATAAGATATAACATTAGGGATATGAAATACTGCAAAACTATAGAAAAATGTCTTGGTTAATAGAGAATTTATGTTGATAAAATATCAAATGAGGGGCACCTGGGTGGTTCAGTTGGTTAAGTGTCTGCCTTCAGCTCAGGTCATGATCGCAAGGTCCTTGGATCAAGTCCCACATCAGGCTCCCATCTCAGTGGAGAGTCTGCTTTTCCCTCTCCCTCTGTACCTTCCCTCAGCTCATTCTTTCCCTCCCTCTCATTCTCCTTCTCTCTCTCTTTCTCACTTTCTCACTCTCAAATAAATAAAATCTTTAAAAAAATATCAAATGAGTATTTCTCACAAACTCTTCCTTTCTAAAGTGTGGATAATAATAGTAATAATAATAATAATAATGTTTTAAAGACAGAAAAAAGTTGGGTTGAATTCTAGCTTTGTACTTTGAAGTCAGGTGGCCTTAAACAAATTTCATCATTTGTGAAGTGAAAAGAATTGTTGTAAGCAGTACATAAGGCCATTCATATAAAGTGACAAGTTCATAAAAGATTTTTTACAAATACTAAGTATATTCCTTTTTCAGTGTGGAAAAATTTAATCTTTTACCAGTCTTTAAAGATAGTATTTTTATGAAAAATCATATTTCCCCCCCAAAAAAAGTTTGAAGAGGAAAGCTTCCTGTTCTTATAGAATTTTTCCATCCCCTATTAAGAAGTAGATTCTATGTACCCTCCTCTTGAACCTAGGAAGCCCTTTATGACTTGCCTCAATTAGCAAAGTATGGCAGAACTGATGCTATATTCCTTCCAAGATTTAGTCATTGGTTGTGTGCTCCCACTTGCACATTTTCTCTCCTTCTCTCTCAATCTCTCTTTCTTGCTTTCTCTCTCAATCTCTAGATAGACAGATAGATATGTATCTTTGGGGCCCTGACAGCTGACTTGTAAGAATTTTGGCTGCCCTGAAGGAGCCATGGTAGAGAAATCATATTGAGAGACCACATAATGTTAGAAAAACCAATAAATTTAATGTCAGCATGTAATACTTAATTTATATACCCAAAACTGGCTTCTTCTCAAAAGAAAGGACTTCAATATCAAGACACCTAACTACTTGAAAGCAAACAATAAGAACATCAGCAATAACAAATTAGTAGAAGTAATACAAATTACATAACCTTAAGAGTTAGACTTGAGTTTAAATTATGGCTTCAAGCAGTGCTATCTGTTTTAACTTGTGCAACTTGCTTAACTTTTCTTAACCTTAATTTCCATATATGTAAAAGCTCTGAAATAATACCTATACTTTAGTGGTTTGTTCTAAAGAGTATGGGTTGTTCTAAAAAGTGAGATAAGGTACACAAAATTCTTAGCATAGAATATTTGGAGCTCAATGTTTTAATTCCTTTCAAGTCTTCTTTGTGCATGTAGAGCTTTTAATTCAAGAAAGAGTAGATATTTTTTAAAGGTGACCCACTTCTATTAGAAATTACACTACTGCAAGGGCACCTGGGTGGCTCAGTGGGTTAAAGCCTCTGCCTTCGGCTCAGGTCATGATTCCCAGGGTCCTGGGATCGAGCCCCGCATCGGGCTCTCTGCTCCGCAGGGAGCCTGCTTTCCCCTCTCTCTCTGCCTGCTTCTCTGCCTACTTGTGATCTATGTCTGTCAAATGAATAAATAAAATCTTTAAAAAAGAAAAGAAAAGAAAAGAAATTACACTATTGCAAAATTCACCAGTTAGACCATCTAGTCCCTCCTTTTGGGGAGGTTTTTGATTACTGATTCAGCTTCCTTATTAGTTATTGGTCTGTTCAGATTTTCAAATTTTGTAAGTTGTATGTTTCTAGAAGTGTATCTATTTCTTCTACGGTATCTAATTTGCTGGCATATAAATGTTCACAGTAATCTCATGATTCTTAGCATTTCTGTGGTGTCAGTTTCCATGTCTTTTCTTTTATTTCTGATTTTGTTTATTTATTCTTCTCCCTTTCTACCAAACACTTAAAGAATTAGTTTCAATCCTCAAACTCCTCCAAAAAATTGAAGAGCATAAAATACTCTCAAACTCATATTACAAGACCAAAATTATCCTGATATCAATCAGATAAAGACACTACAGGGAAAAAAAAAACCCCACAAAACTATAGGTCACCATCCCTGACCAGTATGGGTACAACAATTCTCAAGAAAATTCTAGCGAACAGAACTGAATAACACATTAAAAGGATCATATATCAGGATCAAATGAGATCTATCTCTGGTGTGCAAAGACTTTCAACACACATATATCAATAAATGAGACACACCACATTAATAGAATAAAAGATAAAAATCTTACAATCATCTCAACAGATACAGAGAAAGCATTTGCCAAAATTCAACATCCTATCATGATAAAAATGTTCAATGAATTGGGTAGAGAAAGAATATAACCAACATAATAAAGGCAATATATGATGAGCTAACACCAGACTGAATGGTACAAGGCTGAAAGCATTTCTTCTAAAATTGGGAACAAAATAGTGTCCACTCTCACCACACCCATTCAACATAGTACTGGAAGTCTTAGCCAGAGCAATCAGACAAGAAAAGGAAATAAAAGGCGTCTAAATGGGAAAAGAAGTAAAATTCTCTTTGCTTGCAGGTGATATGCTCTTATACAGAGAAAATCTTAAAGGTTACACACGTACATGCACACACACACACACACACAATTGTTAGAACTAATAAATAAACTCAGTAAAGTTGCAGAATACAAAATCAACATATAGAAACCAGTTATGTTTCTGGGCAATAACAACCAAATACCTGAAAAAAGAAATAAAAAAACCAATCCCAGGTATTTATCTGAAGAAAATGAAAACACTAGCTTAAGAAGATATATGCACACCCATGTTTACTGCAACAATATTTACAATAGCCAAAATATATAAACCTCCTCTGTGTCCACTGATGAATGAATGGATCATGAAAATGTGGCATATATATGCAATGGAATATTATTCAGCCATTAAAAATGAAATCTTGCCATCTGTGATAACATTGATGGATCCTGAGGGCATTACATTAAGTGAAATAAATAAGAGAGAGAAAGACAAATACCATCTGATCTCATTTATATGTAGAATCTAAAAAAAACAAACAAAAACAAAAAATAAACTCATAGATACAGAGAATAAATTGGTAGCTGCCAGAGGCAGGGTGTGGGGAGTAGGCAAAATGAATGAGGGGTACAAAAATACAAAGTTATAAAATAGTCATGGGAATGTAATATACAGCATGGCAATTATAGATAATTATACTGTACTGTCTATTTGAAAGTTAGAGATTTACTAAGAGACTAAATCGTAAAAGTACTCATTACACACAAAACAATTCCGTATGTATGGTAATGAATATTAACTAGACTTATTGTGGTGATAATTTCACAATATGTGCAAATACCAAACCATTATATTTTATAACTGAAACTGAAATAATGTTGTTAAATTTACCTCAATAAAAAAATCCTATTCATATTAGCATAAGTATAATAAAATATTAGGAATAAATTTAATCAAGAAAGTAAAAGATCTGCACACTGAAAATTATAAAACTTTGAATACTGTAAACTTTGATGAAATAAACAGAAGGCAGAAATAAATGGACAGATATCCAATGTTCATGGAGAAGAATTATCATTAAAGTGGCCATGCAATCCAAAGCAATCCATAGATTCAGTGCAATCGCTATCAAAATTCCAATGGAATTTTTCAGAGAAATAGAAAAAAAAACAATCCTATTATCTGTGTGGAACCACACACACACACACACACACACACACACATCCCTGAATAGCCAAAGTAATTCTGAAAAAGAACAAAGCTAGAGTCAAGTCATCATACTTCCTGATTTCAAACTATACTACAAAGTTACAGTGATCAAATAGTATTGTACTGGCATAAAAATAGACACATAGAGGGATGCCTGGGTGGCTCAGTCAGTTAAGCATCTGCCTTTTGCTCAAGTCATGATTCCAAGGTCCTGGGATGGAGTCCCACATCGGGTTCCTGGCTCAGCAAGTATTCTGCTTGTCCCTCTCCTTCGGCCCCTCCTCCTCATTCATGCTCTTTCTCTCTCATGGGCTCTCTCTCTCTTAAAAAATAAGTAAAATCTTAAAAAAAATGGACACATATACCAATGGAACAGAATCAAGAGCTCAGAAATAAACCCTTGCATATATGACTGACTACTATTTGACAAGGGAGTCAAGAGTATTCAATGGTGAAAGGTAGTCTCTTCAATAAATGATGTTGTTGGAAAAACTGGAATAACTACATGCAGAAGAATGGAACTGAACCTCAATCTTATACCACCCACAAAAATTAACTTGGAATGGATTAAATATATAAACATAAAACCCAATGCCATAAAACTTCTAGAAGAAAACACAGGGGAGAATTTCTTTGACATTTTTCTTGGCATTTATTTTTTGGACATGTCATAAAAAGCACAAATAACAAAAACAAAAATTAATAAGTGGAACTGCATCAAACTAAAAAGCTTCAGCACAGCAAAAGAAATAATCAACAAAATGAAAATGTAACCTATGGGATGGGAAAAAACAATTTGCCAATTGCATATCTGATAAGGGTTAATTACCAAAATATATAAAGAACTCATAGCAAATATCTATATATCTATATATTCTATATCTATATCTATATATCTACATCTATATTCTATATCTGTATCATTCCATAGCAAATATCTATATACCTATATCTATATCTATATCTATATCTATATTTGCAAATATATAATCAAAACCATAATGAGATATCACCTCACACATATCACAATGGCTATTACTAAGACAAGAAGTAACAAGTGTTGGCAAGGATGTAGAGAAAAGGGAATTCTTGTGTACTGATGGGAATGTAAATTGAGAAAACCACTATCAAAAACCGTATAGAAGGGGTGCCTGGGTGGCTCAGTGGATTAAGTCTCTGCCTTCCACTCAGGTCATGATCTCAGGGTCCTGGGATCGAGCCCCACATGGGGCTCTCTGCTCGGCAGAGAGCCTGCTTCCCCCTTTCTCTCTGCCTGCCTCTCTGCCTACTTGTGATCTCTCTCTCTCTGTCAAATAAATAAAATCTTAAAAAAAAAAACAACAACAACAGTATAGAAGTTCCTCCAAAAATTAAAAATGTAACTATCATAAAATCCACCACTCCACTTGGGGTATATATCTAAAGAAAACAAAAATAGGATATTGAGATATCTGCACTCTCACATTAATTGCAACATTATTTACAGTATTCAAGGTATGGAAATAACCTAATTGCCTGTCGATGGATGAATAGGTAAAGAAGATATGTTGTATATATATAATAGAGTATTATTCAGTCATGAGAAAGAAGGAAATCCTTTCATTTGTAATACCATGAATGGGCCATTCTGGGATAATGCTAAGTGAAAGAAGACAGATAAAGAAAAACAAATACTGCATGATATCACTTATGTATAAAATCAAAGAAAGCCAAATTCATAGAAACAGATGGCAGAATGGTAGTTACCAGGGCCTAGAAGGATGGAGGAAATAGGGAGATGTTGGTCAAAGAGTAGAAATTTTCGGTTATAGGATAAATATATTTTAAATAAATAAATAAGAGGATCTGATAAATAAATAGGCTCTGAGGTGCAGCATAACTGATTATAGTTAACAATACTATAGTATATACTTGAAAGTTGCTGAGAGCAAATATTACGGTTCTCAACACAAAAAAGAAATGACTATATAAGATAATAGCAGCAATGGCCACGGTTGCCAAACTGTGGAAAGAACCAAGATGCCCTTCAACGGATGAATGGATAAGGAAGATATGGTCCATATACACTATGGAGTATTATGCCTCCATCAGAAAGGATGAATACCCAACTTTTGCAGCAACATGGACGGGACTGGAAGAGATTATGCTGAGTGAAATAAGTCAAGCAGAGAGAGTCAATTATCATATGGTTTCACTTATTTGTGGAGCATAACAAATAACATGGAGGACATGGGGAGATGGAGAGAGAAGGGAGTTGAGGGAAATTGGAAGGGGAGGTGAACCATGAGAGACTATGGACTCTGAAAAACAACCTGAGGGTTTTGAAGGGGCCAGGGGTGGGAGGTTGGGGGATCCAGGTGGTGGGTATTAAGGAGGGCACGTATTGCATGGAGCACTGGGTGTGGTGCAAAAACAATGAATACTGTTAGGCTGAAAAGAAATAAAATAAATAAATAAGTAAGTAAATAACCCCCCCCCCCAAAATGATAACAGTGGTGTTAGCCTATGCTACACTGGTAAAAACTTTACAAGGTATATGTACGAAATGAACATGCTGTACACCTTAGACATACACAATGTTATATGTCATTATCACTGAATAAAACTGAGGGGAAAAGTTAAAAAAAAAAAATCAAAGATTACCAGATATTCAAACACGAAGGACAAGATAAACTAACAGAAAATTTTTTCTCCAAATTTCTAGCTCTACCCATGGGTAGGGGAGAGATTCCTACATAGACATTAGTAGTTCAATATTTATTTACCTCTTGCTTTCTTTGGTTATTCAGCTTAGCTCTCCAAAAGAGAAGGTTGGGTAAGCAAAAGGATTCATATTCAAAAGCCCCACCCTGACCTCTAATCTCCATCAGCAACATGTACCTCTCTTGGTACACCCCAAACCTGTCCTAGTTCTGTAATCAGTACTCTCTTTCTCTGTGTCAGGGATAGTCTACAATGCTGGGGAAAAAAAAAAAAAAAAATCAAATGACTTCAATAATTGACCACTGCTCCAGATTTATGACCTCCAACCTCAGTAGGCCCTCCACCACTGACAAAATGATCCTGAGTCTTCTACCTCAGCCCTTCTACCTTTCTCATCAGACAAGTGTCACTCCATAAGTTACAAGGGAACCTCCTGCTCCACACCCACATGCCTATCCACACCTACAGCTGTACTGAAATCCTTCCTTCTTGATTCAGAAGAATGTAATCTTTCTCCCTTTCCAAAAGCAGGTAAAAATTTTATCTTTTGGAAAACTTCCCTTTTGGAAAATTGATCATATTTAGACTCTAGCAAAAAAAAATTCATCAAAGAACACTGGTAATGCTTAAAGGAAACACAATTTCCTAAAAAATCATTGAAGTGAATATTTATCAAATTTACAAAAATAGTAAAAGCCCAAATCATGTGTACTTGACATTGCTCTTTAAACCGGCATATTGAAAGCGTCTCCCTTTGTGACATGGTATATTTTGTCTGAAAATCCTTAGTTGTTTACTGTGCACACATTTATTTCCTATTTTATTGGTTGATAAATTTTTTCTTCTAAAAATATTGGCCCATTTGTAGTCATAAAGTTAACACAGGGTATGTTGCTGTCCATTATCACTAGCCCACCTAATGAAAACATGGTTCTTTCCATGAGAGGAGAGACTGATATTTAAAAGGAACAAACAAACAAACAAACTGCCCTTCCTTGCTGTGGCAAATTGTTTTCAAAAAAATCATCTTAAAAAAACTACCAACTTTCATAAATTGGAGTATTAATTACTTTACCTCAAAACATATATATAAGATGGTGTTTTAAATTTACAGAGTGATGAAATATCATGCTTGGAAAGAATGAAAAGAAAACAATTTATAGATTTTGGCAAAACTTAGATTCCAGCTTCAATAAACTTTCGCAGATAAGTATATAAAGCTCACAACACAGTATGATAAATCGCTGGACTAAATAACTGTAGCTATTTTTCTTCTATATCAAGAATTTCCCCCCAATTCTGATCAAATGCTACATGGAATCATAGAATTTGATACCACAAATTTGTGTCTTATTAACCTTATATTTAATGCTCTTTTAACATTTAATGGTAACCTACCTCATAGAAATAATAGTAGGGGAATATCAATTTCTTTGAGCCTATGAAATGAACTAGAATTATAAATTGAGAGCAGCACTGAAACAATATAAATAACTATAATGAAATAAGCTTGAAGTTTTTTAAAAAACTAGTTTTACAGATAAAGTAAATTTAGAAGATAAAAAAAATGTTTAAAAATAAAGAACAATAGATCAAGTAGTCATTGTCAGACCCCCATGTTCTTTTTACTAAAATTAAGTCCAGAAAATAAATAAATACATAAATAAATAACATAAATTAACTTTGGGAAATGTCATATGATAATTACATTGTCAGTGACTTCTATTCTTTTTTTTTCAACAAAGGGAATTTATTCCAAGAATTTGTTTAGTTTAACATGAGAAAGACAACTAATTTAAGTCACATTACCCTTTTATCTCAACACACGAAAAACATTTAATAATATACAATATTTGTTCATAACAAAAAAAATATGTAGCAAAAAGAGAGAGAGAGAAGGAAGAGAACATATTAATTGGGCAAAGTAGAGTTTTGCAAACTTTTTCTTGTTAAAGAGCCAGATAATAAATATTTTCAGCTTTGCAAGCCGTATGATCTCTGTTACACTACTCAACTTTGCCATTGTAGTGCAAACACAGCTATAGACAATATTTACATTGATAGGCATGGTTGTGTTACAATAAAACTTTATTTACAAGAACAGTTGTCAGGCCAGGTTGAACCCTTGAACTATAGATTGCCAACTCCAGAGTTAAAAGCTGTCTATAAAACATGTTGGTACATATCACAGTTGATGGTAAAACCATTTCTTTTGAGATAGGAACAATACAAAATTTCCCACTGTTACAACTGTGATTCACATTGCATTTGAGATTCTGGCCAGTTGCAGTATGATAAGAAAAATAAATAAAAAGTAAAAGAATTGGAAAGGAAGAAATAAAACTGTCATTATTTATAAAACAAAACTGTATAAATATGAATCCAAAAAAAAAACTGGTAACTGTTTTGATGAGAAGAATTTAGCATTGTTCTTAGATTCAAAAATCAGTAAAGGGGTGCCTGGGTGGCTCAGTGGGTTAAAGCCTCTGCCTTCGGCCCAGGTTGTGATCCCAGGGTCCTGGGATCAAGCCCCGCATCGGGCGCTCTGCTCTGCGGAGAGCCTGCTTCCTCCTCTCTCTCTAACTGCATCTCTGCCTACTTGTGATCTCTGTCTGTCAAATTAAAAAAAAAAAAAAATCAGTAAAAATTTTTTTTAAAAATCAGTAAAAAAATCAAAAGTCTTATAAGAAATAAAATTCAAAGTAATATCATTATAATAGTATCAAAAATATAAAGTATCTAAGAATATACTTATGAAAATAAGTATGACTTCTACAGAGAAATTTTTATTTTGTTTTTTCTAACTCAAGTATAATTAACAGACAATGTTATGTTAGTTTCAGGTGTGCAATGTAATGACTCAACAATTTTATGTTTCTCAGTTCCAATCAAGATCCATATAGTCTTAATCCCCTTCATTTGTTTTACCCATCCCTCCCCTCCCAAACTACCTCCTGGCAACCACAAATTTGTTCTCTGTATTTAAGAGCCTGTTTTGTTTTATTTTGGTTTATTTCTTTTTAAAATTTGTTCATTTCTTATGTTTCTTAAATTGCACATGTGAGTGAAATCATATGGTATTTGTCTTTCTCTGGCTGACTTACTTGACTTAACATTATGTCCTCTAGGTCCATCCATGAGCTTGCAAATAGAAAGATTTCTTTCTCTTTTATTCCTGAATAATGTTTCACTGTGTTACATACACACACACTGTCAAATGTTTTTTCTGCATCTACTGAGATGCTCATATGATTTGCATCCTTTTCCTTTTAATGTAATATAGCATGTTGATTGATACATTACATTAAAAATACATTTTTTTCTTTTCCCCTGTCCCCCACCCCCACAGGTGTGGCGCTAAGAAGCCACAGAACAGTTCCCCAGCTTCAGCATTGTTCCTTGTGTTCCCTGGGGATGGTGGTGATGGGCTGTCAGGATCTCGCTGGAGGGTCCTCCAGGTTCCTGACCTCCCCAGGCACAGGTGTGGTGTGAATACCAAACAACTTTTGCATCCTTAGAATAAAAGCCTCGTTTGGTGAAAAATTTTTTAATGTGAAAAATTTTTTAATGTATTGCTGGATTCAGTTGGCTAATATTTTTATGACTCTTGGATCTATATTCATAAAAGATAGTGGCCTGTAATTTTCTTTCTTTGTTGTGTTTCTATCTGGTTTTGCTATTAGGGTAACGTTGGCCCTGTAGAATGAATTTGGAAGCTTTCCTCCTTCTTCTATTTTGGGAATAGTTTTGAAAAGAGTAGGTATCAACTGTTCTTTAAATATTTGGTAGAATTAACCTGTGAATCCATCTGATCCTGGACTTTTGTTTGTCAGGAGTTTATTGATTACTGATTCAAGTTTATTGCTAGTACCTGGTCTGTTCAAATTTTATATTTCTTCCTGACTCAGTTTTGGAAGTTTTGGAATTTATCCTTTTTTTTCCTAGGTTGTTGTTCCAGTTTGTTAGCATATACTTTTTCCTAATGTTCTCTTATATTCCTTTGTATTTCTGTGGTGTTAGTTACTTTTCCTCCTTCATTTCTGATTTCATTTATTTGAGTCCTCCCTACATTTTTTTAATTAACATATAATGTATTATTTGCTTCAGGGGTACAGGTTTGTGAATCATCAGTCTTACACAATTCACAGCACTCACTATATGAAAAGTTTATAAATTTTGTTGATCTTTTCAAAAGCCCAACTCCTGTGATTCCTAGTCTTATTGATAGAAATCAGTGATTTCTACTCTTAATAAGAGAAGCTCTAGAATAGAAATAAATGATAGAAAGAGGTTGGGTATAATATTTTTTTTTTCCTTTCACATCTATTTCATTGTAGGGTCACACAGTAAACATTACTCGGTACAGTAATCATCAAAAAATATGTTTTGAACATTTACTGTGTTACTATATTTTAAACCTCAATCTCTTAACAGTTCTTTATTCCTTTTCAAACTCCTGTTCTTCACCCTCACAGAGATTCAGGTGATGCCTATTAATCACATTATTAATATTAATCTCTATTAATCACAGAGATTAATATGCATCACCTCAATCTCTGTTTTCTTTCAGTTTACAGGTCTCTTTTGATCTTCTTTTTCTTTATCCAGCTTGAACCTAAGGGCTGTTTATTTGAAATACAGTCTCAGCCATATCTTCAATTCCTTTCAGTCCAATCCTTCACATGTACCCACTCATCAAAACCCAAACCCCCAGATCAATACTACAGCTGTCTTTCCATGAAGGTACTGAAGTTCTGTGGGAAAGGAAACCACATATTCGTGCTAATAGTATATGATCCATGTAGTCATAGTTTCCACACTCAGTTGGGTCCTGTGCTACAGCAACTTCCTTTCTCTCAAAAATTTTTCTGTATCATTACCACCCTCCTTCTTCCTTAATATTCTCTAACTCCTCAATTTTAACAAACTATGTAGCCCTCTCTTCCCATGAGAAAACTTGAGGCCATTAGTCATGTTCTCCCATTACCACACCCAGATCTGGAAAGCTAACAACGCACAGCCACAGCCAGCCTCTCCTTATGCCCTCCCCTATTCTCTTCAGTTCTTGTCTGCCATCTGTATCAGAAGTTGGCAAACTATGACCCATTTATCAAATCTGGCTTGGTGCCTCTTTGTGTAAATAAAATTTTATTGAAAATAGCCATGCCCATTTGTTTACATATTGTCTATGGTTGCTTGTAGGCTACAACAGCAGAACTGAGTAGTGTCATCAGAGACCATATGGCCTTCAAAACCTAAAATATTTATTATCCAGCACTTAACTGAAAAAAAATTTGCTGCCCTCTGATCTATACTGTAAACACTTTAACTCTACCAGAATTTTTTTATGTAGTCTAAAAATATGGTTATCTCTTTTCCAAAAATGTTTGCTTGGAGGTGATTTTTGGCTCAAATGCTACAGTTACAGACCTGTTTCTCTCTTTTCCTTCTCATACAACTTGTTCAGGAAGTACACTGCATTTCTTCTCTTTACTTTACTTTTTCTTTATTCTTTTTACCCTGTAATCCGACTTTCATCCCTACTACCTTTTTGAAATTTAGTCCCATAAAATTAATGAGGACCTCTTGCCTGTCAAGTTTAAGAGAAATTCTGAATTTTATCTAATTGACCCATTTTTAGGCACTCTCATCTTAAAACTTAATAATCCAGTGTTCTTAACAAAGAGTGCATATCAGGATCATCTCTAGAAGCTTCCACCCCGAAGCTGGGCCACAGACTTGCTCTGTACTATTACATTTTGTTGCCTCTCAGATAAGGGAAAAACAGTATTATTCCAACCGGAATAAAAGTAATCAAATAACTGGAACAAAATAGTAATCAAACAACCATGATAAATGAGAGAAGAATACCTTCTAGTGAGCTGTCAATACACAATATCCATCCTCACCATAAGGATGCAAACAGTTCCCCTTGAAGAATATATCCACCCCAACTGCCTCTTCTTCTCTCTCTTCTAGAATTATCACCATCTATTCACTAGCGAAAAACTGAACAAAGGGAGTGCAGGACACTTTGGAATATACTGGTTTTTTTTTTTTTTTTTCAGTTATCTCCTGATTTTAGAAATACTAACCATAGAAACAATAGAGCCTCCATTTCTCTTATAGAATTGACATTCCTATGGATTAATGACACAAATGTATTTGGCACAGGTGTGAGGGACCCTTCCAGAGATCCAGATGATTTATCAAAATTTTCACTTCTCATAATGATGGTTAGCACAAGACATGCACATAGAAATTAAATCTCTAAACCAGTAACACATGCTCACTTATTTAATATGTAATTTCCATATTCCTGAAGTTGAAAGCTATCACACTAATGAAAGGAAGTACAGTAAAATTGAAAGAACATGATCTGCTTTCTTTCAGGGTGGAAAGGTAGCTATGGTGGGAAATCCAGATAATTAATGAAAATCTTTGCTTCTCATAATGATGGTGACACAGGACATGCACATAGGAATTATCTATTAAAATGACCATGAAAGCAGGGGCTCTGGGGTGGCTCAGTGGGCTGAGCCTCTGCCTTTGGCTCAGGTCATGGTCTCTCGGTCCTAGGATCAAGCCCCGCGTTGGGCTTTCTGCTCAGCAGGGAGCCTGCTACCCCCTCTCTCTCTGCCTGCTTCTCTGTGTGCTTGTGATCTCTGTCAAATAAATAAATAAATAAAGTCTTTAAAAAATAAATTAAAAATGAAAATAATAATAAATAAATAAATGAAATAATAAATAAAAAGCAAACAAAGAAACAGATATACAAAGTCACTGATGATATATCAACAGTTTATATCTGGATAGGGGAAAAAAGTACCCTCTTTAGTTGTATTACGGTAAAGATATATTGTTTTTATCTGACATGTTTTAATTTTTAAAATAGAATGAAATCAGGTAGAAAGTTGATGCAAAGACATATACTTCGATTTCTATACTTCAACTCTTATATTTATATATTTCCTTAGGTTTTTCCTTAGTCTTATAATGTACATTATTGTTAGAGTTAAATGAAAAAAAATGTAAAATTAAATTTCCAAACTCTGACACTCTTACTGTAGACCAAAGTAACAATTACTTGTTTAAATTTTGTGTAAGGGAGTCCACTCAGGGCAAAATCAAGTCTTTTTGGAGCACAACTTCAAAATGAAAAAAATAAAATAAAGCAAAAAAACCCACCAAACAAAAAACTGGTTAACTTTGTCTACCTATCTTCTTGGATAAAACTGCTTCAAATTTTACCTATTTTAGTTTTGTTAACACAGTAAATATTTATAGAGCACAAAAGAATACAAAGATTAAAATAAACACACAAATAAATATAGTCTCCTACCCTCGAGGAACCCACTGCATGACAATTCAGAGGAACAGAGCGAATGCTACCAATTCCCAAACTGTGTGATACAGATGCACTTTGTTTCCCTACTATTCTATATCTATGATAGAGATATACTGATAATACCAATAATTTATTGAGTATCAAGATAGTTTGGTAGGTGCTTCATTAGTACTAAATTACATCCTCACTAAATCTGTGCATTTTAATAATTTTTATGCTCATTTCACAAACATAAAATTGAAGTTTATAGAGTTTAGGTTGGTAAACTGATGAAGGCCCAGTTAGCACACCCATGTCACTCTGAAGCTCATAACTTTGGCTACACTACCTTTTTCCTGTTCAGTTGAGACATCTGAGGAATTAACACCTCTGGAAGTTAATATAAATGTACTGAATTCTTGACTTTGCCATGTCTCAGCTTCTTCATCTGAAAGCTGCCAGTAATTAAACAGGCCCTATTAATTTCCCTGGGTTGATGGGAAAATTAAATGTGATGATTTATAAAAGTTACTGCAAAGTATACCAAAGGTAAGCCATTTTTAAGATGAGAAGAGGCCTTCCCCAGCATCAGAATCTAGGCCAAGCAACCAAAGAAACAGGAACTAGCACAGGATGGGCAATATCTGAAACGATTTTATATATTTAAAATATTTTAAACATTACATCCTGTGCAAAACAACCTCAAGGTAAATAGCATCAAAACTGTGTTTTTCTATCTCATTAGTGCTGGAGTTAACAATTAAAACATGGGTCAAGTAGAAAACTATGCAATTTTTCTCAGAATTCAATCAACACAGACAAGGAATTTCCATAATGCAGGCCCTCCAAACAACTTTTTCCCTCCACAGCACATTCTGGAAGCCCAAAGAAAATGAATAATTGCCTTGAGTCTTCATTGCATTTTGTCTATACAGCTACCATCTGCCTTTAAACATTCAGAAATAGTGCCACTTATGGTAGAATGAAAACCTTCTTAGAGGTTTATAAGTGCTCTTTCATCCCTGTGTCTGTTGTTACACCTCTCCATTCATTGGCTTCAGTTCCATTTACCTATTCTTCTTGGACCCCTGTCTTCCCTACAAACATTTCATTCTAAGGCTTGTTTTAGACTTCCCTAACATGTTTTCATAATTTCACGTTTCTCAAAATGTCTTCAGAGGGATTTGCAGTTATTCTTTCCCTGGGGTAAGACCATTCTGTCAAAACAATAAATTACACACCAGAAACTACAGACACAAAAATATTAGGGAGTAAAATATCCCACTGATTGAAAAAAATAATCCCCACTGAACTCCATGAATTTATTAGGTTGGAGATTACCACAGTACTCACGTGGATGCAACATTCAAAATTATTCTGTCCTAAACAGAGCAAGTCCATATTTAGTTGTGAATGAATGACCATTGTGAAGCATTTTAAAACTAAATGCATTCTGTAATTGTAGGCAGATTTTCTACGATGTGTAGCAAACACACACATACATATACCCACAACACCATGGTAGTACTATCTCTTTTGTACATTTGAGTGTACAGGGAGTACTGGCAAATTCATTTAACATGAAGAAAAATAAACAAAAAAAAAAAAAACAAATTTTTTTTTCCTATTGCTATTTCAATTCTGAATGCACGATACTGTTGACATCTGGTCTCAGTTCCTGACCAGAACTCTTGTTAGACTGAAGTGTTGTTGGAGTTTAGCATTCCTCCATGAAATGTGAGATCATAAAAGCCTACTGTAACTTCATCTATTCATAGTTGCTAATGGCTGTAACTGATGCAAAACCACTTTGATACAAAATAGTAGCAATTGAAGAACTTCAGTTCCTCTAAATGAAAAAAAATCATAAAACTTTATTGAAGGACACAAAATATGTAGAGATATGTTCTTATACAAGATCAATTAATTTAATTAAAATAACCATCATCTTCAATTTAATATAAATAATATTAACATTTTTATTAATAACAAAAGTTAATGTAATTTTAATTAGAATCACAAAAATGTTGGACAAAATCATTTTAAAATTCATTAGAAGAGGGGTGCCTAGGTGGCTCAGTGGGTTTGGGCCTCGGCCTTCAGCTCAGGTCTTGATCCCAGGGTCCTGGGATCGAGACCCGCATCGGGCTCTTTGCTCAGCGGGGAGCCTGCCTCCCCTCTCTCTCTATCTCTCTCTCTGCCTACTTGTGATCTCTGTCTGTCAAATAAATAAAATCTTAAAAAAAAATAAAATAAAATACATCGGAAGAATAACTCTATGGTAATTGCAGAGGAATTCTGTAAAAGTACACAAAGAGGAGGGCTTTGCCTCTTCAGATATTAAGTCTCCGTCAAAAGTCACCTTAATTAAACTAATATGAAATAAATACACCCATGGAACAAAGCTGAGAAATAGTTAAAAAAAAAAACCTCAGAACTCAACAAATGATAGATGTAACATTCCACTTTATTTTTTTCTTTCAAATTTTTATTTAAATTCTAGTTAGTTAATATATAGTGTAATACTGGTTTCAGGAGTAAAATTTAGGGATTTATCACTCACATATAACACTGTGCTCATCACAAGTGACCTCCTTAATGCCCATCAACCACTTAGCCCACCCCTCAACCACCTCCCTCTACCACCTTCAGTTTCTTTTTTATAATTAAAAGTCTCTTACAGTTTGCTTCCTAACATTCTACCTTAAAGGGAAAAAGATAGATTATTCAATAAATATTTTAGAAACAAAGAGCTGTCAATTTGGCATTAAGTAAAATTAGATGTTGATTTCACACTATACACAAAAACAAATTTCAGGTGTCTTACTAAACAAAATGCAACTAATAAGACAATAAAATTTTTGAAAAATATACCTGAAGATATTTTTATAACCCTCGTAGCACGGAATACCTTTTTAAACATAATTTAACAACCAGAAGCCAGAAGGAAAAATAGAGTTTATATAGTTGACTATGTAAAAGTTAAATTTTTCTGAATTAAAAATAAAAGGCAGTAAAAACCAAGTCAAATGGTAAATACTAAGCTGGAAGAAAATGTTTATCAAACTTATAGTAGACCAAAGGGTCTAAAATAGGGAGAGTCTTGCAAATTACTAAGAAAAAGACAAAATAGAAAAGGACAATTTAGAAAAACAGAAAAGGCTATGTACAGATTAAAATACTTGATCCTGGGACACCTGGGTGGCTTATATGGTTAAATATCTGCCTTTGGGTCAGGTCATGATCCCAGGGTCCTGAGAACCCTTGTCTGGCTCCCTGCTCAGCAGGGAGCCTGCTTCTCCCTTTCTGACCCTCCCCCATGCTCATGCTCTCTTTCACAAATAAATAAATAAAATCTTAAAAAATATATAAATAAAATACTATGATACTATTTCTCATACTTAACAAAAATTTTAAAAATAATACCATTTAGCACTCTGAGAAACATATAGAAATGAAACTTCATAGAGTTTTGGTGGGAATATATAGTTTTAAAGTCTTAAGGAAGGACAATCCGACAGCATCTTTTAATATTTAAAATAAGCACACTCTGACGTTTCAGTTTTGCTCTTAGGAATCTGATTTATGAAATATTTGTCTCTGAGCACAGAGCTTCAATTTTAAGAATGTTCAATAAAATATTATTTCAAATAGAAAAGCATTATAAATAATATAAATGTTCACTAGTAGAGAAATGGTTGACCAAACTGCAGTTTGTCCATATTATAAAATAATATGTAGCTGTCCCTAAAAGAAAGCAGTAGAACTACTGACTGAGAAGTCTATGATATAAAAAAAATATGAACAAAACATTATAGAATAGCACTCCTAGTGTGATCTTATGTTAATATTATTATTTTTTTTTTTTGCTAAGAGTATATTTAGTAAAAAGCTGGGATACAAAACTGTATACAATTTGAATAACATGTGATACATACATCAAAAAGAATTTTATTAGTAAACACTAGTAATGTCACAGTATTGGGTTGTCTTACTTTTATTTTTCCTTATTCTTCATCCAGATGTAATAGGATACAATGTAATATGAAGGTATTACTATTTAGTCATCCCACCTAAAAGGTTTGTAAATTCTCAGGGAGTCGGTGGAATAGTATATGAAGGTACAAATAAGTTCCAGCTTATTAGAGCAATAAATATTCACTAGGAATTCACAAGTTAGCACTAATTTTTTTTGTAAAGATTTTACTTATTTATTTGAGAGAGAAAGAGCACATGCGCACACGTGGGGTAAGAGCTAGTGGGAGAGGCAGAGGCAGCAAACTCTTTGCTGAGCCCAAGTCCATGCAGGGCTCAAGTTCAAGACCCTGAGATCATGACCTGAGCCAAAACCAAGAGTCAGACTCTTAACTGACTGAGCCATCCAAGTGCCTCAAGTTACTACTAATTTTTTAAGAAGTCGAAGACAATTCTGAAATACCTTTACACTGAGGAAACACCCTCTTGAAGTGTCATGGCTAACGCCAGAATCCTCGTAATGTCTGTCAAACTAACAGATGATGTGAAAATGTAGGAATCTGTGCCTATTTAATATTGCAGGTAAAAAGTACAGATCTGGGCACCTGAGTGGCTCAGTTGGTTAAGCAACTGCCTTCAGCTCAGGTCATGATCCCGGAGTTCCAGAATCGAGTCCCGCATCGGGCTCCCAGCTTCATGGGGAGTCTGCTTCTCCCTCTCACCTTCTCCCCTCTTAACACTCTGTCTCACTGTCTCTCTCTCTCAAATAAATAAATAAAATCTTTTTTTTTTTTTTTAAAGTACAGATCCTACAATGTGTTCACATTTCTTCTCTGGCAATTAGGAGGTAGAAACATAGAAGTATTCTAACCCTCAGTACATTTTTTTGTCTCAATGGTAAAACAAAAGTTGTCTATTAAATTGTTAGAGATGCTCCAAAACAAAATAGAATTGTCTAAATAGGAGATGTTGCAAACTAAGTATTAGGAAATATCAAAAATAAAATTCAAGTTACCAACATTTATTGGACTCCTCCAACAAGTGACTGTGCTGTTGATATATATTCATTTGATCCTTGATCATTTGATCAAATGATTCTCATTGGATCCTTTTTGGTTCAGGTTGGTTAAAGAGTTTTTATTTGCTCATTTGGGTTTTCTTGTTTTTGTTTTGCATAAATTCACCATGACAGTAAATAGAGTACATTGGATTTTTTTTCTTTTTGCCTGTTCACTTTGATTTTACATTCCTACTGATTTTTACTGACTCTTTCATAGAGCCAACTCACTAGTTTCACTGTACTACTTCATTTTTCTTCATATTTTTAGTATTCTGTAGTGTCACCTGTGAATAATGCTAAATTTCCTACTACTTTATGAAAAAATTATACCTCTTATGCCATTATTATATCTTACTCCAGTTATTAGAATCATCAAGGCAATGCTTATGTTTAATAGTAAGGGTAGTGGTCAACTTACTATTTTTTTACTGATTTTATTGTTAATGCTTTAAAAGTTTTACTATTGTTTGCATTGTGTTCAAGTAAATAAGTTTTTAACAAGGTCAAAATGTTTCATTTCATCATGTTTATCATCAAATTTTTAAAAAATCAGAAATGGCTGGGGCACCTGAGTGGCTGTCAGTTAAGTGCCTAACTCTTGATTTCAGCCCAGGTCATGATCTCAGGGTCATGAAATAAAGCCCAGCAATAGAGCCCAGCAACAGCTTGGGCTCAGTAGGTAGTCTGCTTGAGATGCTCTCTCTCTACCCTTCCCTCACTGAGGGGCTCTCTCTCTTTCACTTGCTTGCTCTTAAATAAATAATCTTTTTTTAAAATAAATAATGTTTCAAAATCAGAAATGGCTTTTTTTTTTTACTCTATATACTTTGATGTGTAGTTATTTCACCTTTCTTGTCCCTAATACTATATGTTATTATTCTCTTTTAGGATTTGCTAGTAGTTTTATATGTTACACATTTTCCCAAGAAATTTATCAGTTTTACTATTATTTATATTTTATTATATATTATTTTTGTTCACTTTTTTCTTAGATTAATTATACTTTGTATTGATATTTATTAATTTTACTCATATTTTCTTTTGATTCATGTCATTGGTCCTTTTGCTTCCTAGTTTCTTCAGTTTCACTTCATGTTATTCTCAATTTTTATTTTTTAACAATAAAAGCATTTTTGTCTATACTTTTCCTCTGAATACAGTTTTAGCTGAACCCATAAGTTTCTATATGAAACATCGTACTTTTTATTGATTTCTGGGCAATTCATCATTACAGATGTTTCTTTTTTATATATAGGGGCTATTTAAAAGAGTGTGATTTCCAAGTGCTCGAATGTTTTTATATATTTCTTTGTTCATTTTTTTTTTTTTAAGATTTTATTTATTTATTCGACAGAGAGAGATATAGCGAGAGAGGAACACAAAGCCAGGAGAGTGGGAGAGAGAGAAGCAAGCTTCCTGCTGAGCAGGGAGCCCAATGTGGGACTCTATCCCAGGACCCTGGGATCATGACTTGAGTCATAGGCAGACGCTTAATGACTGAGCCACACAGGTGCCCATTTTTTGGCTTTTACATTATTTAGTTTTGTTTATTTTGCTTCTCCCTTTGGCCCTGAAACCTAGCTGGTCAGATCCTAATATTGCCTCCTCTGCTTCCATGTAGTTTGCTTTTGCCTGATATGTTATTTGTCCACACTTTTGTTAGGGAGGGAATACTTTGGCATTTTGTTTTAGATATGTTTATTTGTAAAAAGTATATAGGTAAGATTTATTTTTTAGCCTATCTTTTCAGAGGATACTCAACCCACCCAGATTAATTTGATAACATATATGATAGCTTTATTTTTCTCAATAGTATTTGCTATTTTTATATTTGTTTTATGGTTTTTTTGTTTTGTTTTGTTTTGTTTCTGTTTTCTGCTTCCTTGCTTTTGTTAGATACTTATTCTCAGGCATTCCTTCCACTTTCCATAATAGTCCAGGAATTTTGCCACACATCTCATCCAACTATAAACCCGTAGTCACTAAAAAAAAAATAATCACAGCTTTCCATTAACTGATTATTATTATTCCTTCAGTCCCTTCACCTCTAAACTCTTGTTTCACTAAAATAATTTAGAATTGGAGTCTCTATATTTTAATGTCTGAAAAATACTTGAAGCAAACCTTGTAACTATATATATTGCTGAAAATAAGATGTGATTTCAGAAATTCAATAGTTTTAAGAAATGCCTTCAAAGTTTACCAGTGTTGAAATAAAGTCTAACTTCCTCACCAGTATTCATTCATTTTTGTCCCAACAGTAATAATCCAGGTGACTCCACAGAAGACTCTTGCAAACAATATCCTTTAAAAATTTTCAGCCCATCAGCCATTTGCACCCAGACATTTTCTGTTTGTTTGCCTGCCATGTTTTATGTATATGCTGAGTATTTTCCCTTAACTACGAAGAGAGAAGCATTAGATATAATTTTCCTATATTATAAGCCAGTGTTCCATGTTCTTATAAGTTATGACTTCTGAAAAGAGGAAAATCATTTGAAATATCTTGTTTGAAGGATGAATATATGGCAAATGAGAATTTACTATTAAAGCAATACTCAATGACTATCTGGTGCTCAGGTTATGCGTTATTTCCCCCAAATATTAAGATTCTTTTATCAGGGATGTCTCTCCAAAAATGTAAATATCTTTTAAAGGGATTAATTAATGAGATTATTGCATTCATTTCATCAGTTACTACTATTAGTTAGCCACTGAAGTGATGAAAAATAAATTACAGTTTTAACCACCTATGTGAATGTGTTTTTAAAATGAGTTTAGAGAAAATAAAGATGAAAAGGAAAAAATACGTGTGTGGATGAGGACCACATGATGTGTAAATTACCAAGTAAAAACAGTCAGAAGGAGGCAGCCTCTACTAAAGAATTGTAGCCAGAAGTGACTTGAATTCAGAAAATGATGGGTGGTAGAGATGCCTCAACAGCCTACGCAGGTTCAAACTTCTCACAAGGCTATTTCTAATGCCTTGAGAGCATCTGGCATTGCATGCCCTACCAAATATGCCAATAATTGAGAAAAGAAAGCTTCCCAAATTTCACACATTGCAAGCCAAATGGAAAGCAAATCATACCCAATCTTGCAAATGCAAAAACAACAAAAAGAATTAAATACTATTTATGTGCATTTCAGTGTATAAATTCTCCAACAGACAAACAGTAACTGTGCTGTGAATAAAATTATAAAATATACAAACAATTGAGGTGAGCTATTTTATTACTATAAAGAAATCCAGCTCCTCTAAATTTTAATCTTTTCAAATGAGGGAGACAAGTTTTTCATTAAAAGATTTCATCTGAAGACTGTGCTAAAACTGTAGAGAATATCCTTTGAAAATCATTCATACTCAGAGACACTGACCCAGGAAATAAAGGGAAACATGATCCTTACTGTATTTCAAACAATGGATTCTAGGGGAAAAAATTCCATAAAAGCATCTTGGAAGGGTAAAGAATAGAAAATAACTTTATAAAACCTGAGACAATTTCCAAAAGATTTCACATGATTAAAACAAGGCATTCTGAACTCCATTCCTTTGCCAACCAACAACAGTATTGTTTGCTTTGTTTTGTTTTTCACTTGTTTTTTCTGGTTACTGTCCTCAAACACAGTTGTAAGTGAAGACTCAGACATTAATAAAAGATTCACAGCATAGTGGAGTAGGAAAGTCCTCTAGTAGAGCCATTCAGACTCATCACTGTCTCACCTCAGAGAAGTCATTTAAAAATTTGTGAATCTCAGTTCCCAATAGTCTAACACAGAAATAAAGAAAGAGAAGGAAACCATTTGAGGTGTTCTGCTTGAGAGAGGAATATATGGCAATAAGAATGTAAGTTTAGGGCGCCTGGGTGGCTCAGTGGATTGAGCCTCTGCCTTCGGCTCAGGTCATGATCTCAGGGTCCTGGGATCGAGTCCCGCATCGGGCTCTCTGCTCAGCAGGGAGCCTGCTTCCCTCTCTCTCTCTCTCTGCCTGCCTCTCTGTTTACTTGTGATCTCTCTCTGTCAAATAAATAAATAAAATCTTTAAAAAAAAAAAAAAGAATGTAAGTTTAATGCAAACTTCAATGAGGATCTGATGTTTTTATGACATATTATTTCACTGAAATATAAGAATCTTTTTTTTTTTCTCAGTAGGTAAGTGATAAGGACTTTTTTTTTTCCTCAAAAAATCAGACATATTTTACAGGGGCATGAAATTCTAATTCCCATTCCATGAGAGATTTTAATCTTCACAGGTTTTAGTCTAACTCATGAGAAAGATTTAGGGAGTTCAACGTTCCATCTTCAAGCACAGGAGAAAGTCACGGGATCCAGACAGTATAGTCCTGAGAGTATTTTGATATCCCTAGTTTTAGGTATAGAGCTGAGGATGATTATCAGAGGCAAAATCCCTGAGAGTTTTCAGGTCCTTATACTGAAGTATACAGTCTGGAGCCTGATTACTAAATAAAAGTGGAGTAAATGAGAAAGATACACCAATGTGAAATAGAAAGAGGATTTTTAATTAGAAAAAGCCAAGGCAGAAACGGGTATTTTGAAAACAAAAAAAGCTGAGTCCTGAGAGAATTACTAAGGAATTCATTCTCCAGAGTAAGAATTGGGAGGAGTTTTTCGTAAAAACCTAAGTGTGTGCTTGAGCATGGAGAGGAATCATGTCTGGGGAAAGGTTAACCGAGCTGACAGCAATACATTCTTGTTTTTTCTGTGCTTTCTCATGATCTGCACCCTCTGGTTCCTCTTTGTGGAGCCACCTTAAATGGTAATTTTTTCAATGTACTCCTACTTTCAAGCTAAAGTAGAAATACCCCCTGCAGTATATTTGGTAAGGACTCCCCATCTCTGGTTATCCATTCATTTCCCTGTGCTACCCGTGACTTTATTATCTTTGGAGTTCTACAGGTAATACATCTGTATTTGAGTTCAGGTAAAATTCTGGGCCTCAAGCCAAAATCTCAACTTCAATGCACCAACCACTAGATAAATAATAATAGAAAGCCCTCTTTTGATATGATCTTTTCCTTTTTGTCCTCATGAAACACAAAGGCTGCCTGGAATGTTCTCTGATATCCACAAGAATGACTCTCACCTTCTTCAGGTCATTAGCCAAATGTTACCCTCTGAATGAGGTTTTTTTTCATTATCCCATTAAATCACACCTGAAAGTACTTCCTACCTTCTTCCTTGCTTTATTTTTCTCTGTAGCATTCACACTATATATTTTACTTACTTGTGTTCTGTCTTCCCACTCCTGACAACCAGAATAAAAGCACAAGAGATTTCTATCTGTTCACTGCCATATCCCTGGAACAAGATGATGCCTAGTGCATAATCTCAATAAATACCTGCTGACTGAATGAATTAATTAAATGAAATAATATGAGAAGCACTTAACATAGTATCTAGCACAGTAAACAATCAAAAGTAAGCTATTGATAATGATAAATATTTTATTTTTCAAGTGACAGACCACATATAGAAATAAAGCATTTCTATAAAGTTCTACCATAAAGCATAAAGGGAGAAAAACAAATGCTTATAAAAACCAATAACAACTTCAGAAACAAAGTACAGTTTTCATTACATAAAACTACTTCTATAAATATTCTCATGCATTTATTATTCATTCATTCATTTATTCAAAGAGTATGTTGTGCCTACTCTGTGTACAGCACAATATCTTTCTTCTCCAGCAAAGAATTTGTTAATGTGGCATTCTTTTTTCTCTACATGACTTATATAAAACAGAAGCTCTACTTTGGCCTGATTTTCTGTTCTGATTGTCTACAATAGGGACCAGGAGTCTAACAGAAGGATGCACCAAGCTACTTCATTTTCTGAAGAGGCAGAAGTAGTGATCAGCTATAAGATATTGACATGAGACAGGACAGGAGAGACGGACCACAATAATATAAACTCCATGAGGGCGCTTTTCTGTTTGTTCATAGAAGTACCCCCTAGGACTCAACTAGTACATGGCACGTGGTAAACACTGAATTTCTTAATAAATGAAAGGTTGAAATGAAAGCAGAGGAGTGCATGATTGCCAGCAGCTCTGGAAGATCTTAGTAGCCTTTTACAGCTAGGAGAAAAGGTTTGTGTTACTATCAATCAACCCCCATGGTAGATTTAGCATGCTCCAACTCCTGGTCTTCGTTGCCCTGCCTTCATTGGATAAGCCATTGTATTTCACCAGATCTCCAGAATCCTGATGTGGTGGAAAACGAGCAGACTTTGTAGTGAGGCAGACCTGGATCTGAGTACTGGCTCCATCATTTATTTGACCACCAGCAAAAGTTTTAACCGTTCTGGGACTCAGTTCCCTCCTCTGTAAATTGGGGATTAAAATGCTTAACACGGGGGTTATAAGTATTAAATAAGGGTCTGGCAGCTGACTCCAACTTATTGGCGTGATCCTTGTTGGGTGCTTTGCCACTGTTTCAGAAAAAGATTTGCTTATGTGGACATGACCTCAGAATAGTATTATGACAGCAGGGCACTATTAGCATTAGGTTTTATTATTACAGGTACTATTTGAACAACACATCCAGAAAAAGCTATAATTGAGGTGGTATCTTAAAATGTAAATCCATCCTTAACTGTTAAAATTAAAATGCTTTATTTTTGGCATTTATTTTAAGAAGTTCATTCATTCCTGACAAAAGCAGTTTGGAAAAATAACTTTAACCCAGTTTAAAATATATGAGAATCTTAAAATTAACCTAAATTTAGGGGTGAGGGAGAAGAGTTTCTAAAATAAGTAAAGACATGTTAACCTTGTTCATTAATATAGATTGTACATTTCTGTCTAAATACATAATAGATCTGAAAATGTCAAACAATAATATGGGTCATGTCTGGGTATGTTGCATATTGGGTATAATTTGTTTAATGAGTCAAGTTTGTTCTCAGACAGCAAACATACATGAAACGAAAACTCTAGGTTCTCATTTAAATCCCTCTGAAGAGGAATCTGGGTTCCCTTACTTGCCTGTGAAAGATCATACCAAAGCAGGTAAATATTTTGTGTGTGTTCATGACAAAGAGGCATATTCAAGGACAAGAATGCTCGTGAGGTTTGATGATTCCAGACTTCTGATGCATTTCACACTTGGAACACCCTGGGAATCCAGGGTAGCTGTCAGCCACACCATAAAGGAGAGTAAAGATCCATTTTTCACATAAAAAGAAAAAGTGATAGGGACACCTGGGTGGCTCACCAGGTTAAGCGGTTGCCTTTGGCTCAGGTCATGATCCCCGGGTCCTGGGACTGAGTCCCCCATTGGGCTCCTTGCTCAGTGGGGAGACTGCTTCTCTCTCTGCCTCTGCCTGCCACTTTGTTTGCTTGTGCTCTCACTCTCTCTCTCTTTCTCTGACAAATAAATAAATAAAATCTTTAAAAAACAAAGAAAAAGAAAAGAAAAGTGATACCCACTGAACATTCAGAGAGCTGCAGAAATACTGGATCTTATCTTTTTGAAAATCCTTGAGATAATTTATATGAACTCACTTAATCCAATTTTTGTCATAGAAGAAAAACAACATTTTCACAGAAAGATATTATAGTTAGTATAAATAGTAGTTGCTAACTATTTCTGGACTGTGTGAACATATCCCCACAGATAATTTCATATAAGCCTCATGACAATGTTGTGAGCAAAGTATTGCTAGGTTCAGTTAAGAAATAAGGTAACTTTAGGCTCTGAGAAATTTAAATAGAAGAAAGAATGAAGATTTATATTCACTTGTGTATTTTCCTATATTGTGCTTCTGAATTATTCATTATCTAGGACTACTGCATCCCTCACTTACCCGCCCCCCCAAAAAAAACCCAACACATTATTGCTTGGGGACAATGTTACTTTTAAGTGTTGCTTTAATTAATTTAAAATATCTCCCTAATACCTCAAGAGGAATGTGTCAATGAGGTAAAAATTTAAAGAAAACAACCAAGAGAACTATGTTGAGTTTCTATAAAGTGGGTGTTGTTGTTCTGTAAGTTTCAGGTTGAACAAAAGTTGTGGATCCTATTTGGACAATGTCCAATTAAATTAGGCACTTGCCAGATGGTTAGAAAACCAATGCAAGGTCTAGTGTTTCCTTTGGGTTAAAACATTAGAACTTGATACAATTTAAAAAAATAGCATTTGTTTTTGCCAAGCACACCCCAAGACCTCTGGGGATTGTATGGAATTAACATTCAATACTATTTATTTTCATAATATTACTATACACTACTTCAATAACTAATGATGTATTATATGCTGGCTAATCGATAAAATAAGTTTAGATAAATATACTTTTGTCTTCTGTCTTCTTTATTACTCTTAAAATCACTTGCAGAGTGATTTTGAAATTAATAACCATTTCACATTCTAATAGCAGTCTAATATTGTTTGCTGTAACTTGTTGGAATTTTTGGTTAACCCCTTGCCTGCTGTCTGTCATGTTTTGGTTTATTCAGAGCAAGGCGGGGGTCTTGGTACAGGAATTTTTTCCTTAATGATTGGTCCTCCTCCTCAAGCTTTAGGGACATTCAATAACCACAGCCATTGACCCATTTTTATCTTTAAACAAGTTCCACCCAAATATCCTGACGCCCCCCAAATTTGCCACTTCGCAGAATTAATCTACAGTATCTAATATACAGTTTAGGTAATTTATCAACACCAGACAAATGACAAAATAGTTCTTTACTAGTTATATCCAAATATAAAGCAATATAACATTGTTACTATGAACAAGATCTTAAGCTTTAATTCCTTTTCCACCATTCTTTCATAGTACAAACTTAGCTCAGTTGCCATTTCTAAGCCTTGGTTTCTTTACCTGTATAACGGGAATATTAACTGCATCTAACTCATGGAGTTGTTAAGAAGGTTAAATAAACTGATGCACATAATAAAGCCCTAAGCATGAGGTCTGCAACACTATAAGACTAAATTAATGTTAATCATGATGATGATGTATAAATTTAGCATAAGAAAGAAATGTTATATCAAAGAGTACTGAAAATGGGAAAAGGTACAAATATGTGGGTTTCTTAATCACCCGAACTTATCTCATTTTATCAATATACTGCAAAATCCTTGAGAGTGTGTAACACTTCTTATTTGACTTTGTACCTCCAACATCTAGCACACTGCCTGGAACCTAGTGGGCACTCAGTAAGTGCTGAATGAATGAATTCTCACAGATGCCTAATTCACCTTGGCAATGTTTAACAGTTCAAAGAATAAGAACAATGCTTCTGTGAATTACCTCCTTTGGAATACCTGAGGAAAGGGATGGGAAAGGGGAAAAGCAACTGAATGGGAGTTCTACCACAAGATTTTATGCTCTGTGGGATTAAGGAGGACAGATGTGGTGATGAGCACTGGGTGTTATATGCAACTAATGAATCGTTGAGCGCTACTTCAATAACTAATGATGTGTTATGTGCTGGCTAATCGAACATAATAATAAAAAAATGAAAAAAATTTTTAAAAACGTGCTCTATGACTGTGTGTCCTTGTCACTCAGATATTCATTGCCGTTTCTAAGGCAGTTCTAGGGTCATTTTACTTGAAAAAAAAAATCATAGATTCTAACTAACCCTACAATAGGTCAGTTATCAAAAACTGGGTCGAATTTTCCCTTTGAAATCTACCAAGGACAAAAAGAATTATTAAATTCTCCCAAAAAGGTTAAAGCAATACAAACAAATGTACATGACTCAAACATAACACAAATACCTATTTTGTTGCCCAGTGCACCATGTAATGTCGTGTTATGCTCACTGCAAGACTGAAATAAAAGCCACATTTGACTGTATGATTCAGACCAGGATATCTATTCATGACATGAGATAATTCTGCAATACAATGATCTTATCAAAAAAGCATTTCAGAGGATGACCAGAGAGTGATGCTTTCTCTGGAGGAATATCTCATAATATGAGTAGCAACTGACAGGTACTTCTAGCTATAAAGCTTATTCAACACATCTCACAGCTATTGCTCTGCCTTGTGAACTTCCACAACCTTACTGTGTTATGGACACAATGAATCTTGTAACTGATAGCTGTTAAGAAGAGAATATATAGCCTGTCTCTCAGAAAATATAAAAGTACTGGTGCCAGAACTACTTTAAGTGCTTTACATATTTTGACTCATTTAATCCTTATCTTTTCAATCTCTACTGTATCTTTCTCATCAGCATACAAACTTGCTAAGAGGATTATATAAGTCCTAAGTACAGTGCCTGAAACCTAGTTAGTACATACAATTCAGTAGGTGCCACTATTATCCCTTTTTTATACATAAAGGAACTGAGAGAGAGAAAGAAAATTTAAAACTTGCCCACACTTTTCCTGCAGTAAAAGGCATATCAGGTTTGGGTCTTAACTATTGTATTTCCTCTTGACTTCATAGCATACATTTCGGAGGAGGGGATTGTCTTTTTTATCCAGGCAATTCTATATCCCTAATTTTATTTTGCTTTTATCTAGTGTTTCTTAATTACTTGATATTATCTTGCTAAAATTAAATATACTTTTATGTAGAACTCTGAGGGTTTAAATAGCTTTTATTGGTATAACAATGGTGCAGTAGCAGAAGTACTATAAAATGTAAAAAAGAGCCAAACTCTTTGAGATGTGGTAACTGATTAGATTTCCTTGTGAGGAGAAGATACTTATTATGAAAATAATTGCTTCTTCATTGCTGGATTTTATATTTCCAAGTTTCTGCTCCATCAGCCTATCTGATTAACTATCACTTATGCAATACACTTAGTATGGCACTCTGACTCTTAGCTTCATTTTATTCATAAAAAAAATACAAAAAAGGCACATCAACTTCATGGGGTTGTTGTGAGGATTACACAAAACATCAGAGAGTTTTAAGCAGGAGACTGACATAATCAGCTTTGCATTTAAAAAAAATCACTCTGGGCTGCCACAGAGAAAACGTATTTGAGAGGGATAACACTGGAAAGGAAGAGTCAGATTCAAAGATAAATGGTCTCAATGAAAGATGAGGCTGATGTGTAGAAGAGTTGTGGCAATTAAGCTGGGGGCAAAATGGATGTATATTCAGTTGGATATTTGAATGTAGAATCAACAACATTTAGTGATCGATTGAATGTAGAATGTTAGGGATAGGGAAAAGGAAAGAAAGTCTCAGTTTCTCACATAAGCATCTAAATAAAAGGTATCAATTACTAACACTAGGAGGCCTGAAGGAAGAACAGGTCTCATGGGCTAAGGCAAAAAGAGGGAGAGTCAGACCAAGAATTAAGTTAGATACAGGTTAGGTTTGAGTTAAATAGGCCAATGTATATATGGGTTTGAAACTCAAAACAGATACAGGTCTCTGCTAAACACAGATGCTTAAGAATTGTTGGCACATTAGTAGTATTTAAGGCCATGAAAATAAATGAGATTTCTTAAGAAAAGCATAAGTTGAAAAAAGAAAATAGGACCAAGCTCTGGGAACTTCAAACTTTATTGTTTAAAAAGGTTATTAATATTAAAAAAAAAAGTTATATTTACTCAGAATTTATTTTGTACTAGGCACTATGCTAATTGCTTTACATAGATTATCTCAATTAATCCTCACGGCAATCCAATTTTCTGTTCCAGTGGAAACTAAAGCTTTAAATGGGTTAAGTGATCCATTTAAGGTTACATAGCTAGTAAGTGAGGGACTTCCCTCTCTGACAAATGCCATAGTATCATACAAGAAGAACTGACAAAAAATTAAATAAGACAAATAAGAATCTCTAGGCAAAATGCTTAACACACACGGAGTACTTATAAACTATGCCTATTTTATGACTTCTTTTTTAATAAGGTAAAGAGTAAAGTCAAAGGGTTGACTATACTCTTATAAGAAATCTGTCACGTACTATATATTTAAATACCTTTTGGTATGTAAATGTCTTATCACCCCAGTTAGATTACTAAGTAGTTTAAAGGATAGATTCAAAGTTGATTAAAAGTTTACATATTTCTATGGGCACCTAGGTGACTCCGTGGGTTAAGCCTCTACCTTCGGCTCAGGTCATGATCTCAAGCATCCTGGGACTGAGCCCCGCATCAGGCTCTCTGCTAAGCAGGGAACCTGCTTTCCCCTCCCACTCTGCCTGCCTCTCTGCCTACTTGTGATCTCTCTCTCTCTCTTTCTGTCAAATAAATAAATAAATAAATAATAAAATAAAAAGTTTACATGCTTCTAAAACTCAACACCTAAAAAATGAATAATCCAACTAAAAATGGGCAGAAGACATGTATAGACATTTTTCCAAAGAAGACATGCAGATGGCCAACAGACACATGAAAAGATGCTCAACATCACTCACCTTCAGGGAACTAAGATTCAAAACTACAATGAGATATGAGCTCACATCTGTCAGAATGGTGAAAATCAACATTTTCAACAGGTGTTGTCAAGGTTGTGGTAAAGGGGAACTCTCATGCACTATTGGAGGAATGCAAACTGGTACAGCCACTCAGTAAAACAGTATGAAGATTCCTCAAAATGTTAAAAAAAGAACTAGCCTAGAATTCAATAATTGCACTACTAGGTATTTACCCAAAGAATACAAAAATACTAATTCAAAGGGAAACACACACCCAGATGCTTGTAGCAGCATTATCTATAGCGGCCAAATTATGGAAACACAGAAGTGTCCATTGACTGGTGAATGGATAAAGAAGAGGTGGTATACAATATACACAACGGGATATTGTATATACAATACACAATATACAATGGAATATTACTCAGCCATAAATAATGAAATTTTGCCATTTGCAACAACATGGATGGAGCTAGAGAGCATTATGCTAAGCAAACTAAGTAGTCAAAGAAAAACAAACACCATATGATTTCACTCATATGTGGAATTTAAGAAACAAACAAATGAGGAAAGGGGGGGAAAGAAAGCAAACCAAAAAAACAGACTCTTAACTATAGAGAAAAAACTGATAGTTATGGGGGATGAGGGGTGGAATGGGTGACACAGGTAATGGGGATTAAGGAGCACACCTATCATGATGAACAGCGAGTGATATATGAAACTGTTGAATCACCATATTGTATACCTGAAAATAATATTACACTGTCTGGTAACTATCTGGAATTTATAGATTTTATTTATTTATTTGAGAGAGAGAGAGAGAGCATGAGAGGAGAGAGGTCAGCGGGAGAAGCAGACTGCCTGCCAAGCAGGGAGCCCGATGCGGGGCTCGATCCCCGGGACTCCAGGACCATGACCTGAGCCGAAGGCAGTTGCTTAACCAACTGAGTCACCCAGGTGCCCCAACTAATTGGAATTTAAATAAAAACCAAAAGAAAAAAATGTGCATGCTTCAAATAATACTATGGTAGGTTTTTATTGAAAACATTTCAGAAAACAAAAAAGAAGGAAAATAACCAATCAGATCCTCACTGCACAATCATATTTTTATCCATTCTTGATATTTAGTATATTTCCTTTATGTTTTCTATACATAGAACTTTTGTGTAGAATGGAACAATATCAAATATATGTTTTTATATTCTTTAAAAACCTGCCTTCACTTCATAAGCCCTTTTCTATTTTATTATAGTCTTTGCAACAAGACTTTATTTCTTTTTTTTTAAATAATGACTTTATTCCTAATAGGTTTCTTTAGTTTATTTAATTTTTCCCTTCTTATTGGACATTTAAGTTATTCACAATTGTAAGCATTATACATAATTCTGTTACAAATAAACTTCTTTCGGGGCGCCTGGGTGGCTCAGTGGGTTAAAGCCTCTGCCTTCGGCTCGGGTCATGATCCCAGGGTCCTGGGATCGAGCCCCACATCGGGCTCTCTGCTAGGCGGGGAGCCTGCTTCCCTTCCTCTCTCTCTGCCTACTTGTGATCTCTCTCTCTCTCTCGGTCAAATAAATAAAAAAAATCTTAAAAAAAAAAAAACTTCTTTCTCTCTCTCTCTCTCTCTTGCTCTCTCTCTCTATCCCTATCTCTATTTCTATCTCTATATCTTGGTCCTTAATATTATTTACTCATGAGAGATTTAAATGGGAGAACATCACCAAATAATTATTGTGATTATTGTCACACCTGTTTAACCCATCAATGTATAAAATCAAATTCACAGGGAAACCCACATCATCATAAATAGAGGAAAAGAATATCCACAATAAAGTACTTTAAAAATAAAATGAACTATAGGCATGTAGAATGCTATTTAGATGTATGGTTCTTTAACTTCCAGTTGACAGACCTTTAGCACAACAAAGAATCTGAAGATTTCTTTATAATTCCTTTGCGTTAGAAATGTCAGAAAGAATCAAGTTGCTTTTAATAAAATACGTTTAAAATAATTTTTCAAATCTGATTTTAAATGTTCTGTTTTTAGTGGAAAATTACATTCAAAGTATTGTCTTAGTACAGAATGAAAAGGAATATTCTATCCTCTCAGATAGTATTCTCCAATATTGTTTTCCTTCCTTCTACCGGTTAACACCTACTCATTGGTATATAATGTTTCAACTTCAAATTCAAAGTTCAGTGAGGAAGTTATATATTCAGAATATTTTTAATGAACACTGAGCATATTCCAGGCATTGTACTCGGAATTATCCTAAATTATTTGCAGTTTCCTAAATTAAATTTGCCTTGTCTCCTGACCTCTATGCACACGCTAGGACTCTGCTTCACTGAGTAGCTCTTACTTGTTTTTTCAAGCTTTCATTAGATATAATATCCACCACAAAGATTTCTCTTACACCCCAAGAATGTGTTAGATGTCTCTCATGTTGTGCTACTATACCCCCCTGCTTATTCTTCATCTTTATAAAATTATATTTGCCTATTAACTTTCTTGTCTCCTCCTACTATAACTGCCTAGAGGACAGATTATTTGCCTGTCCTAAAACTGAAGAGGATTCAAGTTATCCTTATAATGTACACTTCTGTGAGTAGGTTGTACTTGTAAATGTTAACTGTCTTGAGACTATCTGGTATACAGGGCACAATTTCACAATTACAATTGGCTCTACAGTTTCCTATGCATGATATTTATTCCTCTGATTAAACTGAAAGCTCCCTGGGTCAGAATTATTGTCTTAACCCTTTGCTGGAATCCCAGAGTACTAGAATAGATGCTCATTAACTAATCATTGATGAGGGGGTACACTGAATATAATCACAATTCTAATGTCACCACCACAGAAGCCCAGTTCACTGCTAACCTAAAAATGCTACTCTAACTCATCTATATGAACCAGGAACTTGACAACAAAGTAAGCTGTACAGTTCATCAGAGTAACCATTTCTTAATATTTTCTAAGGAACAAAAAAAAATACTTTTTTTCAGGAGACCCACTCAGAATCTCTCTTAAAAATGTAATCTAGGGGTGCCTGGGTGGCTCAGTGGTTAAGCATCTGCCTTTGGCTTAGATCATGACCCTAGGGTCCTGGGATCAAGCCCTACCTCAGGCTCTCTGCTCAGCAGAGAGCCTGCTTCTCCTTCTCACTCTACTGCTCCCTGCTTGTGCTCTCTCTCTCTTTCTCTCTGTCTGTCTTTCTCCATCTGTCAAACAAATATATAAAATCTTTTTTAAAAATGTAATCTAAAGGAGACTACTATTTTTATGAAGGGTGGCTTATTTATCAGTTTTGGTAAAAAGTAAATGGAACAACATGTGGGCCCACCTGTACCCTTCTTCTTTTGGGGAGCAAATGACTCCCAGAAATTACCTCTCCCCAAAGAGTACAATCTTTGTCACTACTGAGTTCGGGCATGGGTCATTTCTGGTGCAAGTGGGAAGAAAGTATCATGGGGAAGGAGTCTGCTTAATTCCAAGGTTTAGTTACCAGATCATTTGGCTCTCACAATAAGCTCCATAGTCCAACCTGGGCTTAATCAGTAATAAAGGTAATATTTTGGCTCCATCTGCCACTCTTTTGTTTTCTCAAATTATTCAAAGCCCAGGCAGAAAAGTAGAATGCCATTTATTGGCTCCCCTCAGAGACCAACAGATGGGAATCTGCAAAACTGAAAATAGATTTATTATTATAGTAGTGAAATTATAAATGATCCTCCTCTTCTACTTTCCTAAATTTTTATTATTATGTTATAATATCTTTTTTAAAAGGAGGGGTAATAGGAAGACTAGAGCAACAAAGCACCAAAAACAAACAAACCAAAATTGTGCCTCCAATACACATCAGCTTAATCTTTCATTATCACACCTGCTTGAAAATAATTAAGCTGAATTTGAAAAGTAGAACACATTAAAAAAAAACACAAGGTTTTAAACACACAATAAAAGTGCAAAAACATATGCCTACTTTTAAGTTCAAATGAGGTTAGCACTGTGGATAGTCTCAATTTTTCAAAGGGAAGAAGAAATATGAGGACTCTTTTCAACAATTCCAGAAGGCAAGACATTTTGGTAGAAAAGGACCACTTCTCTAGAGATGTCTGTTATTCTCTACAGGATTTTAAATATCATTATCACTAGTTGGCAGAGAAAGGATCCAATATGTCACTAGAAAATATGTCCCCAAATGAAGCAAATGATAGCAGTGAAAGCTTGGTTTAAGCCTAGACCTGCGGGCTTAATTTGGCTTCCCTGAGGCTCAGGCCTGGTAAAGAGTCAGACTTCCACCCCAGAACTTACCTCTCATAGCCCCCCCCGGCTTCCTACATCTGATAGCTCCAATAAACCCCCTTCTGCATCTTGATAGTTTGACAGCTTCAGCTCAAATGTTCTCAAAGAGAATTTAGCAAAGTGCAACCTAATTCCCACTATGTTAAAAAAGAAATTAGCTCCTATCTGAAAGCTGTGTATGTACCAGAGAGAAAGGGTTTTGAGGGTAGACCTCCCTTAGCAGTATATGCTGCCCCATAGCACTCCTTACTTACTAAATCCAAGCAATTTAATGCTATATTCTGATATAAGAAGCACGATTAGATAAATTTGAGCATAGATGTGACAGTAAGAGAAGAGCCTAGAAACCTTTCAGATGAGGCAAATGATTAGGGTTCCTTTACTAGTAAGGGAAAGAATTTATGAAAATATGCCATACCCTGATTATTGAATTTTATACTTTTACCTTTTACTCTGTTAATTGGAAGACTATTCCCAACATAATCCATCAAAAAGGATATTTTTTAAATTTTTTAATTTTTTAATAAACATATAATGTATTATTAGCCCCAGGGGTACAGGTCTGTGAATAGCACTCACCATAGCACATACCCTCCCCAATGTCTAGAACCCCACCACCCTCTCCCCACCCCCCTCCACACCAGCCGCCCTCAGTTTGTTTTGTGAGATTAAGTCTCTTATGGTTTGTCTCCCTCCTGATCCCATCTTGTTTCATTTATTCTTTTCCTACCCCCCAAACCTCCCACGTTGCATCTCCACTTCCTCATATCAGGGAGAGCCTATGATAGTTGTCTTTCTCCAACTGACTTATAAGAAGGACATTTTGACTGCAAGAAACAATTTCATCACCTATGAAATGGGGACATTATTTCACAGAGTAAGTTTAAAACTAGGAAATCAATTTAAAGAAAACTGACACAGTACTTACCTCAAAGAAGAAAACCCCCAAAATGCCCATTGTTTTTCAGTTTATAGATGGCTTGCTTTTGCCTACCATATCAGCATACATTATTGCATTAACCTTCACACAGCTTATGTGCTACCAAGTTGCATTCCAAATCACTCTAAATTCTTAACTCTTCTACTCCATCCTATATATGCAGAATTCAAAAACCTGAATGTTATTTCTTTCTCTTAGAGACTCACATTACATCTTAGCATATTAAATGCCCTGAGATATTCTATAGTAAAGAAGTATATTCTTTTTGTTTGCTTGTTTTAATTTTCCAAATTTATTATCTCTTTGGACATTTTTCCATAGAACACACTAGAATATAAGACACTAAATATAGCAATAATTACTTCTCAGGGGCAGAATTATAGGTGATTTTTTTCTTTTATTTTTATAATTTCCTCCCAAATCTGAAATTTCTGTATTTTTGCAATCAGACGGATCATTGTTTCAAAAAAAAAAAAAAAAAGAAACTAATTACATTAAGACTATATTTGCCAAGTATTTGCTATCCCAATATCTTAGGGAGTATCTTTAGTTTCCTCACTGAGTCCCTTGGGCTTTTCATCAGTACAATAGACATATCATGCCCATAATACTTCTCATAGTAAACACTGTGAAATCCAAGTATAACAAAATGCTAACAAATAAAAGCAAAATAGTTTGATTTTAAAACTCCCTTAAAAACTCAAATCCAGGGCTATACAGAAAGAATGATTTTACTACAGAATGATCAATTTGACCTTTCTAGGTTGAGGCATGCTAATTCTGACCTCATGGCTTTTGGGAATGAGATTTAACCCCAATGAATACTTGGACTCCTTCTTAGCTATGTGATCTAGGATAGAATGTATTGCATAGTTTCCCTGAGGATCTATATTCTCATCTGCAAAATGGGAACAAGGTCACTCATCCCTCAGAGTTCTAAAAGAACGAACTGGGATAAGTCTCTGTGGAAGTGCTTTGTAGATGGAAGCACAAAACTCTGTATGTAAATTATTTTAAAAGAGAGAAAAAGTCATCTGCTTTTAATATTGGGCTACAAAAAACAAATGAAAAAATAAGAATGCCTTATGGCAATACCTACATGTCTTACATACATGTCCTAAGTATAGTTTTGCAAAAAAATCACCAGTAAGAGTCAAACAGACATTTCTCCTCTAATTGAAAGGCATTCTGATTATTAGTAGGTGAAAATGGAGTTCCCACTAAGTGAGATATTTAACTATTGACTCCATGAGCATTCCTTCCTTGTTGCCTTTGAGATTCCTCTTCTACCTTTAATTCATAGTGAGTGAAACGTGCAAAAGTTGCCTTGCTAATAGTCTACTAATTTATTTTACTAGAGACTGATGATAGTTTTCTCAGCTTTGATAGTGTTTTCTCACTTTTCATAAAGCAATACCTTTTTTTGACCTTTAATACATGACACAAAGCAATTATTTTTTGCTTTCGCAATACAAAAGCACCCATTGTCAAACTGTCAGATTAAAAATGACTAGATTCCATGATTAATGAATGCTAATGAGAAAACTAGCAGTCTTTCTCCTCTTAATCATCCCCTACAATATTACCTTTCTTTCAACACCCAAACCACAAGGCTAAATCCCTAAAAAATGGGTATGTTCTATATGCAGCACAAGAATTACCCAGGAAATTCCACCAAATTAAAGGAAGGATGGGGGTGGGGGAGAAGATCACTTATTATAATGGACACTACTGTTATAACTAATATGAGGTTGACCAGAGAAAGAGACTCCTTGGGAATCTGCAATCACACATTGCCTTTTCCACTCTACAGATTCTAGAGAAATGTGAGAAACAACCTTAAGATTTTTCTATATTAATTATATATCAATTTTTCAAACCAATGGACAGTATCTGTAATTATTTAGTTAAGCCATCCAATATCTTAGGCTTCAGTTTTGTCATCTGTAACAATAAAGGGGTTATAAATGTTTATCATTAGGGAAAATGTTTTATAGAAATTAGAGTTCATCTATAAGTGGGATTTAATGGAGCCATTAAAAGTGGTATGTATGAATAGTCCAACAAAATAGAAACCAGACTTATATGGGAGAAAATTAGGATAAAAAAAGAGCTTGCATATTAAAATGAGAATTACATGTAAAATGCATAAACAAAGACAACAGTCTAAGAAGAAATAGAAAAATGAACTATGCTTTGTCATTCTCTTTGTTGTTACTTTGATGATTCCTAAAGATCTTCCTCTTAACCAGTAGAACTAAATAAAGAAGTTAAGCTACTATGATTAGGATTAAAATTCAATGACTCTGTACTACAATGATATGAGTACATATAGTTGCTTTGTTCTTTAAGTATTTTGTGTACAGTGATCTTTACCTATGACTATCTTGTGACACTTCTAAACAAGAGATCATGTGGCTCACCCCCTTTCAATCCTCTGCCTCACCAGCTGTTGAAGACTGAGCACATGTAGAAAGTTAATAGATTTAGGCATTCGGGATTTGCAGCATCAATGCTGCCGTGAGTTAAATTATTGCCAGACCCCCAGTATCAATCATATCATATCCTAGAACCTAGCTCATAACCCTCTTTAAGAAGAGGAATTATAGTACCTTTTGGCAGTATTGTGTGTTTGACATGTGTTTTCCTAAATGTAATGTATTTCTGTAAGGGTAGAGATACATTTGCTATGCTGATTGCACTAACGCTAGGACCTAGCACTATGTCTGCAATATGGAAAACTGGCCACAGTATTTGTTGGATCATTAGATCAAAATTTATCAACCCGAGCACTACTGACATTTCCGTTGTTTGTTTCAGGGAATCATTGTGCGTTACAGGGTATTTAGCAGCATCTCTTGTTTATACTCACAATATGCCACCATGTTCTCCATGAACATGGGATAATGGTCAAAACTGCCCAAAATACATAGTTGTGATACATGATTCATTGCAACAGTACTACCGGTACTTTCTCACGACATGAAGTATTGGATAATATAAGAAGAAATTCTTATATTTGGTATATGTGGTATTCTTTTATGTTCTGTTCTGTTTTGTTTTGTTTTAAGCTAGTATTCTTAAGTACGAACTGTCACCATCAGTAGTTTAAGCACCTACCAAATACCCAGAGTTTAAACAGTTTCTGCAAAGGCTTCACACTATGCAAAGAGACTTAATGTTTGTAATCAAGAACTTAAGGGGGGGAAAAAGGTGTGGGAAATATAATTGGAATGTTATATCAAAAGATTATAGTAGGGGCGCCAGGTGGCTCAGTGGGTTAAAGCCTCTGCCTTTGGCTCAGGTCATGATTCCAGGGTCCTGGGATCGAGCCCTGCATCGGCCTCTCTGCTCAGCGGGGAAACTTCTTCCTCCTCTCTTTCTACTTGCCTCTCTCTCTGCTTGCCTCTCTGCCTACTTGTGATTTCTGTCAAATAAATAAATAAAAAATCTAAAAAAAAAAAAAAAAAAAAAAAAGAAGTTCCCCAGTTCCAGTCATTTGACTGTCACATGCTTTAAAAAAAAAAAAAAAATTATAGTAAAACAAAAGATTATAAAAAGGCAAAAAATATTATTAATATTATTAATAATATAATATTGGATATTATTAGCTGAATAATATCCAATATACTGCCAGACTTCTCATCACCTTTCTAATAATTCACCTAGTGTGAAACAGCTATGGTGGAACCTCTACCCATCAGGAATTGTTAGGAGTTCCCCTTGCCTGGCTAGATATGCTGTCTTTCCAATTACTGATGCACACAATGTTTAAGTTCTGACAGATACAGAGGATCTTTCAGCAACTCCATTTTTCCCAGGAAGAGAGAAGTGACCCACTGTGTCATCACACACATTCACACACACACACACACACACACACACACACACAATGCACATATACATCTTCTGGACTAAGGGTAAAAATACATGAAGTCTTTATTAAGAACAAAGAAGGAATTAAAATGCACATTTAAAAGCATTCCCAATAGAGGTCTCTCCTAAATTCCTATCTGCTCTCTTATTCTGTCGCCTGGGCTGGATCACACAAAAGAAAATATCAAAAATCTTTTCCTAAACCAGCAGGCCTGAAGAATAAACCTTTGCCTTTCCTTTCTTTAGTCCTTATCTCTACCCTCATACTTTCCAGAGTCAAAAGTACCCGCACCAAGAGAATGCTAGACCAGCTCCAAGTTTCTCTACTACCCAAAAAAGTAGAAAGAGGAACAAGCACAAGAAGTTATTTCCAAAGCCTTCTCATTCCATTCCCCTCACTGAACGTTTCAAGCATTTCATTCAAACATGCTTGTGAGCCTTGCTCACAGAGAAAGCTTTAAGAATGAATTAAAGGTGTTTAACAAATAGGCTCATATGAAACGTGATTTGTTATGTCCCTAATAACATTTTTATATCAAACCTCATCATCACTCAAATTCCATCTGCATTTCAGTCATGTCTAAAAGTCTAAAACTTATTCATGTTTGTTCTGCTTATCCCAATAAGCTTTTAGTTTAGCAGGCATTCAACCTCTGTTTGGTCAGCATTAACATTGTTGGAAGGCTTAACAGTTTTCCCATTTACTGTGTAGCTGGCCCCAAGTACCCAGTTAAGGCCTCAAGCCACTAGTGCCATCATTAATGCCACAATGATTAAGTGAGGCAGCCAAGCACCAGTGCACCATGAAGAACAACAGAGATTTCAAAGTCATCACATCTGGAGCACTGTCATGCTTCTTAAACAATGCAGATGCATTGAGTTCATATTATTTCCACATTTTGCAGGTAAATGAAGAAGGCTGTTTCTGGACTGTCAATAATACCTCAAAATTTCAACTTGTTATTATGACACAATGATAGATAACTCTCACTTCTTACCAAAATATTCACTTAATTCTACTGGAAGAAATACATATTCGCAGTACCACGAATATATATTTCTAACCCTGCAAGAAAGTAGACCATTGACATTCCCAAAAAATCTGCTTGAAAACTTATCAAATTACCCAAATTTGTAAATATACATACCATATAAACTTTCCCATAAAATGCAGTATAGTCATTTAAAAATCGAGATTCATTCATTAATCCATCAATTCACTCATCTTATAAATTGTATACAGGTTTAACTGTGCCAAGCATTGTGCGAAGGACTATGAGTACAAAATTTAACAAAACATGTATTTGCTCTTATTCCAGCAAGGAATAGAGTCACTGAAAAAATAATATGATGACTGTTAGAAGGAGGTGTATAAGATGATTGAATACTTTTATAGTCTGGAGTTGTAGAGAGGTGTGGGGGAGAACTTAGACCAAAGATCAAATTCTAATACTAAATTTTACTATTGCATAACCAATGGCTACTTACTCTAAATCTGTTTTCTAATTTTTCAAGTAGAGCTGATCATATTTTCCTTAGACTCTATGGTAAGAGTAAAGAACATATTCTATTATATATGAATGTACCCAGAATAGATTTGGCACCTAGTACTTAATAAGTATTAGTACACCTTCATACCATCTAGTAACTCTTGCTTTTTGAGTGTGGTTCAAGAACTCAATAGCTTTTGTGCTGTCATATCGATCAAAATGGTTAATAAGCAATGTATTTAAAATTATAAATAATTAATGCTATAACGGCTAGAAAGAGACACTTCTCAGCAGGAGAGATTTTAGAAAGAATGGCTAGAAAATTGCTTTCTTAGATCAAGAAAAGATTGAGAGTATTTGCTCTAGGACTAAAAATCAATATGCAAGAAAAGCAAAGAGAATGTTCCCTAATGTTGAAAATGTCATTATAAAGGCCAACTAGGTATAATGAAGGTTCCTAAGTGACAAAAATCAGATGAGCATGTGAAGGAGTAGAAAAATGAACAAACAATGCCCTTGGGAGTTTATAGTCTATTTCTGATTCTTTAATATAAAACATATTAAAGAAAACATACTTTAATATAAAAATAAATTCTTACTACCCCCCAAAATGTTCTTCTTTGGAATCAGAGTTATCCTTCTGTTAGAAATGTAAATTCACAAAGGACTTAAATATTAACTGACAAAACAAGTAATTTAAAAAAAGGGATATAGGCTTACATAAATAGTCAAACTTTTTATATACATTTAAAAATGTGAACTATATTTGGTCCTTTTCACCAAATAAGTAAAAAGGAAATTTGGTTATGAATTTATAAGGTATACTGGCAAATGTTTTGATTACCTTATAATTACATAACAGTTGTTAAAATGACTTGGCAGTATAATGATGAATATAAAAACCAGAGTAACAAATATTTATTGGTATGCAAATTACTTGCTTAAGCAACATATCTTTGGAACTTTACTTTGTATTGTCATGAGCAATTTTTAAAAGAAGAGAGGAATTCATAAGCTTTTCTATTATATGATCAATCTGAGAGATCTAATAATCTTAAGACTGAAAGTTAGAAACGCTCCTGTGTGATTTGCCTATGAACTGGCAGGTAAATGGAAATCCAACAGCCTTCCTTCACTGTATGGTCCTACGTTTAGTTATCTTTGGTGCTCAGAGTTACTGCTTTGTACCTAAGTAAAGCTATTGAATCAATTTATTTATTACTTTAAACTACCTGCTATTCTAACCTATTAATTCTGCTACATGGTGCTTTTTAAATTTTTCTCTACATTGTCCTCTCTGTTCTAGTTTGGCTTTCTTCCTACCATCAAAAGTAAAGGAATAAATCTGGGGCTTGAATTCTAGTACCAGTGCAGCGACCTCTTAGCAATGTGACTTTGAGGAAGCTATTTCACCTCTGTGGTCTCAGTTTTCTCTTTGCAAATTGACAGAATGGTACTACATTATCATTGAGATGCCTTCCAGTCCTGCCATCTCATGATTTCCACGAAGCTAAATGAGTTGCCATCTGCTTTAGTAGTGGTGGAAAAAAACACCAAGCAAGAGGATCAGATTTTAGTACAGGCTATTCTAAATTCACAAAACTGTGTCACCTCTCTGAGACTAATTTGGCTCACCAGACAAATAAATGTAATTATACCTGCTCTGTTTGCCTCACAAGGTGGGCAATCCAATGAGGTAAAGACATGGGTTAGCAAGTAGTATAAACTTTACCCTTACCAATCTTTTAAGACTTGACAGATACACATAAAGGAAAAAAATAGGGGGGTGCCTGGGTGGCTCAGTGGGTTAAGCCTCTGCCTTCGGCTCAGGTCATGATCTCAGGGTCCTGGGATCGAGTTCCGCATCAGGCTCTCTGCTCAGCAGGGAGCCTGCTTCTCTCTCTCTCTCTCTCTCTCTCTGCCTGCCTCTCCATCTACTTGTGATCTCTCTCTCTGTCAAATAAATAAATAAAATCTTTAAAAAAAAAAAAAAGGAAAAAATAGGGAGGAAAAAAAATATATACATTATTTAGAGAATGTAACTGAGAGGAAAATAATAAAAATACAGATCAATTAGCTAATGAACGGGGCAATTCATTTATCTCTTTAATGATTCCAAATATTTGAAGACCTTAACTATATTAAAAGCAAACAAGTTAAATTTGGCAGTGGACTGATTTGTGAAGCAAAGAACAACACCATTTCTGTCATTAATTAGATGAATTAATGACTTCAGACAAATCACACTCTCATGATCTTTTATCAAATACAGACCCTCAAACAGACATAATCATAAGAAAAATTTTCTACATTATAAATTTTCTTCCTATTTTTTTAATCTCTTAATTTTTTTAGTAATAAAAATTACTATTTTTAGTAATAGTAAAAATAGTAATTTGGGGGGATAAAATTTTCTACATTATAAATTTTCTTCCTTTTTTTTAATCTCTTAATTGTTTTAGTAATAAAAAATTACTATTTTTAGTAATAGTAATTTTTTACTATCCCAACATGGGGCTAGAACTCATAATGCTGAGATCAAAAGTCTCATGCTCTACTGACTGAGCCAGTCAGTCACCCTTAAATTTTCTTTTTAAATACAGAGTTTTAAAATTATGAGAGACAGAGAGAGGTAGAACTTCCTGATGGACTGGTTTATAACATTCTAAACCTCCTGCTGAGAAAAACTCAAAAGGCAGGATTATCAAAGAAATGTTTGAAGTCATCAAAGACCTACCACGACAGCCAGGACTTAAGAGGCCAAGATCCCTGAGAAGGAAATTCATTGAAGTAGACTCAACACTTCTTTTCCCCAGAAAGCATTTTCCTATTTGTACCTGGTACAGAGCAAGAGGCTGAGGAACTGAATCAGAAAGCTGAGCAGAAAACAGCTGCTGAGTAAAGACTTTGGCAGTCTCAAGGGACTTAGAAACAAAATCTGAAGTTCAGAATTGAAAGAAAAGCTAGGACTTGAGGATTCAAGAATTTGCAATGAAGTCAAGTACAAAGAAGTAAGACCAATGCTATGTGCTATTTTTTCTCTAAAGGCAATATTCAGTTCATCAGCAGAGCACGGACAGAGACTAGGAAGCTAAGAGTGAAGCCTCTGAGAACCGAAACAGAATGTTTAATAATCACAGGATGCTGGAGGGACAAAAATTGGGATTCAGGCTTACCAATGAGGAAATGCCCTCATAAACATCTCAAGATTAAGATCAGGGTTAGGGTTAAGATTAGGGATAGGGATAGGGAGAAACCAGAAATAAACCATCATCATAAAAACTAAAACTGTCTCCAATTCTTCCCAGCCTATAATTTGGATTAAAGTCATAGGCCCCTAATCTCTCTCCATGTTAGAAGAAAAAGTAAAAACTCTCTAAACAAAGATGATGTTTTTCAGATTTCCTACAATTTTTCATATACAATCCTGTCATTCAATAAAAACTTACAGCTTGCCAAAAAATAAGAACAAAAGAAAAAAGAAAAAATAGAACAGACCCACAGTTGGGCGCCTGGCTGGCTCAGTTAGTAGAGCATATGACTCTTGATCTCAGGGTTGTGAGTTCCAGCCCCTGGGTGTAGAGATTACTTAAAAAGAAAATCTTTTTCTTAAAAAAAAAAATAAAAAAAAAGAAGAAGAACAGACCTATAGCTCAATAGAAAGTTTGTTTTAAATGTTAATTTTAAAACATGGAGAGATACCAGAGACCTAGATTTATGAAAAAGGGTCAATAGAAATTCATAAACTAAAAAATTCAGTAAGTGAAATTAACAATTCAATAGGTGGGTTTAAAAATGAATATGACTCAGTGGAAGAAATGGTTAGTGTACTGGAAGGAATATTAATAAATCAATCCAAAATGAACCAATGAAAGAAAATAGAGATTAAAAATTATTTTAAAATGCTACAAAACACATACAGATCCTAGAAGAAAAAAGTATGTGTCGATGGATTCCCAAAATTGGGTCAGAGAATGTGCAGAAGCATTATATGATATGTATAAAATATCATATAAAATATATATATTATATTTATATGTAAATTATATATATAATATAAATATAATATATTTTATATATAAAATATAAAATACTAAAATAATCAATATATTTTCAAAGCGAACAAAAATCAGAAAGTCACAGATTCAAAAAATATATATTTATATATATAATTATATGTATATATATTATATATTTTATATTATATAAAATATTTATATTTATATTATATTATTATATATTATTATAAAATATATTTTAAAATATTTTTAATATTATAAAATATTATATCATATTATATGTCATATATGATATATGATATTACATTATAAAATATTTTATATTTTATTATTTTATATATTTTATCATTTTAATATTTAATATTTTATATATAAATGTATTATATATTTATATATTTTATATAAAATATTAAATATTAAAATGTTAATAAATAATAAAATATTTTAATTATTTATATATAATTATATATATAATTATATATAATATATAATAATATATACTTATTTAATAAATAATAAAATATTAATATAACTATAATATTTTATATATAAAATATTAAATATTAAAATGATCGATATATTTTCAAAGCCAACAAAAAACAGAAAGTCACAGATTCAAAAAGTACTACCAATTCCAAGTAGGGTTAAGTACAAAGAAAACACACCATGACATGTAATAAACTGCTGATAGGCAATGACATAGAGAAAATCTTAAAAGCATCCATTAATTATAAATGAACAAACAATAAGACTCACAGCTCATTGCTCCAAAAAAAAAAATGACTGAAGTCAAAGAGGTTGTTAAAGTATTAACTAACAAATATTAATTTTTATATTTTGTGAAAATTTGATTAAAAAATTTAGGCAAAATAAAAATATTTTCAGTGTATGAAGACTGAGAGAATCTACCAACAGATTTACATTAAAAGAAATACTAAAGAGAGTTCTTTGGGTTGAAGACAATTCTAGAAAGAAGGACAGAAATGCAGAAAAGAATAAAGAAGAGAAAAATGTATGGATAAATCTAAATGAATATTGGCTATACAAAAAATAATAATTATTATTCTAAGTAGCTTTTAGCAGAAAATTTATAGCTTTAAATACACATATTTTTTAAGAGTCTGAAAATCAAAATTTTCCATTTCAGGAAGCTAGAAAGACATAGAAAATAAAACCCAAATAAGGTCAAGGAAGGAAATAATAATGGTTTAAAAAGGGGGGGGTTAATAAAATATAAATATAGCATTGAGAAAAATCAAGAAAACCTAAAATAGGTTATTAGAAAAGATTTTACATTTATAACCACCTGTATGACTGATTAAGGCAATAAGTGAAACAAATTATTAACATCTGAAATAAAAAGTGGAATACTTCTTCAAATTTTATAGAAGACATTATAAACAAAATAATGCCAATTAAAGGTAAAAATTTATTTGAAATGGAGAAATACTAGAGTGAAAAAATCTTACCAAAACTTACAAAAGAATAAATAGAAAATACGTTTTGCAATCTCTAAAAAACTAATCGAATTATTATTTTAAAAGAGATCTCCAACCCAAGAGACTTTAGATATAGTTCCAAATAGTTAAGTAAAAATTAATATCAATTGAAAACAAACTTCTAGAGGGGGCACCTGGGTAGTTCAGTCAGTTAAGCAGCTGCTTTCAGCTCAGGTCATGATCCCAGGGTCTTGGGATCCAGCCCCACATCAGTTTACCAGCTCAGTGGAGAGCTTGCTTCTTCCTCTCCCTCTGCCTGCCTCTCTATTTGTGCTCTCTCTCTATCTCTCTGTCAAATAAATAAATAAAATCTTTGAAAACTCAAACCAATAAACACATGAAAAAAATTTCAAGCTCATCAGTCATGAGAGAAAAGCAAAATTAAAACCACGATATTACCACATACTCACCAAAGTAGCTACTGAAAGAATGTAGAGCCACTGGAACTAACATGTGATAACTAGTGGGAGTATAAATTGATATAACCACTTTGGAAAAATTTTTTTTCTTCTGCTAAGCTAAACATATGTATATTCTAAGATCTAGCAATTTCACTCCTAATTGTATAACTAAATAAATTTTTAAAATTTTAATTTAAAATTTTAATTAATAAAGTAAATTTAAATAAATAAATAAAAATTTAATTTAAATTAAATTTAAAAAACACTGAAAATTTATCAAAATGCTCCTAGCAAAGTTAGTTGTAATAGCCTGAAACTGGAGATAAAAACAATATCCATCAACAGGAAAGTGAATAAATAGTGTGGTGTATTTGTGTAATGGGCTATTATACAGTAGTGAGAAAGGAAAAATTGCTTTAGCATGCAACAGGATAAATCTTGCAAACATAGTGTTGAGTGAAAGAAACAAGGCAAAAAATACTGTAGAACCCCATTTATATCAATTTCAGACAGGCAAATCTAATCCAAGGTAACAAATGTCAAGAGGAGGGTGACTTTTGCAGTATAGGTGTTAGTGACTGAGAGAGCGCACAGAGAAGGCCCTTGTTTTGCTGATATTTATATCTAGATCTGAGTGATTGTGTTCACTATGTGAAAATTCATCAAGATAAACCTTAGCGTGCTTTTCTGTATTTACACGTTACTTCAATTTAAAAAATATATGACTGAATGGATAAGTAAGTAAGTAGGTCAAGATATGATTTTTTAAGGAATTATGGTAAAAATATATGATATGGAATCTACACTCTTAAAATTTTAAGTTATATAGAGTATAATATTGTTAACCATAAGCACAAGATCTCTAGAACTTTTTCATCTCTAGAACTTCTCCATCTTACATGACTGAAACTAAACTCATTGAACAACTCCCCATTTCCCTCTACCCTTGGCCCCTGTCAACCATCATTCTACTTTTTGCTTTAATTAGTCTGATTACTTTAAATACTACATATAAGTGGAATCATGTGGCGTTTGTTCTATGATTCTCCTATTTTACTTAGCATAATCTCAATGTTCATCCACACTGTAACATATGAAAAAATTCCCTTCTTAATAGTTGAATAATATCCCATTGTATAAATATACCGTATAATCTTTTTCTTTTGTTTCAAGTTTTTATTCAAATTCCTATTAGTTAACATACAGTGTAATATTAGTTTCAGGAACAGAATTTAGTACTTTATCACATACATATAACACCCAGGACTCATCACAACAAGTGCCCTCCTTAACACCCATCATCCATTTAACCCATTCTCCCACCCACTACCCCTCCAGCAACCTGCGGTTTGTTCTTTATAGTTAAGAGTCTGTTTTATGGGGGAGGAGTCAAGATGCCGGAGAAGTAGCAGGCTGAGACTACTTCAGGTAGCGGGAGATCAGCTAGATAGCTTATCTAAAGATTACAAACACCTACAAATCCAATGGGAGATCGAAGAGAAGAACAGCAACTCTAGAAACAGAAAATCAACCACTTTCTGAAAGGTAGGACTGGCAGAGAAGTGAATCCAAAGCGACGGGAAGATAGACCGCGGGGGGAGGAGACGGCTCCCGGCAAGTGGCGGAGCTACGGAGCACAAAATCGGGACTTTTAAAACTCAGTTCCGCTGAGGGACATCGCTCCAGAGGCTTAACCGGGGTGAAGCCCACGCAGGGTCAGCATGGCCTCAGGTCCCACAGGGTCACAGAAGGATTGGGGGCATCTGAGTGTCGCAGAGCTTACAGGTAGTAGAACGGGGAAGCCGGCTACAGAGACAGAGCTGAGGAGTAAGCTCTAAGCTCGGGGTTACCTTGAACCGGTCGCAGGCTCGGTCAGCTCGGAGCGTGGCTGGAGGCCAGGGTGACAGGAGTAATTGGGCGCTGTTCTCTGAGGGCGCACTGAGGAGTGGGGCCCCGGGCTCTCGGCTCCTCCGGACCAGAGACCCGGAGGCCGCCATCTTCATTCCTGCCCTCCGGACTCTACGGAAAGCACTCAGGGAACAAAAGCTCCCGAAAGCAAACCCGAGCGGATTACTCAGCCCGGCCCCTGGTAAGGGCAGTACAACTCCGCCTGGGGCAAAGACACTTGAGAATCACTACAACAGGCCCCTCCCCCAGAAGATCAACAAGAAACCCAGCCAGGACCAAGTTCACCTACCAAGGAGTGCAGTTTCAATACCAAGGAGAGCAGCGGAATTCCAGAGGAGGAGAAAGCAAAGCACGGAACTCATGGCTTTCTCCCCATGATTCTTTAGCCTTGCAGTTAATTTAATTTTTTTTTCTTTTCCAATTTTTTTTTCTTCTTCTGCTAAATTTTTTTTAACTTTTACCCTTTTCTTTTTTAACGTTTTTTAACTAGTCTATCATATATATATATATATATATATTTTTTTTTTTTTTTTTTTTTTTATTTTTTTTTTTTATTTGTTTTCTTTTTTTAAGTTTTTCTTTTTTTTTTTTTCTTTCTGAACCTCTTTTTATCCCCTTTCTTCCCCCTCACGATTTGGGATCTCTTCTGATTTGGCTAAAGCATATTTTCCTGGGGTTGTTGCCACCCTTTTAGTATTTTACTTGCTCCTTCATATACTCTTATCTGGACAAAATGACAAGGCAGAAAAATTCACCACAAAAAAAAGAACAAGAGGCAGTACCAAAGGCTAGGGACCTAATCAATACAGACATTGGTAATATGTCAGATCTAGAGTTCAGAATGACGATTCCCAAGGTTCTAGCCGGGCTCGAAAAAGGCATGGAAGATATTAGAGAAACCCTCTCGGGAGATATAAAAGCCCTTTCTGGAGAAATAAAAGAACTAAAATCTAACCAACTAGAAATCAAAAAAGCTATTAATGAGGTACAATATAAAATGGAGGCTCTCACTGCTAGGATAAATGAGGCAGAAGAAAGAATTAGCGATATAGAAGACCAAATGACAGAGTATAAAGAAGCTGAGCAAAAGAGGGACAAACAGCTACTGGACCACAAGGGGAGAATTCGAGAGATAAGTGACACCATAAGATGAAACAACATTAGAGTAATTGGGATTCCAGAAGAAGAGGAAACAGAGAGGGGAGCAGAAGGTATATTGGAGAGAATTATTGGAGAGAATTTCCCCAATATGGCAAAGGGAACAAGCATCAAAATCCAGGAGGTTCAGAGAACCCCCCTCAAAATCAATAAGAATAGGTCCACACCCCGTCACCTAATAGTAAAATTTACAAGTCTTAGTGACAAAGAGAAGATCCTGAAAGCAGCCCGGGAAAAGAAGTCTGTAACGTACAATGGTAAAAATATTAGATTGGCAGCAGACTTATCCACAGAGACCTGGCAGGCCAGAAAGAGCTGGCATGATATATTCAGAGTACTAAACGAGAAAAACATGCAGCCAAGAATACTATATCCAGCTAGGCTATCATTGAAAATAGAAGGAGAGATTAAAAGCTTCCAGGACAAACAAAAACTGAAAGAATTTGCAAATACCAAACCAGCTCTACAGGAAATATTGAAAGGGGTCCTCTAAGCAAAGAGAGCGCCTAAAAGTAGTAGATCAGAAAGGAACAAAAACAATATACAATAACAGTCACCTTACAGGCAATACAATGGCACTAAATTCATATCTCTCAATAGTTACCCTGAATGTTAATGGGCTAAATGCCCCAATCAAAAGACACAGGGTACCAGAATGGATAAAAAACAAAACCCATCTATATGTTGCCTACAAGAAACTCATTTTAGACCCAAAGACACCTCCAGATTTAAAGTGAGGGGGTGGAAAAGAATTTACCATGCTAATGGACATCAGAAGAAAGCAGGGTTGGCAATCCTTATATCAGATCAAATAGATTTTAAGCCAAAGACTATAATAAGAGATGAGGAAGGACACTATATCATACTCAAAGGAACTGTCCAACAAGAAGATCTAATAATTTTAAATATCTATGCCCCTAACGTGGGAGCAGCCAACTATATAAACCAATTAATAACAAAATCAAAGAAACACATCGACAATAATACAATAATAGTGGGGACTTTAACACTCCCCTCACGGAAATGGACAGATCATCCAAGCAAAAGATCAGCAATGAAATAAAGGCCTTAAATGACACACTGGACCAGATGGACATCACAGATATATTCAGAACATTTCATCCCAAAGCAACAGAATACACATTCTTCTCTAGTGCACATGGAACATTCTCCAGAATAGATCACATTCTTGGTCCTAAATCAGGTCTCAACCGTTATCAAAAGATTGGGATCATTCCCTGCATATTTTCAGACCACAATGCTCTGAAGCTAGAACTCAATCACAAGAGGAAATTTGGAAAGAACCCAAATACATGGAGACTAAACAGCATCCTTCTAAAGAATGAATGGGTCAACGAGGAAATTAAAGAAGAATTGAAAAAATTCATGGAAACAAATGATAATGAAAACACAACGGTTCAAAATCTGTGGGACACAACAAAGGCAGTCCTGAGAGGAAAATATATAGCGGTACAAGCCTTTCTCAAGAAACAAGAAAGGTCTCAGGTACACAACCTAACCCTACACCTAAAAGAGCTGGAGAAAGAACAAGAAAGAAAGCCTAAACCCAGCAGGAGAAGAGAAATCATAAAGATCAGAGCAGAAATCAATGAAATAGAAACCAAAAAAACAATAGAACAAATCAACGAAACTAGGAGCTGGTTCTTTGAAAGAATTAATAAGATCGATAAACCCCTGGCCAGACTTATCCAAAAGAAAAGAGAAAGGACCCAAATAAATAAAATCATGAATGAAAGAGGAGAGATCACAACCAACACCAAAGAAATACAGACAATTATAAGAACATACTATGAGCAACTCTACGCCAACAAATTTGACAATCTGGAAGAAATGGATGCATTCCTAGAGACATATAAACTACCACAACTGAACCAGGAAGAAATAGAAAGCCTGAACAGACCCATAACCAGTAAGGAGATTGAAACAGTCATCAAAAACCTCCAAACAAACAAAAGCCCAGGGCCAGATGGCTTCCCGGGGGAATTCTACCAAACATTTAAAGAAGAACTAATTCCTATTCTCCTGAAACTGTTCCAAAAAATAGAAATGGAAGGAAAACTTCCAAACTCATTTTATGAGGCCAGCATCACCTTGATCCCAAAACCAGACAAGGATCCCATCAAAAAAGAGAACTACAGACCAATATCCTTGATGAACACAGATGCAAAAATTCTCGCCAAAATACTAGCCAATAGGATTCAACAGTACATTAAAAGGATTATTCACCATGACCAAGTGGGATTTATTCCAGGACTGCAAGGTTGGTTCAACATCCGCAAATCAATCAATGTGATACAACACATTAATAAAAGAAAGAACAAGAACCATATGATACTCTCCATAGATGTTGAAAAAGCATTTGACAAAGTACAGCATCCCTTCCTGATCAAAACTCTTCAAAGTGTAGGGATAGACAGCACATACCTCAATATTATCAAAGCCATCTATGAAAAACCCACCGCAAATATCATTCTCAATGGAGAAAAACTGAAAGCTTTTTCGCTAAGGTCAGGAACACGGCAGGGATGTCCGTTATCACCATTGCTATTCAACATAGTACTAGAAGTCCTAGCCTCAGCAATCAGACAACAAAAGGAAATTAAAGGCATCCAAATCGGCAAAGAAGAAGTCAAACTATCACTCTTCGCAGATGATATGATACTATATGTGGAAAACCCAAAAGACTCCACTCCAAAACTGCTAGAACTTGTACAGGAATTCAGTAAAGTGTCAGGATATAAAATCAATGCACAGAAATCAGTTGCATTTCTCTACACCAACAACAAGACAGAAGAAAGAGAAACTAAGGAGTCCATCCCATTTACAATTGCACCCAAAACTATAAGATACCTAGGAATAAACCTAACCAAAGAGACTAAGAATCTATACACAGAAAACTATAAAGTACTCATGAAAGAAATTGAGGAAGACACAAAGAAATGGAAAAATGTTCCATGCTCCTGATTGGAAGAATAAATATTGTGAAAATGTCTATGCTACCTAAAGCAATCTACACATTTAATGCAATTCCTATCAAAGTACCATCCATTTTTTTCAAAGAAATGGAACAAATAATCCTAAAATTTATATGGAACCAGAAAAGACCTCGAATAGCCAAAGCAATATTGAAAAAGAAAGCCAAAGTTGGTGGCATCACAATTCCGGACTTCAAGCTCTATTACAAAGCTGTCATCATCAAGACAGCATGGTCCTGGCACAAAAACAGACACATAGATCAATGGAACAGAATAGAGAGCCCAGAAATAGACCCTCAACTCTATGGTCAACTCATCTTCGACAAAGCAGGAAAGAATGTCCAATGGAAAAAAGACAGCCTCTTCAATAAATGGTGTTGGGAAAATTGGACAGCCACATGCAGAAAAATGAAATTGGATCGTTTCCTTACACCACACACAACAATAGACTCAAAATGGATGAAGGACCTCAATGTGAGAAAGGAATCCATCAAAATCCTTGAAGAGAACACAGGCAGCAACCTCTTCGACCTCAGCCGCAGCAACATCTTCCTAGGAACATCGCCAAAGGCAAGGGAAGCAAGGGCAAAAATGAACTATTGGGATTTCATCAAGATCAAAAGCTTTTGCACAGCAAAGGAAACAGTTAACAAAACCAAAAGACAACTGACAGAATGGGAGAAGATATTTGCAAATGACATATCAGATAAAGGGCTAGTGTCCAAAATCTATAAAGAACTTAGCAAACTCAACACCCAAAGAACAAATAATCCAATCAAGAAATGGCAGAGGACATGAACAGACATTTCTGCAAAGAAGACATCCAGATGGCCAACAGACACATGAAAAAGTGCTCCACATCACTCGGCATCAGGGAAATACAAATCAAAACCACAATGAGATATCACCTCACACCAGTCAGAATGGCTAAAATTAACAACTCAGGAAATGACAGATGCTGGCGAGGATGCGGAGAAAGGGGAACCCTCCTACACTGTTGGTGGGAATGCAAGCTGGTGCAACCACTCTGGAAAACAGCATGAAGGTTCCTCAAAATGTTGAAAATAGAACTACCCTATAACCCAGCAATTGCACTGCTGGGTATTTACCCTAGAGATACAAACGTAGTGATCCGAAGGGGAACGTGCACCTGAATGTTTATAGCAGCAATGTCTACAATAGCCAAACTATGGAAAGAACCTAGATGTCCATCAACAGACAAATGGATAAAGAAGATGTGGTATATATACACAATGGAATACTATGCAGCCATCAAAAGAAATGAAATCTTGCCATTTGCGACGACGTGGATGGAACTAGAGGGTATCATGCTTAGTGAAATAAGTCAATCGGAGAAAGACAACTATCATATGATCTCCCTGATATGAGGGAGAGGAGATGCAACATGGTGGGTTAAGGGGGTAGGAGAAGAGTAAATGAAACAAGATGGGATTGGGAGGGAGACAAACCACAAGTGACTCTTAATCTCACAAAACAAACTGAGGGTTGATGGGGGGAGGGGGCTTGAGAGAGGGGGGGTTGGGTTATGGACATTGGGGAGGGTATGTGCTATGGTGAGTGCTGTGAAGTGTGTAAACCTGGCGATTCACAGACCTGTACCCCTGGGGCTAAAAATATATTATATGTTTATAAAAAATAAAATTAAAAAAAAAAAGAGTCTGTTTTATGGTTTGCCTCTCTTATTTTTTTTCCCCTGCATTCATCTGTTTTGTTTCTTAAATTCCACATATGAGTGAAATCACATGGTATTTGTCTTTCTCTGACTGACTTATTTCACTTAGCATTATACTGTCTAACTCCATCCATGTTGCCGCAAATGGCAAGATTTCATTCTTTTTTATGGCTGAGTAATATTCCTATGTGTGTGTGCGTGTGTGTGTGTGTGTGTGTGTTATTCCATTATATATCTATAATTCCATTATATATTATATATTCCATTGTACATATAATTCTATTTTATAGATAGATGAAAGACAGATATCACAACCTCTTTATCCATTCATCTGTACATGAACATTTAGGTCATTTCCACTCCTTGACTATTGTAAAAATACTACAATGAATATGAGGGTGCAGGTATTTCTTCGAAATCCTGATTTCAATTCTTTTGTATAAGTACCCACCAGTAGGATTGCTGCATCATATGGTTGATCTAATTTTAATTTTTAAAAGAACCTCCATACTGTTTTCCATAGTGACTGCACCAGTTTTTATACCCACCAATAGGGCACAAGAGTTCCTATTTTCCCACATCTTCATCAACACTTGTTATTTTCTGGTTTTTTTTTTCTTTTGTTTTATTTTTCATAACATCCATCTAACAGATGTAAGGTAATATGTAGTCATGGTTTTGACTTGCATTCTCCTGATGATTACTGACATTGAGCATCTTTTCATATACTTAGCAGTCTGTATGTCTTCTTTGGAGAAAATCCATCCAAGTCCTTTTCCCAATTTTTAATCAGATTATTTGTTTTCTGTTTGTTTTGTTTGCTACTTAATTGTAGGAGTTCTTTATATATTTTAGATATTACCCTTTATCAGATATTATTGAAATATTTTCTCCCATTCTCAAAGTTGGTTTCTCACTCTGTTGATTGTTTCCTTTTCTATGTAACAGATTTTTAGCTTGATCGTAGTCTCGTTTTTCTATTTTGCTTTTGTTGTCTGTGTGTGTGTGTGTGTGTGTGTGTGTGTGTGTGTGTGTTAATTGAAATTTCTGTCTAGAATTTCTGTCGAGGTCATTTTGACTCCTCTCTTTCTGTAATGACATCCTTTTTCTACAAATATTTTCAGGACTAAATACATGATTTGAATTTTTTGGCTGATTTTTTTGCTCATACATTACTTGGTCTAGGTTAGCTATTAAAAACAAAATTAGCAACTTGTTTTTTTGACCCCAGCAACCAATGCCCTGCTTCTCAGGACACATCACTCAGAAGGCAACTGTCATATTGTTTGAAAGGTGGCATGTCAGTCAAGCCTCAAAAGACTAAAGCAGTAAAAGCTGAGGAAATTTAGTATTTCTTCCCAAAGGAAAAACTGATGATTGAAATATAAATATTCTACTTTTTGTCCTTCCTAGGAACATACATAATTTCAAATTTCACTAAAATGAATCCTCTTGATCAAATCCTAAAAATTGTGAGTTACAAATTCTATTACTAAGTTATCTCACATTTCTATGCTATATTTTTGTCACTTTTGTTTTACTGGATAAAAATGTTATAAAATCTAAAGCATATCACTAGGCATTGACCCCATTAACCTTTCAACAGTTTTGCTCTCTGAGTGTCATTTCAATTCATTTCATCTTATAATATCTTTCTCAGGCAAGTGCTCTAATACTTCAGGTACTTTGCTCCTGACGTATCACGTGACTCTGGACATTTCTCCCGCCCATTTCAGGACATCTAATACTTAGATGACTCAGCTGTAGGATTTGAGGTTAGTCTAACCAGATTACTGAAGATGAACATAACTTGCAAAAAGAGGGGTCACTTTGGAGTTTATAATACACTAAGTAAGCAGGACTTTCCCATTATTGCACTGATGAAACTTGAAATTTGTGTCTTTTTCACTTTGGTTATCTGAAATTAAACAGAATTCAGACTCAAAGTAGTTAACAATACTCTTTGAGCAATTCAGAAAATAAGATGAAGTTATTTTATGCCATGGAAGAAGGTAAAGTTCATTACTTATGTATGAAATCTTTACCAATGTAACAATTAAAAAATTTGAGAGACAACTTAGGTTTAACTAGTGTTGCTAATTGCATTCCAGCTATAAAATTCTACATAAAAGAATTTTGTATTTAACTAGTATTTTCTACCTTTAGGCATGCATCTGTTTAAAGGACTAGTGATTCCCATTACACATGATTATTGAGGAGATAATAATAGCAGGTACATTTTATTGAAAATCTATTTGTCCTAAATGATGTGTTAACAATTTTATCTCTATAAGTAACATTAGAGATCAAGTGAAAAAAGACTCAGAGAAAATAAGTTCTTACCCTGGGTCATACAGCTTGTTAGGGGCAGGAAGGACTTAAATCATATTTGTTTTATATGCAAATCCATGAACTTAACTATTAACAGAAATGAATGCTTTAAAAGTTTTCTATCACTGAATTAATTGAAAAGGCAGATCTGGTAAATTAAAAAGAGCATCATACATGGATCTGCCTTTGAAACATTTGAAACCAGTTGTTTAAAAGAGTTGATACTCTCACCACAACTAAATTGTGGCTTCTAAACTGTGTAATCAATATAGCAGAAAAAAAACTGTAATAATAGACCTACAGCAGTACACAACAGTTTGAAAAATATTTTTAAATGGCTCTGCCAGCAGGGGTGGAGCAAGGATGGAAGTGGAATAAAGAATCATGAAATGCACTTATATTTATTTTAATTAAATTAATTCAGTAAGCATTTCAGTCAAGGCATCTAATCATTAAAGAATTGAAAATTCTAAATGTACTTAAGTACTAAAATAGTGATAACTAAACAAAATCTAAACAAATCTTATATTACGTACTGATGTGTGCCATCCTCAATTCAGGATCAATACACTTATTCTCCCATTGGATCGGAGTGTTAGCTGCTAAGATTCACAGCTGCGCCCTTCTCCAGAAAGCTGCCTTGAGACCAAAATTATTTCCCCCTCCCTTGGGCAACTTCCAACCAGTGACTCACAGGTGTAGTGGTACAATGACCCAGCAAGCTGGCTTCAAATGAGAACAACTCTGAAGGGCCATTCTAGCTCCAGAGCTCCCTATAGGATCATCTGAGGCTTCTGTTATAACTGGAACTTGGTTCAACTCCCTTTCTCTAATTCTGGGTAAATCACTCCTCCCAGGAGTAGTTCCTAAAGTATTCCCTAATAAACGTTTGCATATAAATCTCAGGTTTTTTAGAGAGTTTTCTGGGGAACCTGGGTTATGACAATGATTAATCCCAAATTTTCCTCTAGTCTACTGCTTATGCTTCTTAGTATTACTATAAAATATGCACTTTTTTTCCATTTTCCCACAATTAAGTGATGGAGCAGTAAATCTTTTATATGAAGCTGACATGTACTTTCTGTAACTTTTAAAAATTCAATATGGAATCCATACATAATGAGGCAATCACAATGAAAAATGGTAGACTAAGAGAATTTTTAAAGACATATAATTATCAGCTTAGGAAATCTGCTTCTACAAAACAAAATAGTTTGAAGTTACAAAGAACCAACTTTAGTACCAATAGGCTATATGTCCCTCTAACTTGAAGCAGTTAAATGAGCTTTCCCCATTCTTTTCTTGAATGAAATATGAAATCTAGGCTGTGGAATGGAAATAATCCTCACTGCTCATAAATCTGTGAGCAGTGATTTAATAAGAAGCAAAGAAGACAAATTTATACTAAATTGTATCACAACATTTACTTCAACAAACATTTGACTTTTATTAACCACCTATGATGTGCAAAGCACTCATCTGGGCTCTGTGGGAACAAATAAAATGATTTTAGACCCTACATATTTGTTGACCTAATTCCCATTATTCCTTTCCTTCATGAGCTCACAATTTAGTTGGGAAAAAAGGTAAAATAAAAATACAGAAAAGTTACTAAGGCCAGGTGTATGTTTGTTAACAAGACAAACATGAGGAGGAAATAAAATATCATACAATTAACACTTTGTTCTTAGGATATCATATTCTTTTACAATGTATCCAAGTAGTAGGAATATAGCACAACCAAGAAAATGATACCAAATATTTCCAGAAACTCTTTCAGGCCTGAATGCTAAAAGTGATTTCCTATCATGCCATCTCTGAGCTAAAATAAGAACCATCATATTTTTCTAAAAGATTTTCTAATAAATTTTACTCAATTTTTTAGATATAAGCAGTTAGAAAGACTTATAAATGAATATGCCAAAATTTCACTGTAAAAAGTACAGTTGTATACAAATCTCATCATATTCCACATCAAATAGACTCTTTTTTCGTGCGTTTCCTATCTCAGTGAATAGCACCACTATCTGCTCACTTGTTCACATTAGAAATCTGTAAATCACCTTCAGCGCCTCTCTATCCTTTGCCTCATATATTCCAACCAGGAAATTGATCTACCATACAGTACATCATGTTATTTTATCTCCTACTTCAATACAAAGATATCAAGCTATGATATCAACAGAAGTGATATCACCCAAGGGGAATGAAAATTAGTTACTTTGGAAGAGGGGGAGTGATGGTTAATTTTATGTGTCAGCTTGGCTAGGCTATGATGCTTAGTTGTTTGGCCAAACCCTAGTCTACATGTAGCTATAAAGTTGTGTGTGTGTTTTTTTTAATAGTTAACATTTATAATCACTTGACTGTAAGTAAAACAGATTACCCCCCCATAATGTGTAGGCTTCACCCAATCAGTTAAAGCTTTTAAAAACAGAGAGAGGAAGCTGAAGAAGGAAATCTGCCTAAAGACTGCAACATAGAAATTCTGCGTGAGCCTCCATTCTGCCAGCCTGTCCTACAAATTTCAGACTTGTCAGCCTCGACAATCTTGTGAATCAATTTCTTAAAATAAATCTCTCTCTCTCTATCCCCAACTAATAGAGAAGGTAAAAAAATATTTAATGTATAAAATACACACACACACACACACACACACACATATAAAACATAAATCTACTTGCAGTATATCTGTGGTATTCAAAGTTCTCCAGGCAAGAGTTGCTTAGGACAAAGTGTGTAAAAAGTCTCCTGGTCTCTTAGATGGTGTGTGTGTGTGTGTATGTGTGTTGGGGGGGTAATAATGAAAAAATAGTGAGGAAACACTGTACTACATATTTTTAAAAGTATATCCTCTACCGTGTCTCCCATATACCACTACCCTAAGATAGTAAACCATTTATTAGCAGGAACATTTCTTAAGGGCTCTCTCTGGGGCTATGTTAGTCCTCCTCCAATATATCTTGCACAGTATCAACCAGATCTTTGTAAAAATGCAAATTTAGCCGTGTATTTCCCTTGTTTAAAATTCCTTGATGGCTCCAGATTTGGGAACCTCTCATCTCTACTTACATAGAAATCTACAGACAGGATAAGTGTCTCTTCATCACAGAGAAGGAAAATGAGATCCAGTTAGTTTAATGACTTGCCCAAAGTTGCACAATATGCAGAGGCAAATTCAGGATTTTAAACTAGATTTCACAATCTAAATATCCAGTTTTCTAAGAAGAAAACACTCTTTTGGCATTAGGCAGACATCCGGATCCCAGGAGCATCTACTTATTAGCTTATGAGAATCCGAGCATATGACTATGCTAGAGAGCTTTAGTTTCCTAATCTGTAAAATACAGGCAATATTCTCCTCTCAAAATTTATACTAGGATTAAATAAACTGATATAAATATACTCAAACATATATACATATATACACATAAACAACCATATATATATATATATATATATATATATATATATATATATACACACACACACACATATATATGTATAGATACGCATGTGTCTATACATGGAGAGAGAAAAGAGTCTAGCACTTAATGTTTGGCATTTTGGTAGTTATTGAATAAATTAGGTGGGATGGGCAGAGGCGGTTCTTTACCTTGTTATACTACCTTTACCACAGGTTGTCTCCAAGTTAGGAACAGTGGTAACCTATCATGAAATTCTTCTGGATATTCCCCCCTCTACTAGCTTCATGACAGAATAGACTTATGCTGACTCCCACTTATGCTGTCACTGACAACAACCCGGGCTAAAGTTATCACCATGTCACGCTTATGAATAATGCCACCTCCTTCCCAATCATCACCTTTTTTAATTTCTGAAAGTGTTCATGGATACCCTACAGTTCTTTATGCATTTCCTTACCATTTTTCCCCTCCTAGCTTAATGAAATCACTCCAGTCACTGTGTCTCAATTGAAAATGAGTATCATTCTCCCACTTTCTCCTTCTTATTCAAAAACTTATTTATTTACTTTAGGAATTCTCTCTCCCTCACTTTGCTCTATGCAATAAGCCTAAAAGCCAGCCTGATCATAATACTTAGGATTTATAGGGGTCTTAAAAATCACTCAGTCCTATCCACAAAGTGAAGCTTCTCTCTCCAGTATTTTAAGAAGTATACATCACAACCTCCTAGAATGTGAGCAGTTAAGAAGAGCTCACAATTTATTAAAGAGGTTGTTATTCATACTGAAAACACACCAGTTAATTATATCCTTTTGTCCTCTAGAATATGCAGAATAAATATATCTCCCCTTCCACATAACAACCATAACTGCACTCTTACATATTCTCAGGAATAAAACCCCACATTCATTCTATGACTCCTTTTTCCTCATGCGGCCTGGTTCCCATTTTCTACTCCTCAGTCTCCAGGATATACAGCAATTTGTCACTTGTCACTCTTTGAAAATATGGTACCTAAACAGCAATGCGCTATTATCTTAGAACTTAGCAAAAATGTAACTATTATTTTTCTTTAGACTATTAATGTTAGGTAAATATTTTGATTGATTAGTAATAATCCATTCATAATTATAACTTCAATTATCACTTACAGTATCTGTCTTCAACTGTCTATCTTCAGCTATGTTTTCTTGTAGAATGATAGCAGTCCATTGAAAACAACATTTTTGTTATTTTACTCCCACGGATGGACGGATGGATGGATGGATGGATGGATGGATAGATAGATATTTTTCCTGCTGAATACTACTACCACTGGTAGTGATATTAATATGTAGTGTTAATTGATCATTAACACATTAACACAAACTAGGCTTAAATTTTTACATATTTCATTTTACTTAGTCCTAGTTTTATAAATGAGAAAACTGAGGCACAGAAAATTATGTAATGTGCCCAGCTTTTCCAGGTAGTAAGAAGTTCAAGGATATCTACCAATCCCTAAAGTCTTAAGCAGTACATTCATCAAAAGATTCCTAATACTGTGATCCCAAACCACAGTCTCAAATCTATCATTATTGCCATATAGATCCTCTCTCTTCCACTAGGAAGATGATTAGATACCTCTCAAATTATAAGTATTTCTTTCTTTTTTTTTTTAAAGATTTTATTTATTTATTTGACACAGAGAGAGAGAGAGATCACAAGTAGGCAGAGAGTCAGGCAGAGAGAGAGGGGGAAGCAGGCTCCCTGCTGAGCAGAGATCCCAATGCGGGGCTCAATCCCAGGACACTGAGATCATGACCTGAGCTGAAGGCAGAGGCTTAACCCACTGAGCCACCCAGGTGCCCCAAGTATTTCTTTTTCTTAAGATTTTACTTATTTATTTGGCAGAGAGAGACACACAGTGAGAGAGGGAACACAAGCCAGGGGAGTGGGAGAAGGAGAGGCAGGCTTCCCACTGAGGAGGGAGCTAGATGCAGGGTTCTATCTCAGGACTCTGGGATCATGACCTGAGCCAAAGGCAGATGCCTAATGACTAAGCCACCCAGGTGCCCTCAAATCAGTATTTCTGATTTCCCGATTGTTGTGCCTGTTATTCTCCAGCACCCTACCCATCCTTCTATCTAAAAATAAAACCTGTGGGATACATAAGATTATTAATATTTTGTAGATAAGAAAATAGAGGCTATTTGCCAAAGGTCCCATAGCTATGTGTAGGGACTAAAAATGGAACCCAGGTCTGTCTTACTATAAAGACAGTGCTCCTTCACTTCATGCTACTGTGCTATATATAATCACTCACTATTCACCCTCCAGGGAACAAGTCCTTTCCCACTTCTTCTACAAATCCTACTATGACTGGCCTACCCCAAGCTATTTTCCTCTTCTAAATTCTCACAATACTTTTTGGCTTCTGCTCTATGAAATTTCTAAGAGAGTTACATTTCTTACTTTCATGTTGGTATTTAGGCTCCTATGACATTGTCTTCTTATTCAAAACCAATTTGGACAGGACTACAAGTAACAGTTTAGAACATGGACCCTGGAGCCAGTCTGTCTGAGATCAAATCCTAGCACTACTAGTTTTTTATCATTTGTTTTGTTCTTCCCTGTGTGATCTTAGGAAAATTGCCTGAGCTCTCTGACTCTGTTTCTTCACTTGTAAAATGGCCATAATAATGAATAGAGTTATTTTTAAATATTAAATGAGTTAAACTATATAAACTTCTCAAAACACTAGCACATTAGCTTTTAAGGGCAGGAATCTGCTCTATTCTTATCTTCATCTCTTCTAGTACCAGGTTTCCAGACTTGGACACTAAACCTTACTGGTCAGCCCTTGGCAGCCCAAGGTGGGTATATAATAGAAGAACTGCCCATTAGTACCATGACAGGACTGGGTTGGGGATTACCCTGGTTTCACAGGTTGACTCTAAGACAGGCGAGGCAAAATGTCCCAAAGGTAAAGCAAACTTGACCTTGAATCAGTTAAAAGAACTATTTTGGTGATCAAATATGGTGTGTGGAAAAATCACTTTATAGATAATAACAGTAAATGAATATTAACTCTTATTTGATGGTGACAATATGACAGGCACTGTAGGAATTAGATACATCTTCAGAAAAAGATTTGACAACAACATCCATTCATGATAAAAACCCTCAACAAAGTGCTCATACCTCAGTAAGATAAAGATCAGATATAAAAACCATAGCCAACACCATCCGCAGTGTAGAAAAACTGAGAGGTTTTCTTCTACAGTCAGGAAAAGAGAGGGATGTCCACTCTCACCACTGTTACTTAACATAATTCTGGAAGTCCTAGCCTCAGCAATCGACATCAAAAATAAATAAAAGACATCTAAATATCCAAGGGAGAAGTAAAACTTTCACTATTTACAGATGGCATGATACTCTATACAGAAAACTCAAAGACTCCACCAAAAATCTGCTACAGTTGATAGAAGAAATCAGTAAACGAATTCACAGAATACAAAACCAACATACAGAAGTCTGTTGCATTTCTATACACCAATAATGAAGCAACAGAAAGAGGAATTAAGAAGCCAGTCCTAGTTACTATTACACCCAAAACACTAAGATATCTAGGAATAAATCTAACCATAGAGGTGAAAACTATAAAATACTAATGAAAGAAATTCAGGATGATGCAAAGAAATGGAAGACATTCCATGCTCATGGATTGGAAGAACAAATATTGTTAAAATATCTGTACTACTCAAGGTAATTTACACATTTAATGCAATGCCTATCAAAATACCAACAGCATTTTTCACAGACCTCGAACAAACAATCCTAAAATTTGTATGGAACCACAAAAGACCCCAAATAGTAAAAGCAACCTTGAAAAAGAAGAGCAAAGCTAAGGCATCACAATTCTGGAACTCAAATTATATTACAAAGCTGTAGTGATCAAGACATTGTGGTACAGGTATAAAAATAGGCATATAGATCAATAGAATAGAATAGAAAACCCAGAAATGGACCCACAATTATATGGTTAAGTAATCCTTGACAAAGCAGGAAAGAATATCCAATGGGGATATTCTCTTCAACAAATGGTGTTGGGAAAACTGGACAATATGCAAAAGAATGAAACTGAACCACTTTCTTGTATCATACACAACAGTACATTCAAAATGGATTAAAGACTGAATTTGTGACACAGAAACAACCAAAATCCTAGAAGAGAACAAAAGCAATAACCTCTTTGACATCAGCCATAGCTAATTCTTTCTAAATGTGTCTCCTGAGGCAAGGGAAATGAAAACAAAATTAAACTATGGAACTTCCTCAAAATAAAAAACTTCTGCATAGTGAAGAAAAATATCAACAAAACTAAAAGGTAACCTAGAGAATGGAAAAGATATTTGCATTATCTCTTTCCCTCTTCAGTTCATTGTTCTCAGAATGACAAGTGTACCTGGTACAGAAACAAGAGTTTTTCCATTCTGATTTTGAAAATGGACCACCCTATTCACTTCCTTTGTGCCTAAGGCAGGTTCTGGAATATAGCAGTCACTCATAAATGAGGCTGAACCAGAGCATAAAGCAACCCTACACACACACACACACACACACACACGCACACACACACACACACACACATTCTCTCTCTTCCTCTCTCTCTCTCTTTCTGAGATGGTGCTTCTCAAACTTTAGTATGTGTGAACTCTATGAATGAGTGCTATTGTGCAACTTCTACGCTCACCATCCTCCCCAAAGAAATTCTGAATCAGGAGATCTGAGTGCCATCCAGAAGCCTAATATTTTAAACAAACATTGTACGTGATCCTGATGCAGGTATTACAGCAACTGTATTCTGAGGAACATTAACCTTTAATTTCTTAAGTAATGGTAATAATGGCTAACATGTATTGAGCATACGCTTCTTGACAAGAGCTCTAGGTATTACTTCATTTAATCTTCACAACAGTCTATGATATAAATTTTACTATATCATCACATTTCACAATGAGGAAATTAAGACTTGGAGAGGTTAGGGGCACCTGGGTGGCTCTGTCAGTTAAGCGTCTGCCTCCGGCTCAGGTCATGATCCTGAAGTCTGGGAATCGAGTCTCTCATTGGGCTCTCTGCTCAGGGGGTGTTGGCTTCCCCAGATCCTCTCTCTTCTTGTGCTCTCTCTCTCACTCTCTCTCTCTCAAATAAATAAAATCTTTATGAAAAAAAGATTTGGAGAGTTTACATTATTTGTGCTAACTCACAGAGCTCATGGAAGAGACAGAATACAAACCTAAGTTTGTGTGATCCCAGAGGCCATGCTTTCAACAAATACACTCTGTTGCAAAAAGCTAAGTCTGAATATTGCCAGTGGTTTTCCTTAACAACATAGTAGTAAGCACCAGCCACAAATTTAAGAAAGTTGATCAGTCATTCATACATATGACATTTCATTATTTGATAGCACCTACTGACATTCTGGATGTTGGGTTATAAAAGTCTCATGTCTCATCAGGACACAAGACAATTAACAACCTAATGCATGCAAAATGAAAACATTCATTTCAGATTAGTGTCAAGAATTAGAGCCTTTTTTTCTTTTGGAATGGCAACAAAAATATTTATTAGATACTAACACTTATATTCTTCTGACTGATGCATGAGGAGTGAAGGTAGCCAAAAGAACAAATTTTATCATAGACATATCAAGTAAATGTATTTGTTCCCAAATTTAAAAAGTGATTTTTTCCCCTTCGCAATATTAATGTAGGATAGATTAAGAACTGATATATTCATGAAGACTAAAGACAGGCCCCTAAATCCCTTCTTCTACATCCTGCGTGGGGTCAGAGACTTAGGAAGACCCCGTACTATGAAAACAAGAAATTATCTGCCCAGTTACTCCAAGGAGCCCCCAGTTTTCTCTCTGGTAGTGGCACCAAGAGTGGATTTCAGTTTCACTGGCAATGACCCAGAGGAAGAAGCCAGTCAATGGAACCACAGAAACCTGTGTTAAAAGCCCATCTTAGCCATTTAGTAGCTATATATCCTTTAACAAGTTCTTAACCTTTCTCAAGGTCATTTTTCTCTTCTGTAAAATTGAAATATTGGTATCTACCTTACAAGTTTACCGTAAAGATTATAGAAGTAAATGCATATAAAACTCCTATCAGAGTTCCTGGTAATAAATGGTGATAGTGGATATTTTGTTCTTGTTGTCTTCATATCCATTTGGATCTGTTTGCTTTCTGCTTCTCATTAACACCACTTGCAAATCTGGTTTGAGTTGTAGCTTCTTGCCATATTCTGGCATTCAATAAATGCAAGATGGCATTCAATAAACATTAGTGGAACTAAATGTTAAATTAAATCTTTCTGGCACAGAATATTCCCTCTGAAGTTTTAGGAAGATCTTTGAGTCCCATTGGGGTTGAGCTCTTTTTTACAAATTCTCAAGCATGTTTTCCCTACTAAGCCTTACACAGCCTGCATTTCACTCTGCCAGTACATTAGCAGGAGCCTACAATCAGGAGGTAATGACCTACATTATGCATGATTAGCAGGAAGGAACGTGATCCTGCAAGGACACATGGTAGAATCACAACATAATAAACTATTTCTCCTTTTATTTTGTAGATTCACGATAGCTGGGTACATAGCTTCTACCAAAGGACTCACCTCTGCTGGGACACCTGGAGGCTCAGTTGGTTAAGTGTCCAACTCTTGGTTTTGGCTCAGGTCATGATCTCACAGTTGTGGCATCAAGCCCTACATCAGGTTCTGTGTTCAGTGTGGAGTCTGCTTTAGATTCTCTCTACTTCTCCTTCTTACTCTCTCTCTCAAATAAATAAAATCTTAAAAAAAAAAAAGATTCATCTCTACATACATATATCTGAATAACCTTGGGCTACAAACAAAAGAAGGGCAATTCTGCTAATGGTAAGACTATAAGGACCTACTTAGCCATAGCAACTCCATCTCGGTTAAACAACCATTTTGTTGCTTGTACAGTAAACTTAAATTAACCCTGCCCCCAGAGGAGCTTACTTAAAAGCAAGTCCAGGAAACCAGTAAAATGTAGTCAGCTAGTTCCTGATAACAGAGCCAGAATACAAGGACGAGTCAGGCCAGATGGAAACATCTAATCAGTAAAAAGCACATATACAACCTCCCTAACCACCAAAGAATGTAAATTCCACCTTTTGGCCGCCAAACTTGGGCGCCAATTCTGACCAGAGAGATAGGCTAGTTCAAGCCAGATGGAACTAGCCAATCAGCAAGAGACACATGAACCCGGGGATTGAGATAACAAGATATGGGTTGCGGTTTTACCCAATAAAAGGTAGCCTGTAAGATTGGGAGGGGTCAATCTCTTTAGAGGCGGCCCTGACTGGTTGGTCGATTCTTGATGCTTGGCATGAATAAAGCTTTGCTTAACCTTCACTTTATATTGGCCTCGTTCCTTTGATCACAGACCCCAGCAAGACAATATTGGGCATTGAGTCCTCTCTTGGAAAAAAGAAAAAAAAAAAATTAATAAGTTTACAAAAGTTAGCAATACTACAATGAGAAATTCTATCAGGAATATTGGGATTTGTACCACTAGCAGATGTTTCCCTGTAACTAAACTTGATAAACAAAGAAACCATGACTTTTCCTTAGTACATCCCCAGGCCCAATATATGCTTGACACACAATATGTGCTCAATTTGAATTTGATTTGTAAATGAAGGAACTAATGAACCTACTGAGAAATGTTCTCTGAAAGGAAAACCTAACTGAGATTAGGTTAAGCCTGAATGAACCTAACTGAGGTTGCCACACCATCCTTCAAACTGTTTCTTAAATTAGAACTAGAAAGGGAATGACAGATATAAAAGACTAGGTGTAAAAAGACTAATCAACATACCTAAGGATGCGTGTCTAAAAATGTTCATTGCATCATTCTTTTTTGGGGGGGTGAGGGGTACCAAAGCAAGGTTTACTGAGTTTTAGCAAAGTGATGGCACAAAGAGGGAGGGGACCCAAAGGAGGGAGGGGACCCAAAGGGATTGCATCATTCCTTACTTAAACCTTTGAAAACTTAAAAGTAATCTAAATATTTAAATCTAAATATTTGAATAGGAAACAGATAAAATGTGGTATGATGTGCTACTTGGAATAACATGTATGCAGTCAGAAATAAGATAGTAAATCCAACTATGCTCACATGGAAAGATCTTAAAACATATTATCAAGTGGAAAAAGCAAATTTCAAAACAAAAAACCAATAAAGTATGCCACTATTTAAACAAGTTAAATGTACACACACACAACTGTACTATATATTTTCTGATAATTATTTATAAGCTAATGTGCAAAAGCCAAGGACTGGAAGAACACATACTAAACTGGTAATAATGGTAAATCTCTGGGAATTAAACTAATTACTTAATGTTCTAACCAAGGGGGCCTTGTCTGTAATGAATTAATACTATAAAGAGGGTATAAGTATATGTTAGTTGTGAAATGAGTATTATCTCAAGGGGGATACAGGAATAGCAACAATCCTTGCCATTTTACTTAGTAGTTTTATTTAGAGTATCCTTCCACTGGAGACCTCAAGTCTTCAAGTAAATAAATTCATTCATTTACATATTTGACCTGTTGGTCCATATATCATCAAAGTAGTAATTACTATTTTCCATGTGTCAGAAAGCATGCTATACCTGGAGATACACAGATAAATATGGTATATCTTGGATCTCAAAGAACTCAGCAGTCTTGCAAAGATTTAAGGACTCCATTCAACATATAAAGGAATCATAGCATTTTTCCTAACTCTGGTCAGAGACAACATGGGTTTGTCTGAACTAACTAGTCAGGAAACTGTTGATTAAATGTACCATATGAGATCAAAACACTTTTAATTAAGAATTACTGGTATCTCAAAATGGATGCTTGGAAGCACTTCCTGATGAGTTCAATTTTCAGACTTCGGTCAGGAAATAGCCAATTAACTTTCCAAATTTTTTTCACCCACCTAAAGAAGACATGTCTGAAATGTTTTGAGAAGGTAAGCACTGAACTTATCCCAAATTTTAAGAGTGATTTCATGTGTCATAGTTATGTCTTCAAGGCCTGCCAAAGAATTGTCTTAAAGCACCAGACTCCAAACATGGTCCTTCCTCAGTGAGACTCAGCACTCTCTCGGTTACTATCATATCCCAGCACACTCAACTAATCAACCTAGAATATTCCTCTACTATTATTAGACATATGCATGTACAGAAAAGGGTCTCCAGAGAAGCACTAATTAAAGGTCTCATTTGAGCCAAGGGGATTCATAGAGTCTACACTCAGGCACTTACTTTAATGTTGGCCTGTCTCAGACACCAAGATGGAGGATGCCCCAATGACTACTCGTTATTACTTTTTATATAACATCTATTGAGCTTTCATTATGTACGAGGCATTGCATTAAGCACCACAGACACAGAGATGACCCTGTCTTCAGGAACTCCCTGCTCTAACTTAGAGACTCATCCATTCATTCTACATATATTTATTAATGTTGTGCTAATCATTAGGCATAGAAAGATAAGAACCTCAGTGATTAAACTTCAAAACACTCACATCTAAAGATGAGCAAAGTTATCAAAACCATGTCTCATACATCTTTACACACAGAGCCCCAGGACAATGCTTGGAATAGATTTGGCAACTCAAAATTGGTTGAATGTATGAATAAATGAACATAAAGAAACTTTATCTTTGCAAAAATATAATCAATACAATGTTTATCATAATGATAGTATAAAAACAGTGCAGTAATTTAGGATTAGGGTTTGGGAAAAAGAGCTCCCGGACCTATCTCCGGGACAGGTGACAAGGAAGACTTCTCACAGGAGGGTAATACTTCATTTGGGACACATGTCAATTAACGGAGTGCTAGGAACAAATGTGTACCAAAATATTGCTGAAAAAGCCTATAATACTGGAGATATTTGGCAATGAAATTTCAAGATGCCTTCTTTCTAATTTTTTTTTTTGTTTTTTTAATTCCCTCTAGCTTCTCTGTCAGAACTTAAAGGAAATCAGCTGCACAGTTAAAAGTAAAAATTTAAATGCCACTGAATGGAAAGCTAAAACCTCACTCAATATTAATGCAAAAATATAGGTTAAAAATACATTTAACATCATAATTGTCAAAAGTTATACATAAAAATGAAAAATGTGCTGCTGCACATATAATGTCATCCTTCAAGTTCAAAGCTGACACTATTTTTATCTCTGTGTGGGGAATATGTTAAAAAAATGAAAAAAATCCAACAGTTCTTTTTTTCCTGCCTTATATATGTAGACCAGTTCTTGGCTTGCAGTTTCTGTTTCTATTTAGAGGGATATTCTCCATTTTGTATGGCTGAAACATGGCATCTCTGATTTCTACAAAGCCGGTTTGGACTGTTTATGAGAATTATTTTACAGCACGTTGCAATCATGTAGAATTTAAGAAGCAATCAAAGCTGGCACATTATTGTCCTATAGGTTTTTTTAAGTGGGCTAGTATAAAGTGTATTATTTTATGCTCACTACAACTACAGTGCAGGTATTATTATATTTATTTTATATATTCACTCATTTAACAAACATCTATTGAACACCTAGTAGGAATGAAGTACTGTTCTATGACCAGGGTTAAAACTGTGCCAAATGGTGAATCAATCCCTGCCCTCATAGAGAATACTTTATTGTGAGAGAGACTTAATAAATAGATAAGTTTCCATTAGTGATAAGTGCTATTGAGAAAAATAAAGCAAGCTAAAAATTGCTGGGAGTATGTGTGTTTATGTAAGGTCACTAAAGAAGGTGCCACATAAGGTCACTAAGAAAGGCCTAATAAGATGTAATTTGATCAGAAGACAGCCAGGGAATGAGCCATGTGGATAGATGAAGGAAGAACATCCCAGGCAAGGAAAAAGTAATGTAAAGGCTTCAAGGAGGGAGCACACCTGGAAGGTTCAGGGAGGACCATGTAATTGGAGTGGAGTGAAGGGAAAGGAAAAGTAGTAGGAGATGTAGAAGGGATACAAACTGGACTATATAACTACCCATAAAGATTTTAGCTTTGGCTTTTGGTGGTATCAGAGTCCAGGAAGGAGTTACAGAGGAGTCACATAATCTGACCTGCCTTTTTTTTTTATTGTATTTTTAAAAATTAATGTATAATGTATTATTTGTTTCAGGGGTACAGGTCTGTGATTCATCAGCCTTACACAATTCACAGCACTCACCATAGCACATACCCTCCCCAACGTCCATCACCCAACCACCCAACCCACCCCCTCCAACTCCAGCAACCCTCAGTTGGTTTCCTGAGATTGAGTCTCTTATGGTTTGTCTCCCTCTCTAGTTTCATCTTGTTTCATTTTTCCCTCCCTTCCCCTATGACCTGTCTTTTTATAGGAAAATGGGTTGCTGGGGACAAGAGCAAAGGCAGGGAGACAAGTTAGAAGGCTATTACAGTAACATAAAAGATGATGGCTGGGACCAATGTGAAAGCAATGGATGTAGTAAGAAACACTAAGATTCTAGACATATTTCTAAGGTAAAGCCATCATGCAGGGCAAAAGAAAGAGAGAAGTCAAGGGCAACTTCAATACTTTTGGCCTAGGCAATTAAAAAGGCCAAGTTGGGGTGCTTGGGTGGCTCAGTGGGTTAAGCCGCTGCCTTCGGCTCAGGTCATGATCTCAGGGTCCTGGGATCGAGTCCTGCATCGGGCTCTCTGCTCAGCAGGGAGCCTGCTTCCCTCTCTCTCTCTGCCTGCCTCTCTACTTGTGGTCTCTCTCTGTCAAAAAAAATAAAAATAAAAATAAAAATAAAAATAAAAATAAAATCTTTAAAAAGGCCAAGTTGCCATTTACTAAGATTAGGAAGACTGAGAAAAATAGGTTTTATAGGAAACACAAGAGTTCAGGTTTGGACACGTTTCCAATGCCTGTTAGATAGGCAAGTGAAGACATTCAGTAGGCTACTGAATATATAAATCTGGTTATAAAGCAAGGACTCTGAATTGGAAACATAAATTTGAGCCTTATCAGTTTATAGATTGACTATAAAGCCAAGATACTGAGTGAACTCATCTATATAAAGAAAATAAAAAGTCTTAAGAGAGCCTTGGGGGACACCTCGATGGCTCAGTTGGTTGGGCCACTGCCTTCAGCTCAGGTCATGATTCCAGGGTCTTGGGATCGGGTCCCACATCAGGCTCCTTGTCTGGTGGGAAGCCTGCTTCTCTCTCTGCCTCTGCCTGCCACTCTGCCTGCTTGTGCTCTCTCTATGACAAATAAATAAATAAAATCTTAAAAAAAAAGAGAGAGAGAGAGCCTTGGGGTCCCCTAAAATTTAGAGGTAAGAAGATAAGATAGAACCAGTGAAAGAGACAGAGCCACAGTAACTACTTTTGTCTGAGTAGAACCAGGAAAGAGAAAAAAATGTTTCAAAAGCAAAGAAAATTTTCAAAGAGAATGGACTATTTAACAGAGGTAGGTTAAGAAGAGAATTAAGAATTCATCCATTAGATTTGTCATCATGGAAATCCCTGGTGACCTTGTCAAGAATGATTTGGCAATGAATTAGAAACAAAATCCTGAATAAAACAGGTTCAAATAAGAATGGAAGACAGGAGGTGCACCTAGGTGGCTTAGTCGCTTAAGCATCCAACTCCTGATTTTGGCTCAGGTCATGATCTCAGGGTTGTAAGATTAAGCCCTGTTTTGGGCTCCACATTGAGCATGAAGCCTGCTTAGGATTCTCTCTCTCCCTCTCTCCCTCTCCACCCTCCTTCCCCCTCCACACACACTCTCTCTCTCAAAAAAAAAAAAAAAAAAAAAGAATGGAAGATAGGAATTAAAGATATTGAATTGGAGTATAATATTTCCAGTGGATTTTGCTATAAAAAGAGAAAGAAATGGGGGAGCAACTGGAAGGGATCTGCATCCGAATAAAAGGATTTTCAAAATTAAATATTTATAGCAAGTATCTAAAGGACATCGATATGGGGGAGAAAATTAATGATGCATGAGAGGTCAGGAGAGAGAGAGAGAGAGAGAGAAGGGAAGGGGAGAGGAGGGGAGGGAAGAGAAGGGAAGGGGTGAAGAGAATTTCCAAAGAAATGTCCTTAGGTGAGAAAGAGGAAATGAGATCTAGCACAAAAGGAGTAGAACATGGCCTCAAGTGGGGTGTTAGAAAGGAAGTCAAAATATGTGGGTACAGGTGCATGCAGGTAGGGGTTATGAATGTTCTCTTCTGGTTGCTCCTACTTTCTCAGTGAAATAGAAAGCAAGTTAGCTGAGAGTGAGAGTGGAGTTTTGAGGAACATAAAGGTATGGGATAGTCATCTCAAATTTGAGAGTCAATGAACTAAGAATATTTAGTAGGATTAAGAGTGGCTCTCAGAGCTCCCTTGATGCATAGAGTATGAATATAAAGTAATATCCATCAGCATGGTTTTGATAGATGAAGAGGTTATCACCTAATCCAAGGGCATTTTACTGGTAAGTGGGTTCATGGTGTCGGAGTAAATCCACGTCTCTTCCATTACCCTTCAACAAGCGATACATATAATCTACTATTCCAACTCCAATGGGAAAAATGTGAACTCCTTAATGGTAGGAACTAGTTCACCATGGTGCCTCTAGTGAGTGACACAACGCTTAGCACATAGTTATTAGACTCAATAGTATTTTGAATTAAACTGAGCAAGGGTTATATTGATGAGAAAGAACATGAGCTGGTGAAAATGATATGATCTTAAAGGTCCAAAATAGACCCTCAGAGCTATGCAAATATCTTTAGGGTTGCTGAAATAATGTGTTCTATGTGAACTGCTAGTTTGTTCTAGAGTTTGAAGGCTATCTACTACTCATTTTGCATACGTACCTCCCAAGGAAATTTTGACTCTTGATTCTCTTGGTTACTTTTTCACAATTATGCTCATAAATAATTTTTAAGAGACTGAAGTGGAAAAAGAAGATGACAGCATTGTCCACTATCTTACTGAGAAATATATGGTGGCATTTGCAGCCTTATTCTGGGCTGTTTTGCACCTTACTTGGACTGACATCAATCTATAATGTCATCCTGACTCAAGAAAGCATTCCATCATGCCATGCAAGTCTTTTTAGTTATGGGCTTCTAAAATTAGTCTTAGGAATACAGAAACTCCTAGATACTATCTCAAGGGCATTTGATGATGCTAGGAACTCTTCTTTCCTTCTCTGAATATCTGCAGAAAAACTGTCAGTGTTTTTCCTATATAACTTAACATTTCTTGTCTATAATTATTCTTTATTTTTTTGTATGTTTGTGTTTTGCATCCCAATTAGATCATAAATTTATCAGTAACACAGTGGACATCCAGTAGAGTATCTGTATATACTTGCCAAGTTATCATTTGTTAATAGAGTCAACTACACTCTTCCTGCTCCTACTCTGAGAAAAGCAAAATAACCATGCTATTATAGCACTCCCAAACAATATATGTTATGTCTCTAGGCAGAAATACACGTTCAATTTTAGTAGTCTAGGCCCAAAGTTTTTTTCAAACTTTCATGCAAATGGATAAATTTAGATGGAGGACATAGCAAAATTCTCTGCATTTATTCTATAAGTGCCATGATGCAAAGATCATACCAACTATAGGCACAGTGCTTAAAGCTGGGCAGTGATTCCAAGACTGCCCAATCAAAGATGCCATAATATTACACAAGTTGCCAAGTTTGCCTTGATGCATTTTCCTCTTAATGTCTGCTGTTTATAGTAAATGATACAAAGCCATCCATAATCCGGTTCCTACCTGTCTCTTCTTGGCAATCTCTACAGCTTGCAAACTTTGCTCCACCTATGTATACAACATGTAGCTCCAAAGCCATGCCATGCTATTCAGGCCTTCGTAGATGGAATGAACTGTGTTTGTATAGACAATATAACAAGGACGAATGGCAGGTTTCGTTCCAATATAAGAGCCAATAGTAAAGTGGCCACCTTACAAAATATTAAGTGATATCACTAAATCACTATCAAGTATCGTGTCTTATGCATTTTCTCAATACATCTTTTCATCTACAAGATTATTTAAATTTTATAATCATGACCTTATTATGAAATATAATCTTTCTATAACCATATTTATTCTAAAAATAGGAATAAGAAAAGGAATTAGACTAAAAAATGTCCTCATTTATCAAGAAATTATCACTTATAAAGTGCCAGGATCTATATTAAGAGTTTTACATAATTTAATCACATCAATGTGAAGAAAACATTTTATTTCCATCTTAACTTTTTCATAAAACTTATCACATAGGTAAGTAAATAAAATTACATAAAGATTAGGCTACTTACTATCCAAGTTCACAAGTAAGAAGCATTTGAACTGTAACTCCAAAGTCAATGTTTTTAAACACTTCACTACACTACCTTCCTAGAAAAGTGCTCTATATATAATAGGTAATTAATATATGTCTATTGGATGAGTGAATCGCCTCAGGGGCATTATTGTAAATTCTGCTTGTTGTTGGGTTACAGAAAGAAATGTTGTAATTAAAACAAATCATGAGTATTTTGCAGTTCATAATGTCTTTGTCAAAAAATTTCATGTGGGGCGCCTGGGTGTCTCAGTGGGGTAAGCCTCTGCCTTCGGCTCAGGTCATGATCCCAGGGTTCTGGGATTGATTGAGCCCCACATCGGGCTCTCTGCTCAGCAGGGAGCCTGCTTCCCCCTCTCCCTCTGCCTGCCTCTCTGTCTACTTGGCAATCTCTCTCTGTCAAGTAAATAAATAAAATCTTAAAAAAAAACAAACTCATGCAATTAAACTTATAGGTATAGGAGATATATCCTTAATCAGCTATATATTTTTAATCACTCATGGTCATATAATATCTTACTGTCTGGATTGCCATAATTCTGATGTTTTTCCCATAGATGAGGTCTAATTTAGGCTACAGTGTAAATCAGTAGTAGCAGGAGTCTGGAATTCAGCAATCTTAATAAATTTGAGCTTACTTTTAGCATACTGAAGTTACTTTCTACTTTTATGAGGGTTTTCCCCCTAATTCTGACTACGCTGTTCAGATAAGACATTTTCAGTATTTCAAAGTTTATGGAACACAGGAGGGCAAACAATAGTTATAGAAGAGTGAGAAAACTGAATTGCCCTTAGCTACTTTATATGAGCACTACACTGACTGGTCTCTGATATGAAATTTTAAAGTAAAAGAAAACTAGACCAAAAAAAAACAATAATGCTATCAAATATTATTTGGCATGGAGAGCTAGTAACTCTCAAAATAAGACTCACTGTCCAAAGATAACCAATTCAATTAAGTTAAAGCAGCACTCCATGAACACAAAGGAAAAAGCATATCACATTTCTCTTTAAGTCCTATGCATCTCACTAGTATGTTACTGTGTGCACACACACGTAAATACACAAACCACCCAAAGATTATCAGATTTGATTCTTCTTTCATAAAGAAATCTGCTTCAATTAATTAACCATGGCATATCAACAGGCTGCTGCTTAGCAAGAGTGGCAAGAAAATCTAATCGCAAAATGCGCTTTTTACCTGTAGCACAAAAGCAAATTAAAATATGAAATAACGAAATAATGCAACGTATAGCAAGTTTAACATAAATGCTTAATAAGTGTACAAGTCTTTTGCTTGTCAACATTTTTGTGTCCACTTCCATGTGTCATTCCCTCAATAATCCTGTGAGGTCAAGCTATCTCATTCCTCCTATTCTGTTCATTTATTCATTTTTATTCATTCATTAATGCATACATGCATTTCATTCACTAAGGCAACACTTAGTTAATTCTAAGTCACAGGCATTGTGGTAGGTACTGGGTCCACTACTGCAAAAAGAATAGACAAATTCCCAGCTATTACAGAGCTTACAACCTATGATATAATAAATAAGTCAGCAAATCATACACAATTACAAACGGTGATAAAGTGTATAAAGGAAAAATAAAAGCAATTAGGAATAGAAAGAGAGGGGGGAAATTCCCTAGAAGGAAACTGTGAACAAAAAAGATACCTCTGAAATGGTAACATTCAGGTTGAAATGTAAAGACAAGAAGGAGCTGGTTGTTCAGTGTGTGGAGAATATTCAGTGTACATGAAAGAGTGATGGCAAAGGTACTTAAGCTGGAAGCCCTTGGAGTCTTCTAAAACTAAAAGAAAACCTTTGTGCCTAGAACCAGTAAGTTGGAGAAAGACTGTTATGCCATGAACTGAAAGAGACAGGCAAAGGCCACCCTATTTAAGGACTTGACACTGTGTCAAGAAGTGTGAAATGCATGCTTAGTGCAATGGAAAGCCATTAAAAGGTTTTAAGTTGAGGCACCTGGATGGCTCAGTCAGTTAGCATCTGCATTCAGCTCAGGTCATGATCTGGGAGTCCTGAGATCCAGATCCATGTCAGGTTCCCTCTCCCTCTCCTCCCCACCTAGCTCCTGTTCCCTACCCACTCCCCCCCTCTCTCAAATAAATAAATAAAATCTTTTTTTTAAAAAAAGGGTTTTAAGTTAGAGAGGGTAGTAGTATAATTAGATTCATATTTTTTTCAGATTACTTGGGCAAATGCATGAATAGTGGCTTGTCAAGGGGAGGGGCAGATGAAAATGAAGGATCAAGTTAAAAATCCTCTCATTTGTAATCCAAGTAAGAGATGATGGGTGACTTAGATATTGATTGTATCAGTGAAGATGGAGATAAATGAATTTTAGAAACATCTTGGAAGTAGATCTGACAACAATAACGGACTGAATACAGAAGGTAAGAAAAAGAGAAACATCAAAAATGTCCAAGTTTCTGGTTTCAGCAACTTGGAAAATGGTGACACAAAGAGAAACAGCAGAGGAACAAGTCTTCCTGGAATGAAGATAATCAAGAGAATCTCTATTGATTTCTGTTGTGCTCATCTTTTGTATTCCATTCATTTCAATTTCAAAAAGCCCTAGGCTAGGATCTGAGAAATGAAAGCTAAGTAAGATTCAGCCACTTTCACAAGTAATGAGGAAGAGAATCATATAAAATTTCAAATGTTCTTTCATGGGATAAACGCTATAATAATTTAGCAGGTGGGGCTCAATGGAGGGACTGGAGGTCAAGAGAGGCTTCAAAGAGATAATTCCTAGACTAAGTCTCCAAGAATAAGAGGAAATTATCCTTTAACTGAAAAAGGTAGAAATGGCCATCCTTATATTTTTTTTTTTTTACTTAAAACCATACATTAAACAAGAAGTCATCTTTATGTCAAGTTCCCAGTATAGAATGTCCCACAGTTGACTCATGTTTAATAAACCTCTTCAAGTTTCAAATAAACCCTTAATAACACCCATTATGAGCACAGTGTTCTATCAGGTATTGTGGAACCATGTTTCTGTCCTTGAGTTGCCCTCTTCTGTTGCAGAGATTAGACATACAGGTATAAAAGAGCCAGACAAGAATGATGTCAATGAGACAAGGCAGCTGTTTTGATGTGACAGAGGCTGCCTCCATACAAGAGCTAAGAGAATCCAAACCAAAGAGAACACAGTGGGGTGTGGGTTAGATCAGAAAGCATTTTCCCTAAAGGACTAAACTTCCACTTGCACTCTGAAGGAACCCTGGCAGTCTCATCTCTTTCGTCTGATCATCTCATCCTCCCATTCCCTATAATGGTAGTTCCAGCATCTGATACCCTCCTTTTTCCATCTCTCCTCCCATTCTCAGCAGGTAACCTCCCTCACTTCCTATTTCAGAGTAAACAAAAGCCATCAAACTGGATTTCTTTCAGTTTCCCACCAGAAATATGCATAAATATACCGATACCTTCACACATCTGTATTTTCATATTAGAGATCGACCATGGCACACGGTCTTTGTGCCTTGTCCATTTCCTTCTTCAAGGAAACACATTGATTAGGCCTTCTCTCTTATGTATTTAATCTCTCATTCTAACAACAACTGCTGTCATCATTTTTCTCTGAAGCATAAGATTTTATTCATCTAGAAAATACACTGTAAATATTCTATTTCTTCAAGCCCTTTTCAACCTCTACCACTTTACTGAAACTATCAATTACTTCCTTATTGAATAATCTATTGAACATTTCTCAGTCCTTAAATCAGCTGGTTTCTTAGACACATCAGTATTTGAATATTCTCATTTTTTCTCAGGAAAACAAAAACATCTTCCTTGACCTTGTATTTCCTGCCCATGTTCACAGGCCAAACAGACATCTTTACTTATACCTTAAAGATTCTTCAAACTGAACTTGTCCAGAATGGATTTCATGATCCTCCTATTACCACACCCAATGAAGCTTTTTCTAGAGCACCAGAATTCAGTAAATGATACTTCTACCCACTATTTAATACAAGTCCAAGAATTAGGAGTTATCTCTTACATTTCCCTTCCTCTTAACCACTCCCATACACAATTCATCTCTATGTCCTGGGATCCTCACCCTTAAATATCTCATATCTGTTCATACTTCTTCATTTCTACCATCATTCTAATTTATGTTAGACTTCTACAAAAGCTTCATAACTAGAATTTTGTTCTGTTTTGTTTTGTTTTCATTTGCTATAAAATATTTACTTTATACCATGAGCACCATACCATAATATATTTTTTCATTCCCTGAAGTGTTTCTTCAAGGTCACTTTCTACTTTGTGTAGACAGCATAATTTATTGCATCAAGATCCTGTTAGAACATCATGTTGTTTGCAATGTTTCCATTTTTTAAATTATTTTTATTAACATATAATGTATTATTTCCCCCAGGGGTACAGGTTTGTGAATCGTCAGGCTTACACAGTTCACAGCACTCGCCATAGCACATAACCTCCCCAATGTCCATAACCTAAACACCCTCTCCACACTCCCTCTCCCCCCAGCAACCCTCAGCTTGTTTTGTGAGATTAAGAGTCTCTTATGGTTTGTCCCCCTCCCAATTCCATCTTGTTTCATTTTTTTCCTTCCCTACCCCCCAAGCCCCCACTCTGCCTCTCAAATTCCTCATATCAGAGAGATCATATGATAATTGTCTTTCTCTGATTAACTTATTTCGCTCAGCATAATATCCTCTAGTTCCATCCACGTCATTGCAAATGGCAAGATTTCCTTTCTTTTGATGGCTGCATGGTATTCCATTGTATCTATAGACACCACTTCTTCTTTATCCATTCATCTGTTGAGGGACATCTAGGTTCTTTCCATAGTTTAGCCATTATGGACATTGCTGCTATAAATGTTCGGGTGCATGTGCCCCTTCGGATCACTACATTTGTATCTTTAGGGTAAATACCCAGTAGTGCAATTGCTGGGTTGTAGGGTAGCTCTATTTTCAACTTTTTGAGGAAACTCCATGCTGTTTTCCAGAGTGGCTGCACCAGCTTGCATTCCCACAAACAGTGTAGGAGGGTTCCCCTTTCTCTGTATCCTCTCCAACATCTGTCATTTCCTGACTTGTTAATTTTAGCCCTCCTGACTGGCATGAGGTGGTATCTCATTGTGGTTTTGATTTGTTTTCCCTGATGCCGAGTGATGTGGAGCACTTTTTCATGTGTCTGTTGGCCATCTGGATGTCTTCTTTGCAGAAATGTCTGCTCATGTCCTCTGCCATTTCTTGATTGGATTATTTGTTCTTTGGGGATTGAGTTTGATAAGTTCTTTATAGATTTTTGGATACTACCCTTTATCTGATGTGTCATTTGCAAATATCTTCTTCCATTCTGTCAGCTGCCTTTTGGTTTTGTTGACTGTTTCCTTTGCTGTGCAAAAGATTTTGATCTTGAATTAAGTCCCAATAGTTCATTTTTGCCCTTGCTTCCCTTGCCTTTGGCAATGTTTCTAGGAAGAAGTTGCTGGGGCTGATGTTTTCTTTTGTTTTTAACCACAATCTTTTTTTTTTTTTCCATTCTCCTACATGTTCTCCACATAGCATCCACAGTGAAGATTTCAAAATTCAGATATGACCATACTACAAGATCCTCTCCTCTCTCACCAGTCTATTTAAAATACTTCAGTGAAATCCTAAATATCATCTGACTTGTGTCTCCCTCCCAAATCCTTTTCCCACCAAGCATCCTGAAATGTATTCTCTGAATTCTAGCCATACTGGCCTTATAGCTCCTCATAAAGAGAACTTCCCCTCCTGAGATAGGATCTTTGTACATGCAGTTCCCTCTGCCGGAATAAACCTCTTCCTCCTTCTTCCCCAAGTTGATTCTACTTTTCAAATTTAAGTTTAATTAGCATTCCCTTAAGGAAGCCTTCTCTGACCTTTCTTTGTACATCAGTGCCATCTCAATGCACTTGCAATACACTACGTTACATCTCCTTTGTAGAACTCATCAATATTGCAACCTTATCTTACTTGTATGATTCTTTTTTTTTAAGATATTATTTATTTGAGAGAGAAAGAGAGCACAAGTGCGGGGGGGGGGGGGCAGAGAGACAAGCAACCCAGGTGCTCCCACCTGTGTGATTCTTTATTTCTACTTCCTCCTTAAGGGCAGAGACTGTATGTTTTGTCATTCTATGAATTTATGGAACCTAGAATAGTGTCTGGGACATAGTAAACACCTTGTAAACATTTATGAAATTAATGAAGGAGAAAGGGAGGAAAGATAGATAAATAAATGGATTTGAATGAGCAGAAAGAATAATAGTTATGTATTACAGAAGACTCAGCCTTGTTTAAATAATAAATGTTGAGATGATAAACTAGCTATAGGCAAGAGAACAGTTCTGACAACAGGAATTTAAATTTTCTCTTTTTTTCTATTTTTTTAAAACAGTTTTAAAGAGAGCATTTCCCTTCATTTACAAAAGAACACATTTCTGCTGCCAAGGGCTCTCTATAGCCACAGACCTACCAATGACTACTCATGTTCACTTGGTGGACAGTTTGGGCTTATTCTGCCTATATAGTATAAGACTGCAGAAAGCAAAGGAAGTCCCCAGACTAGGGATTGATGGAAAGAAAGGGAGTAATTTTCTATATATTCTACTATTGCATGAGATCTCCTTACGTTCTGTATAGTACTTTGCACTCTTTAGGGATGGTCTTGTAATTACCATTCTTTTGACTTAGTATTTTATGCTTGAAAAACATAAATTTAAGAAAAGCCACTCATAAAATCAACTCTCAGAAAAAAGTACTCTTAACAATGGAGGAAAAGCAAGTCAGTAGCTTCAAGCAACACCATCAATCGTAAGAGAAGGAAATGAAAAATGTACTGAAGTTTATGTTCATCATCTCATTTGATCAATACACATGGCTCAAAGAGGTGAAGAATATTCCCAAATTCAGTAAATGCAGTCCCAGGTAACTCCAAAGCCCATGCTCTTTCCAGTGTATTTTAAGTAGTACAACCAAGGATAAAACCTAAGTACTCTGATTTCCAGGACCATGTCAGGGAAGATTGTCTCCCTTTCCACAACCCAGTTTTCTTCCCAGATTTTGTGGACTGAACTGATTCACAGGGGACTGAAGTAAATGAGATTCTTTTTTTTGTGTCTTATAGGTCTTCTTATAGACTACAAGTTTTCAGAGAGTCATAAAACTTCCATTCTGTGTACGTTTTAGAAAACTGCTTTGGACAAAGACTTTGGACATTAAGTTTTAGCTCAGAATGCATTTTCGCTTCCAAGTTATAAATAGAGTACAACTTTTTAATGAAAATGCTGACACAACCTAAAGAACAATAAGAACAATGGTGTATGACCAAATCCATTGTAGAAACAAACTAATTCTTTCAACAGAGTAAGTATTAGTATCTTTAGAGAGAGGCTATTTATATGATGTGCTTAATTAAGTTGTGGATATTAAATTATGCAAAATTTTTACTTTACCAAAATGCAATCTAAAATAGCCATTAAGATCAAGTAGCAATTTTTTTCAGTAGGTTGGAAGATTTAGCCAATCCAGACTTAAGTGGCATTGATTTCTTTAATGAGATGTTTGTTCTGAGTTGGTTAAAAATATATGGGTCAGTAAATAAAATATTCAAATGTTTGTATACCTTTTCCCTTGCTGCTATAATGGAAGGGTGATTGTTATAAAATCTGCTTGTTCTCCCACTCTAATCATGCTCAGGTTTGCGGTTTTGATTAGATGCGTTTTTTGTACCTTTTGTTGCTGAAGCCAATCCATCAATCTAGACTAGAAGGGGCTGTTTTTATGAGGCAGTCATGGACTATGCTGCCTGCTGTGAATAGGACCTCCTTGAGGAGCTGCAGCAATTAATATTCCATTTCTGTGTCAAGTGCTGTTAAAAGTTTTCTTTGGGCCAAAGTTTGTCCAAACATTTTGTACAATTCCACAGAGATCTGGGGTAGCTGGAGGCTGCTTCAAGAGGTTTGTCATTGACACCGTTCTGTACGGGTCATAGGAAGTTGGTTGTTGCTACAGACATGGCCTTGTCAAATGGCTTCCCTTGTTTGGACTACCTGAGGCTAAATCTAAGTGAGGCAAGTCTGAACAGAGGATGAACACAATCAGAAGGGCAGCACAGAAAGTTGGAATCGTAAGCAGGTACAAGGACATCTTTGGCAAAAGCACTTCCTTATCTTTTTTTTTAAATAATTCAGGCATTTAAATAATAATTCCTTGTTGTTATTCCTTGGATTTCTAGGTTCATTATAAAGTCAATGATTTTTTTGTAATGTTCCCAAAAAGGACAGAGAATAAATATCTGTTATTATATTAAATTTAAAAACTAAAATTAAAATGCCTAAAATCATTACTACTACGTAAAGTACACTTTTGTTTACATGTTGCACGACCTTTGTTTAAAGACTAAAGTTGTGTGAAATAACCATACCCTGAATATTGTTTTGGAAAAACTCTTTAGGGGGACATGCACAGTATGGGGTTTCCAAGATGGGATTATTCACTAGGAAGAGCTGTCATGATTCATGACTGTCATGATTCATGATATGTAGCTTCATATCATATCTGTAGCTGGTCTATGAACAGATACCAACATCCACATCAAGAGCACTCGATGATGTCTGTGTTTGTCCTATAGTGATCTAAGAACACTGAATAAAAGGGAATAGTAAGACAGCTAGGGAGAAATACTCTGGACAGTTTGTAAGATATGTATGTCTTTGTTTCTAGAAAAAACAAGAGAGATTCCATCATAGTTGCACTGGACTTAGCACATCATAACCAAAGCAATCATGTTTGTTCCCAGAGGCTCTTCCCCACTCAGGGATCAAACCAACTGTCCCATAATACTCTTCAGGAATTCAATTAGCCAAAATAAGTACAGCAATGCCTCTGAGTTCAGAAATGACTTCCAAAGGTACAGAAATCACTGTCAAAAAAAAAAAATGACACTTTATATTAAAAAAAATTAACTGATTAGGATGCCTGGGTGGCTCAGTCAGTTAAGCGTTTGCTTTCAACTTGGGTCAGGATCCCAGGGTCCTGGGACTGAGTCCCACATTGGGCTCTTTGCTCAGTGGGGAGCCTGCTTCTCCACCTGCCTGCCACACCCCCTGCTTGTGCTCTCTCTCTCTGACAAATAAATAAAAACAAAATCTTTTAAAAAATGAACTCATTTAAACATTTAAGACACATACCTTTCAATTACATCTTCCAATATCTGAGCTAAGTTAAAGGTAGGCCAAGCTATTAGAGAGTTCATTGCTTAAATGCCATGTAATCATTTTCATAGTTCTCTAGTGCTGATAATAATAATGCCATAATAATAAAATTAACATGTATTGAGGATCTATTATAGGCCAGACATTGATTTAAGCATACTGCATATATTGTCTTTAATTCTTCAAATAATCTTGCAAGGTAGGTATCTATTACTATTTTCATTTCACAAATTAGTAAAGTGAGATAAAAAGATGTTGAAATGATTACTCAAAGTTCAAATGGCTAGCAAAAGCAGGGAGATGTGTTTGATTCCAAAACTTATGACCCTACTACTATGAAACACTCCTTTCTTGAGTGATGAGTGAAAAGTTTAGTAGCAAGAATGTTAGCTTACAAAGCCCATGTAATGTCAATACATGCCAATGCCTCGCACTGTTAAAAATCAAGAACAGTACAACACCCAACACAAATCTTTTACACATCACCAGGGATCCCTGTTTTGCTGTCAGTCTCCCTCCCCAACTCAACACCATCTTTGTCTCCACCACAAACTCAAGCCAATACCTCAGTTACTTAAGTTGGAAAAGAGAGGAACCCACTATCCTGAGAGTTTGTACAAGATGAAACATGCCAGCTCATCTATCAAAAATATCAAAGAAAGAGATGTTTACAAACATGAATCTACTAGAGAATTAAAATTCACCCATTGAAATATCATATGTTTTTGTTTATTTTGAAAAAATTTTTAGATAGGCAATTTTTTAGTAGCCCACAGCTAGATATGATAAAAGAAATTAGTATTCAAAAAATTGGAGATAATTATAGGTGGGGGGGTTTCTGTGTTGGCTCAAGGCCAACATTTATAAATATCAGTTAAAATATTACATTGTAATATACCAATGCCCCCACCGCTGAATTATCTCATAGAATTTGAAAGCTTGTGCTTGCTTTTACCATTTCTTTTCTCACTGTTGGCTGCAACATCCCTTGGCTGCTAATATACCAGGTTTTAGTAATGCCCTCTCTTGAATTTCCATACACCTGTTCTAGTTATCTGGATCCTACCTAATGGGTTAGCCATGATTATTAGAACTGTATCTAAATAGACTCTGAAATAAGGTATTATGGTTCTCTCATGCTCAAACACACGTGCCTGAGAAGCAAGCATTAAGAAGCTCACACACTGAGGTCATAGAATAGTAGTCGGTAAATGGGTTGTGAACATTGAAATATTGATTTAGTCCACTTCAACACATTTTTGTTTACTTCTAAATGGTTCTCAGTTTATACTACATAATTGAGGTTGCTGGATACTAAATAAGTAAAAAGTTCAGTAAATACAGCTGAAGCTCCTTTAAGTCGATGGCAGAGAAAACAAATATTCAATTCTTTCTGGGATTTTTCTAGATACAGAAACTAAAGCCCTTCAATTGGAAAATCCACAGATCCATCACATTAGAGCATTTTGTATTCTCAATAATTTATAAATTATTGAATCACCCTATTCTATATTAGCATCCCACTACAAACCTGTGAAAAATAATACTGTAGCTTATAGCTCTATCATGGAGGATCTCTGAGTGACCATTGCATATTCAGTTCCTATATTGAATGATGAAACCAAGAAGGAAAATAAAGTCTAGCAATCCTCTTAAAGAAAACCCATTGTTAAAAATTCCTTTAGTTCTGAACAGAAGGACATAACTAAATTTCTGAATATATTTCTAACTCTGTTCACATAGTGGTTATCCACATGGACTTTTCCAAATAAATAAGATTAGAAATCCTGACAGTCTTGTGAAGGAAAACCTTCAAATATGCTACTATGGCTGCCAAGATGGTTGTCCAACAATGCAAAGTCTCCCAGCTTTGCAATGCATAGAATCTTCATGACACCTTCTATGATACAACACACAGCTAATAAAATACCAATCTCTTCTGAATTCATTAATTTCCACAGCAAACTCAAAGAGCATCAGTTTGCTCAGGAGAGATAATGAATTATGCCATAAATGGGAAAAGACAGGGTACCTGAAAGACTCGCCTAGCTTCCCTCTGTGCTGAATGAGAGGTGCAAAAAAAGATATTTCACTTCTCTGAGCTTCAGTTTTCTCATCTGTCAAACCAAAGAGCTATCCTTTGGCAAAGTCAGGTGGGGATTATGACGAGGGAGATTATGCTTTCAGGAATCCTAGAAAAGTTCTGCTTAAGGTTCTCAATAGAAGGGCAAAGCATTCTTAGAGCAGATTAAAACTTGTATTATGCTCTAATGTGATGGATCTGTGTTAAAAACAAATATCAAAACATACAAATCTCCCTCTTTCTTTTTTTTTTAAAGATTATATTTATTTATTTATTTATTTATTTGACAGAGAGAGAAAGAGAGAGAGATCATAAGTAGGCAGAGCAGGAGGCAGAGAGAGAGAGGGGGAAGCAGGCTCCCTGCTGAGCAGAGAGCCCTATGCGGGGCTCAATCCCAGGACCCTGAGATCATGACCTGAGCCAAAGGCAGGGGTTTAACCCACTGAGCGAAACAGGTGCCCCATAAACGACCCCTTTCATGACAAAAACCCTCAAAAGACTAGAAATAGAAGGGCACTCCATTCTGGTAAAAGACATCTATTAAACACACACACACACACACACACACACACACGCGCACAGCTAACATCCTATTTAATGATGAAACAAGAATACTTTCCCCTAAAATCAAAAACAAGTCAAGAATGTCTGTTCTTGCCAACTCTAAATAGTGAAATGGATACTCTAGCCAAGGCAGTTGGGCAAGGAAATGAAATAAGTGGAATCCAAATTGGAAAGGAAAAAGTAAAACTATTTCTTTTTGCAGATGGCATGATCTTATATATAGAAAATCCCAAGGAATTCACTAAAAAACTCTTATAACTAATAGTTACAGCAACGTTTCAGGGTACAATATTACTAAGCAAAAACTGATTGTATTTCCATACACTAGCAATGGCCAACCCAAAATGAAATTAAAAAAAAAAAATCCCATTTATAATAGCATCACAAAAAAGAGAAGGTAGAAAGAGGTAGGTGAAGGCACCGAATCAGTCAAGTTGGTTAAAGTTGGAATTCTTAGGAAATATTCAAAGGTACAGAAAGAGGAAACTGGGGACACGGGACATAAAATTTGCTGACTTCATTTTTACTGTGGGCCTGCCTATTGCTCCTAGATGGTTACCCATCATTCTTCCACTTAGCTTCTTAGATCTTGGTAGCACCTCAGGACTTGCAACCTTCTTTTCTTTGACCAAAGCATGCAGGGTACCTGTTTGCCTGACTTCTGTTCTGTACTCTGTGTAGTTTTATGGGTGCTCACTGGGAATACCCTTTCATCTCTCCCATGAAGCAATGCCCACCCAACCCCTGCATACTATGGACTTCCTTTATGGACATGTTTCAGAAATCACTGTAAGAAATTTATCTGATATAAGTACTGCAGTTCCCAACATGCTCTAGAAACAAGTATATCTCCAAAGTACTATAAGGGCCAGAAGAGAAAGAAAAAAGGAATGTATCTATTGTGTCAGTCTAATCTTCCTCATACTCACCTTGATTTAAAGCACTTGACTACAGCAAAATTGGAATCAAGGACATTCTGCAGAGTTCACATTTCTTAAAGTGCATTGTGATTTTTCTAAGATAATTTGCCCTCTGGATTCTTTTCTAACCCCATAGCTACCACCCAGATAGCCAGATGCACTCTAATCCCAGTGCAGACCAAGTTAAGGCCCTATACTCTGCAATTTTCCACAATTTTCTGAAAACTGTGATCATCTGATAATGTCCTGACTTTTTGTTCTATTATGGGACTGCTGATGGTATGAAAACCTTGCTATAAAAAATAAAAATTGTATCCGGTCTTTGGAAAGACAATACTCATCAAAGCCATCCTGGGTGTGATTTCCCACCAGCTGAGTTAGCCCAGCGGGTGCTGTGTTCATAGGAATTCTGGAAGCACCCAGAGAGCAGATACAACATTATTTATTTTATGACTTGGTTGGATGTCTCTGAGTACCACGGTCTGGGTTTTATGTGGGCTGTATACAAAATGAGGTCACACAGTGAACTGTGGAGAAGAAAACAGAAGTGGGGAAGGAGCTATAAAATCAGGAGGAAAAATCTTTAGATTACTATACCATTGCTTATGCACATTGTATTAACTGGCTTCAATTAGAGTGACTGATTCTGACTGGGTAACGTCAGGCAGTCTGAGAGAACACGCTGAAATAATTAACACTTTAAATGAACATCTCCTCTGGTTTCTTTGGGGAATGTCTGTTTTTATTGATTTCCCATAGAAGAGAAAAATTACTTTCATAATCTAGAGAGACATGGTAGGGAAATGTTAAAATGATTTAAATTAAAAGGAGTATCCAACTCTACTCTTCAAAAATGGTCTTTGTAACTCAGAATATAAACATCTCTTGTTAATATGACACTCTTACATCATCAGCTCCTGCTTGTCAAAGAGCAAAATGTTTCTTTTCAAAAGCTTCAGAATTTCTGCTTTCAGAGTCTTAAAAAAGACGTTTATTAACTCCTAGAACTTTTCTCTGTCCTGGCCTAAATCCTTTTCCAAAGAAAGGATCCTTCTAAATAAATTCAAATAAATAGCCCTAAATTAACAACTAGTTACTGCCTATTTTTTATGTTCCTCACCAATTCATCCTGCCCCACTCACTTCCTTCTGGGATGACCTATCCTTTTCTTTTTTTTCTCTTATCACTCACCAAGCAATGGCTACATGCCAGGTTCTATGTTAACACTTTCTTGCATTATCACATGTAAATCTCAAAATATCCTGTTGTAGATGGGAGCGGGAAGGAGACAAACCATAAGAGACTCAATCTCACAAAACAAATGAAGGGTTGCGGCAGGGGTGGGGAGGTGAGGGGGGTGGGGGGTTGGGGGTGGGGTGGGGGGTGGGTGGGGATGGGGGCGGGTGGTTGGGTTATGGACCATGTGCTATGGTGAGTGCTGTGAAGTGTGTAAACCTCACGATTCACAGACCTGTACCCCTGGGGTTAATAATACATTGTATGTTAATAAAAGATAAAAAATTAAAAAATATATCCTGTTGCATGTATAAATTCAAGAGAGGATAAGTAAAATGTCTGAGGTCACATGACTAGTAAGTGGCGGAGTTTGCATTGCAAACTCTTAATCAGTTTTAAAGTTTGCATATCTATTACCAAATATTGCATTTTCTGTCTTCCAAAATCCATCTTGAAGCAAACCTCCATCTCCATTCTGTACATTCATAGCTTTTTCTTTTTTTGAGAGAGAGTCTGAGTGCAGGGAAGGGTAGAAAGAGAAGGCGAGAATCTTAAGCAGACTCCATGCTCAGTACAGAGCCTGACACAGGGTTCAATTGTACATCCCTAAGATCATGACCTGAGCAGAAATAAAAAAGTAAGACACTTAACCAACTGAGACACCCAGGCACCCCATAGCATTTTGTCTTAGCATTTTATAGCATGTATTATCCAGCATAATGATTATTTAAATGTATTGTTTCCTGCTTTATCTTAAAGAATGCAAGGGTTTATAACTTAGAAAATGTACTCAGCAAATGCTTTTTAAATGAGTAGATGAAAGTTGATGTAGTCAGAATACAGCGTTCTAATTTGCAAATGTTAACGTGATTTTTGAAAATACTTCACATATCTATTTATGGGTGAATATTATATAACAAGAGAGATATACAGGTATAACAATATTCATGATAATCTCTATAACAGCAAGGACTTTTGGAAACTCCTCTCATTGCATTATTTTTAAAGTATGCAAATATGCAGAGAAACAAAGTGATTATTGTAGACAAACCATATGTATTTACATATCATATTCCAAACAATAAAATCACATATTACAGTCATTTCTAAGTAATGCCCAATAACTAAGTTTCATTCCTGAAAGTGAACAATTCCGTGCATAAGCCATAACCATACTGAGTGGTCCAGACATTTAGGCCTTGAAATGTAGCAGCCACTCAAGCCTCCTGCAGTTGGTCGAATCTAAGGTTCTTAGTTTTTAAGCACCAGAAACTAATTCTTAGCCTAATTCACCCCAGATTAAGAGATCAGCCAGTTTTCACCTGAGTCCCAGAACCAATGGGTCTCTTTCATTTGCTTATAAGTGGCAGGGGTTCAGGTAACCACTGCTCATATTCATTTGACTGTATGACCCAATTAAATTTAAAGCGTAGAGGTGAAGAAGGATATCATTCTAGTCCTTAATGCAGACATACAAGGAGAGAGAAATTAAAAAATAAAACTGTCATGCTTTTTGTTAGGGAAGATATTTTATTTATGGTTATTCAAAAAGTATAAATACGTCCATGTTTCTGTATAATTACTGAAGGTAAAATTTCTATTCATCTTCAACCCTAATTTGTGCAAGTTAGTCCTGGCTAAAAGGAAAAGTCTTTAAAATACCTCTTAGTTTCATTGTTACAGAGGTGTGGAGTGCCAAAAAAAGAGAGCATACAGGAAGAGACTAAGCAAATAGTAATAGAAGCCATTTTCAAGGCAACATGGAGCTGGTGACAGGCATTTGCAGAGCAATTTGCAGAGAAAAGCATTCTTAAGAAAACCAATGATAAAAGCTCCGCACTTAAAATGAACCTGGGGCAAATGCACACACAAAGACCGAGACGTTTTTGGAAAAAGTAATAAAGCCCAATTATAAGGATACAATCATTTCAGAGCAAAGCACCAAGGAACAATAATAGAGCATCTGGAAGAAAAATGTAGGAAGCAATCAAGTAAACTTAAAAATGCACAAAGATAACAGACTATCTATTAACAATGTAAGTATGCATTAATTTATTTATAACTTGCTTCAGTCAATGAAGGATTTGAGACAGACAAAACATTCTCTTAAACACAGGAGGCTAAGATTTTTCTATTTCCTGAGAAATGAGAAAATGGAAATTAATACCAAAAAGACTATACATTTTATATGTATTTTTGTTTTATAAATATGCTTATGCTAGTTGTATAGTTAATTATTCATATTTCTAATTTTATAATGTGGAGTAAGTCATTACCAAATTATTCTTTGGTCATTTTTTATGTACCCAAGTGTTGTATATAATTAGATATTTGGAATAAATAGAAATAGGCTATTTCCATTATTAAATAAACTACTGAAAATTCTCAAAATCTCAGTGTTCTCAGTATTTCTTCCTGTGTGTGACTACCACTCAGTATGTAAACGCTACTGGGAGCTTCATAAGTGCTGCTGACTAGGGGTATTCGTTAAAGTGGGTTTTTTTTTTTCCTTCTTTAGTTGCAAATTAAAAAAAATTACAGGGGAGTCTGGGTGGCTCAATAGGTTAAGCCTCTGCCTTGGGCTCAGGTCATGACCTCAGAGTCCTGGAATCGAGCCCCGTATCAGGCTCTCTGCTAAGCAGAGAGCCTGCTTCCCCTTCTCTCTCTGCTTACTTGTGATCTCTCTCTCTGTGTCAAATAAATAAATAAAAATCTTTTTTTTTTTGAATTACACTTCCCAAATAAACAAAATAAAAACAAAATCTAGAATAACTTGGAGGGGGGGAATGTAACTTACTGATGATCAGCAGATTATTGGGACCTTTTCACAAAATCAAAGAGAGATTTGAGTAAGCAGAATCTCAGAAGGACAGGTATAGAGCAGGCCTAAGGCCTAAGGATTTCAACAGCTGAGGTTCACAGATGATTTTTCAAACTATTGTCATTTGTATGATTCAATACTATTGAATATCAATTTGGTATCTCTCTAGTACATATTCTAAATTCCCAGGAGAGAGAATCCAACTGGCCCAGGTGAGATGAGATATTTACCCCTAGATCAGTCAGGCATGGCCAGGGACAGACTCACATAGCCCAAACATGGACCTTGAAAGCCTACCTTTGTGGATCAGGGTTACTTACAGAGAAAACAGAATCATTATGAGTTGTCAGCTCCTCTGGAAAGTGTCTGCCCCACTGGGAAATGTAATTACTATTAAATAAACAGCAAAGGAAATCTATGAAACCAGCAGCTCTTAATTCCACAGCAGAAATAAGAAGAAACATCTTTCTGATGTTCTCACCTGACCACAGAATTGAGAATCAGACTATTTGGCATTTCTGACTTGTGCTCTTCAGGAAGAGTCTTAAATGTAGTCATCGACTTGGTCACAAATTTCCTATAACAGAAAGACCTAATCTGGGATTTCTAGATCCTACAGGGTCCAAGTCTAAGGTAATAATAAAAGATGTATTATTTTTAATAATCCAAAAGACATAATTCTAATAATAGATTTACTTGCCGTAAGACTGCACAAAATAACTAAATAACTAAATGTCAAATTTCTATTATTTGGGCCTGAAATTATCAGTGTAGTAGAGGATCAGCTACTAATCAGAATTCTTTTTTTTTTAAGATTTTATTTATTTTTTTGTCAGAGAGAGAGAGAGAGAGAGCACAAGTAGGCAGAGTGGTAGCCAGAGGCAGAGAGAGAAGCAGACTCCCTGTTGAGCAAGGAGCCTGATGTAGGACTCAAACCCTGGAACCTGGGATCATGACCTGAGCTGAAGGCAGCCACTTAACCCACTGAGCCACCCAGGCGTCCCCTAATAAGAATTCTTTCTAGTGTTATATATTGATTGTCTTTGATAAAATGGGAATACTATCTTATTTATCTTCATACTTCCAGCAACAGTCATAGCGCCTGACACAGCTGAATCAAACCACTAAATTTGGCTTAGGTTGAAACAAAATTCCTTGAAACACATTCTCAATCATACTCTGTGCAGGAAAAGTGTAAAATGACCCTTGAAAGTAAGAAATAGAAACCACCCACCCAAGAAGGTAAAATACTACAATTATTCCTCTTCACCAACAAATATAAGAGCTGTAGATAATTTAATAAAACTTACTAAAGAGGAAGTCAACAGACTGAAGTCTCATTCATTGAACTTGCTCTCACAGAGCACCTACCACATACCAGGGATTTACCTAGGCACAGGTACAACAGGACCCTGAATAGCACCCAGTCTCTGCTGAAATAGACTTACGAATCACTAATTATGAGATAATATCACCAGGGATACAGTAGAAGGAGTGACTGATGAAGAAACAGAATTATTAAAACTCATCCTTTCTCTGGCATCAGCAGAGTCCCTTAGCATGCACGCCCCTCTGACCATCTGCTCTCACAAGTGTGACATTTTTATTCTCCAAGTCTCCAGCAAGTCTGGGTTGCCTCCGCACTGCAGGAATGCCTCCAAAATTTAGCTACACCATCTCTCCTTCATTGAAAGTGATCCCACATTCTCCTCCTTCCATAGATAAACAAAAACAAGAAGCTTCATACTCTTACGAATCAGAGTGAAAAGTAGGCTCCCCCAGGCCTACTGCATTAGAAAGCACTCCTAAGTAGTGCTATGATAGCCCAGCTTCACCTTCCAGCAGCTTCTATAGCAACAATATATGACGGTATTTAAGAAGCTCTGCATATCATTTTACATTGCTTGCACGGTGAGTCAAATGAGGGGAATGCCCAAAAAGTAATTTTCAAATTCCTTGTCTCCAACACACACAAATTATTTTATAACAGGCAAACTGTCAATAACAGTACACACATTCCCCAAAGGAACCATTGTCACATCTATCAGGCAAAGCATGTATGGGAGAATATCATACAAATCAGCCGCTTCTTCACTGACTTGTCTTTACAGTGTAGTAGAATGAGTTCATGAAAAGAGTCAGGGTGTCTGGGATCTATTCCCAGCTTTACAATTGATACACTATTCTTACTCCCTTTGCATTTAAATCTCCCATTGGCAACACAGGGATAATGACATAGTACCTGTCTGTTTCTAAGGCACTTGAAAATTCTCTGATAGAAGAGTTCACACAAATGCAGAGACCATTATTATACCAGAAAGCCTTGAAAATTCGAAATCCGTGTACTCATCACTATTAAATAGTCAACACAACAATGACAGAAGAGAAAGCATCCTTCTCTAAAGCATCTAAAATCAAGTATTGCTGAATATGCAGCTACTGAAAAAAATACATGCGCAAATATATTCATTTTAATGACTGTCCATCCAAATCTAAATCATCAATAATCCATTTAAATAAATCTTTGGCAAATTATCCTGACTCCAAAACAAAACAAACAAAAAAACAAAACACATAAATCCCTGATCACAGATATTTCTTACAATGCAGAGCTTTCTGGAAAAAAAAAAAAAAAAACCTTTCTAGAATCTCTGGAAGGATTCTAGCCCATTCCACTAAGGTTGTTCCAAAAGAAAAATAATTCTCCTTTAATCACACTTACAGTACAGTGGTGGACAGGCATCCAAGCAGGGGCTTCCACTGAACAATTCTGAGCTGGGCATTTGCCTTGGTTTTGCTGCAAATAAGTAAAAGTGATTGTTATATCTTATATATTATGTGCAGCAATATATAAAAACTGCCATATCCATCATCAATATGTTTATTACATTATTTGCAAGTATAGGAGAAGGCTTTGAGAATGATTTTTTGGTGCAGTGCTGCAGAAAACTAGGTATGTAATTTCTACTCTTATTGGGGCATAAGAAATCATCCTTTGCTTTTCCTATTACTCTAAGGACTGGATTTTGGGCACTAAGCTTCCTCAGCAAGTGGCCTTTCAGGCCCCCGCAGGACCCATCTGAGAACCCTCCTAACCCAGAGGCAAAACTGGTCTTCTTTCCTTTGGGCTTCCAGACAAAATTGATACACACTGTACCCATGCAAGATCACTTTAGTCAAGGTACAGATAGACTTGTTTACCTGTCTCCCTTCCTGATTGTGAGCTAGTGGTGATGATTCTCTCTGGAGCATTTCATAGAACCCCAGAATGTACAGTCATTATAGAACAGATCTTAGAGGTCTTTCTTGTCACAACAGAAAATGAGGTGCAAAGAAATCAAACAAGGAACATGAAGATTTGACACTGTAAGCCATTTGCCAGGCACTTCATCTTACATAAGAAATTTATCTCTAGCTAACCTATTCTTTCGTTATAACTCTTATAAATTATTTCTAATCGGCTTTTTAGAAAGAATGAAGTGCTTCACTTTCACTAACAATACACCTCCATCTCTGTAACAATGAGAACAGATTAGTGTTAAAAAAGGGGAGAAGGTGATTCAAATAACGTATCTTTTACCTTTTATTTATTTTATTCTACACTCAATTATAATATAAACAGACTAATAATAATGTTACCAATAGTCATTAAAAAACCTAACTGTGATTTATTGAGCTACTAAATATGCTGAAAATTGTTCTAGATCCATTATTTTATCACTAGTCACCACAACAAATATAGATAGCAGTATTTTTGAGCCCATTCTACAGGGGAGTAAACTGAGGCTCAGAGAGGCTAAGCAACTTGCTTAAAAGCTACCCTACAAGAAAACAGCCTTGCTAGGATTGCAGCAAGAAGCTGACTGGCTCTGACGCCCATACATGTTTCCTGTGTGAGAAGCTGCCTCTGGTATTTTTCATTTTCTATCTGTTTAATGGGCCTTAAGACATGTTATCAGCTAATATGTTTTCATGTTAGCAATGATCCTAACATTTCTGACCTAACTGGAATAAAATATTGAGTTCAGTACTTACACTAAGAATTATTTTTTGTGATTTATAAGCTTTTTAGAACAAACTTTATTTAGGTAATCTATTTTTAAGACACCACTAAACTCTAAAGTGCCGTTTGAGTGATTATTGATAAAGTCACCATAAAAATACACTTAGGCCATCGATCCCCATGCTCGTGTTTCTTGTTTAAATCAAAATATGACATATTGTACCAATAGGGTACATGAGGTACACTCAACCAATGTCAGATGACCACAATTTCAAGCTAAGCTCAACCATGTACTTGCTGTAATAAGCTAGTCTGAGTCTTGGTAGTCACATCTGTGAAATAGTGTTAGTATCTCACCTTATTCATATAAATATTATTAGATGATACATATAAATTCAGCCCAAATCATAACCACAATCTGCAAGGGTGTTAATAAAACACACAAAGTAACAGGACAATCTTATCTTCCTTTTCTGATAGCCTAAGCCAGATAAATAAATATAACTTATCTACATATGAGCTTAAGCTTTTTGAAATTTGAAAATATTATTAAAATAGTGGTTAGGGCATGTGGGTGGCTCAGTCGGTTAAGCAGCTGCCTTTGGCTTGGGTTATGACCACAGGGTCCTAGAATCCAGCAGGCTCCCTGCTTAGGGGAGAGCCTGCTTCTTCCTCTCCTTCTGCAGCTCCCTCTGCATGTGCTCTCTCTCTGTGTCAAATAAATAAATAAAATCTTTAAAAAATTTTAAAATTAAAATGCTAGTTATTACTATGATAGGGAACAAACTGAGGGTTGATGGAGAGAGGTAGTAGGGGATGGGCTAAATGGGTTATGGGTATTAAGGAGGACACTTGTTATGACAACCACTGGGTGTTGTATGTAAATGATGAATCACTAAATTCTACTCTTAAAATCAATATTACACTATATGTTAACTAGCTAGAATTTAAATCAAAACTTGGACCAAAAAAGCTAGTTATTATTATTTCCAATCATGAGAATTCATATCAAACAATGTTAACAATGAGGAATGTCTCCTTTGTACTAATTTATTATTGGTAGTAGTAGTAGTAGTAGTAGTAGTAGTAAGCTTGTTTCATATCTAGATAGTGTTTATTTTTATGGAGCACATGGCAAAGAGGTAAATAACAATTGAGCTATGCTTGGGTGGAGGAATATAAGTACTCATAAAGTGTGAGGGGGCTAAAATAAGGAGTATCTGAACTTCCAGGGATGAAGCATGTAGTCAAGAAAGATGGAAATCTGAGTAAGTCTCTCTTATTCCATTACTACCTGAGTTTTGGATATGAAGACTTTCCCATTAGTATTTTTTTTTTTTTAAGATTTTACTTATTTATTTGATAGCGAGAGAGGGAATACAAGCAGGAAGTGTGGGAGAGGGAGAAGGAGGCTTCCCGCTGAGCAGGGAGCCCGATGTGGGGCTCAATCCCAGGACCCAGGGACCACGACTTGAGCCGAAGACAGTCGCTTAATGACTGAGCCTCCCAGGCGCCCCCCCATTAGTGTTTTAATCAAGCAGATTAATCCATCTGTGAAACTTTGGGAAAGTTACTTTAAAACTTTAAACCTCACTTTTCTCATGTATAAAATAAGAGGGTTTTTATTAGATCCACAACTCTATGTGGGGAGAGGAAATTTCATTCACCCATGAATCTTTTCCAGACCTCACATTCCTCCCAAGAATTTAATATGTTCTGTCTTCCAAAGGAGTGTACCGTCCATTTGAAAACCACCATCATTCTGATCTACTGTTACCATAAGATATAGTTATTCCTCTGAGTCTGAGTTATAACAAAGGTTGAGAACTGCCAGTAGAGATGGTCTCACAAGAGCTTTCAACTCAAGTGTAGTTATTGAAAACCGTAACCTTTGGTTTTACTTAAACCTTCCTTCTACTTTGAAAGAAGAAAATCTAACAGGGGTCAAGGGATTTGCCGCAGTAGGTACTGTAAAGGGCTTAAAATTCTTCCTTTTTCCCTGTAAGTTTTCATTCTCCTTTTTCAATATTGTTTCTAACATTTAATGTGTTCAGAAGAGTTTAGGGTTATCACCTAATTAGAAGATCCACACCCGTTATAAGGCCATTTAGAAAGACAACTAAGGGACGCCTGGGTGGCTCAGTTGGTTAAGCAGCTGCCTTCGGCTCAGGTCATGATCCCAGCGTCCTGGGATCGAGTCCCACATCGGGCTCCTTGTTCTGTGGGGAGCCTGCTTCTCCCTCTGCCTCTGCCTGCCACTCTGTCTGCCTGTGCTCTCTCTCTCTTTCTGACAAATAAATAAATAAAAAAATCTTTAAAATCTTTAAAAAAAAAAAAAAAAGAAAGACAACTAATACTAGAGGAAAGTGCTCTTTCAACCTACCTTTCAGGTAATTCTTAACCTATAAATCAAGAGGGAACATTAGAATTCCCTAAAGGGCCAAGCAAGATTTTAAGATAAAATTTGGTAACAAATTAACCCAGAGACAGAGCTTTCCCTTCTCCTTCTCTCCCATCCATCTACCCTGGATATTCATACCTACAGATTGTCTGTATGTGACTTGATTAGGATTTAGCGTTTGCAATGCTAACCCTGGAAAACATGTTCTCTCAAGAGACAAAACTATCAATGGGTTTTGATCTTTTTAAAATACTATGCTGTTTAGACAAGTTGATGTCTCCAAGTCTCTCATCTTCCTTGGTTGTCTTTTTCTGACTATAATATCTTGACATATTTCATTCTGGATTATCCTGAGCAAATGAGCCAGATATGCTGGACAATTACACCTCAAACTGGTTATGTAAATATGTAACTACAGAGGATTTGAATAGTGACAAACACTTGGCAAAGAAAACTCTAAAGATTTTCTACCCAATGAATCCCATATCTAGAAAGAGAGAGGATTTTTTTGAATATCAGCAGCTTGTGTCTGTTAGAGTGCTTTGGAGTTTACAAAGTATTTATGTAGACGTTTAGTCATTTAATCCTCCAAACAAGTTTGTGTGTGGCAGGGTGAGAACTGATTCATCCAAACAAAATTTTGACCTAAATGTTTCATTCAAAACAGCATGCTCTTCTAAAAGCAGAGAACAAGCTGAAAGGTTCTATTGTAATAGTCATAGTAAAATGATTCTTGTAATCACAGGGTTTTTTCCTGGGTGGAGAATTGTCTTATGATAGTACCGTACACATACTCACTCATTCCTTTATCCAACCACTCATTTACTGAATATGTATTATGTGGAAGATACCATGCTAGTTATATAGGGAGATATAAAATTTAGAGGCATAAAAATTTAAACAATTATTCTTTCTTCAAAGAGCTCCCAAACTTTTAGGAGATACACTATAGCATGTTACATTTAAAACAGGGTTAAAGGGCTGCCTCGTGGTTCAGTCAGTTAAGTGTCCAACTCTTGATTTCAGCTCAGGTTATGATCTCAGGGTTGTGAGATTGAGCCCTGCATTGACTCTGTGCTCAGCAGGGAGTCTGCTTCTCTTTCACTTTCTCCTCCTCTCCCTCTTTCCCTTCCCCTCCTCCTGCTCATCCTCATGCTCTCCTTCTCTCTAAAATAAATAAATAAATCTTAAAAAAAAAAAAAAACAGGGTTATATGAGCATTCATCCATTCACGTAGTTGGTCAACATTCACTGAGAAATTAGTATGTGCCAGCTACTCTATTAGCAATAAGGATATACCATGACTCAGTCTCTGTCTAAAAGAAGTTCTGAGTCTAAGGAAGACAATGGCCTCATAATCATGCAATTATACGGCAATTAATTGAGATGATATAAATAAAACATGGCATGGGCCAATCAAAAAGACCAACCTCACTCATTTAGGGGGCAGGAATAAAGGATGAGAAAGGGTTAAGAAAAATGGCACAGAGAAATTTAGGACACAGGTAAGAGTACTGAACTCTAAATAAGGAAGGGCTTAACAGAGGAAATACTTCAGTTTCCAGTAAAGCTTTTAGAAGGGAAAGGATGAGTAGATGGCCTTTGAGGTAAAGGTCACCATGTATCATCTACAGTTGAATTAAGGAATTCTAGGACTTGGTCAGAAAGCCCCTTGGTTCTGGGTCTCAGAAACCTAGGACTGAGGGGAAAGAATTGTTCTATGCTACACAGACAGCTGACTTCTGCCTTCCTCTCATTTATCTCTACTTCACAGGGAATGCATGAACAACAGGTTGTGGGGGAAATAAGTCTTAAGAAGGAGTAGACAGACCTAGGCAGATCCATTCCTGGTCCTATACAAAACACAAGAGGCTCAGGTCACCTGGGTGGCTCAATCAGTTAAGCATCTGCCTTCAGCTCAGGTCGTGATCCCAGAATCAGGATGGAGTCAGTCTTGCATGGGCCTCCCTGCTCAGCAGGGAGTCTGCTTCTCCCTCTGCCCTTTACCTCCTCTGCTTCTGCTCTCTCTCGCTCACACTCTCTCTCCCTCCCCCTCTCTCTCTCAAATAAATAAATCTTTTAAAGAAATCCACAAGAGGCTCTCCTGAGTTAAGTCTATGGAGAAGTACTTGAGATGCCTTTCTCATCTTTTTGAAACTCTCAGGTGCTTGACAGGTGAGGAAACGGACATGAAAACATGATGTTCAAATGATAAAACTAACTGGTTTTTGCACGGCTGAAATAAAATGATGTGTAATAATTTTTGTGCAAATGAGCTGCGAACTGTAAGGTACTTTATAAATGTGATGAGTAATTATATTTCCAGTATTAGTTATTATAAACATTAATATAATACTTAAAAATTAGTTCTTCTTTTTAAATGATTAGAAAACACATTTTCTGACTTCTAGTTCATTATATGCTCCAGCACATCGAGAGTTAAGGAAATTTCCCAAAAAATTTGAAAAAAAAATACAAAACTTTCAGTATGCATCCAAATCAACAACTTCATAGATATATAAATATAGATACAAAAAACACATATACATAAATAAATAAGGTGTGTATATACATACATACATAAATGTTTATATATACACATACGTATAAATAATTTATTTGAGCAAATAAAGTTTTCATCCAGTTATTTTCCTGACTTGCTATAAAAAATGTATAATTTTAGAGTAAGTTGTTAAAGAAAAGGAGAAAATCAAATTTTGCCAGGCACAGTAGTATAGGCACAAAATGTTACATTGGTAGTCTTGTCTTAAACATCAAGACCTGACAAAAATGAGATTCCAAAGAAGGTGCTATAATTTCAAAGGAAATTACCAAGAACTACTTTCAGGTCTCTGAACCCTTATCTATAATGAAGTTATAGAAGGGTTATGTGTTTGGACGTTTATAAAGGGATTTATTTGCAGAGGGGTTGAGGGGGGTGAAATCTTTTTTCTGTTAAATTACTGAATGAGGCTTCAATGGGCATACACCTAGACCTTGATATAACTTCCTTGAATTTGGGAGGCCTGTATTCTGGGATCTACCTCCCACCTGCAAAATTTAATGAGTGAGAGAACGTGGTAAATTGGTCATTGCCTCAGGAGAAGTGGCTTCATTTGGGCCAGCCTGCACTTTCAGAGTTTGTCAAGCAAAAAAAAAAAAAAAAAAAAGCCATCTTGGAGCCACTGTGATGTTTTCCACAACCCTTTATGTAGGTTCACTGCTGAAAAACCTAGGTTCTAAAGAAATACATCATCCACATTACAGAAGATTTAGTCAGAGAGGCCCAGAAGGGAAAACTCCCCAAGATCCACAACAGTGCTCAGGAGAGACAGAGTCTGGAACCAGACTGCCTAGGTTAAAATCCCAGATCCACCATTTACTAGCTAGGTGACACTGGGCAAGTTACTTAACCTCCCTTTGCCTCAGTGATGAAGATGAAAGGAATTACTAAAAATAAAGCACTTAGAACTATCCCTATACACAATCATCATTATGTAAGTGCTAGCTATTATCTCTGTATTCGTTATTATTATCTAATTATTATTATATTCCATGTCAGTTTCAGAGAGCAAAAAAACTATGATAATTCCAATCCAATAAGAACTTTCTGCTTTCTTATTTTACTTTCCTCTCATGCTCCAAACCTGGAAAGAAGAATAACTAACTAGCAAATGGAGAAGGAAAACCTCCTGTCTTATCTGAAGATCCCATCATAGGGAAAATAAAAATCTTATATCTGGAGAAGGGTTCAGAGTTATGATTAATATTTGGAACTGGAAAATTTTCACTACTAAACTGAATCTGTATTGTGATTTTAAGTGATCGTAGGACTTTTAATTCCCTGCAAATAACTGGAAATTCATGGGAAGTCATGGGACCACCTGAGTTTTCATTTAGAGAACAGGGTAGGGATTACTGACACTAATAATACTAAGGAGTATTGGGCAAAAAATGGGGTACCGTTAAAGTGGCATCTATCATTACATCCCATAAGTCTTTTTTCTCCAATGTATCAATTACAGATGCAAAACATATTCATGATTACTGTTAACCTTTTCATTCAGTTTTGGACGTAATTCCTCATAATCCTTCAATACCTGACTTCATCCCTTCCTGGGCTTCTCTTTCTACTTGCTTCTTTTTATTTGCTCGTTTCAAAGATGTTTAAAATAAGTTGGCCTAATTTGTTTCCGAGGAAGTCCTTACTAAGACTGGAGCCCTGCTGGGGAATCATGCATTTGCCTCCTCTGGAAATGAACATGCTGCTGACCCATTCTCTACAGAATGCTGAGAATGAGGGTTTTTCAGTGGGCAGTGATGACGGCGCTGAGTCACATTCATGCTTTCCAAACTCCCTTGTGACTCCAGACAAGCATTTGCCCAGGTTAGCACAGGTGTGATCAGTGGTTAGGTAGGACATAAAAGAATTAAACACTCTAGGTTAAAATAATATTGTAACCATCTGGTTACCAGGATTAATTAACTCTGATGAGTGAGATGAGCTCTGAATTCTCAGGTTGGTGACATTTAAAGATTTATTATACACGAGAGCTACTGTTACTGTTGTAACTTGACATTGCATGGTATCAATGGAGATAGGGCCCCAGGACTTACATTCAGAAGGCATTTTCTTGATTGTATAATGAAATCATATTTATTGAGTACCTTTTAGATGCCAGACATTTGACATATATTGTTAGTTCATTATTTTATCACATTAACCCTGCAAGGTTGTAGAGAAGGGTGTTTAATACTATGAGGAATCCACTAGAACTGGGTTAGAATGCCGAGTTTTTTACTTTCTGGATCTGGAACTTGAGGTAAGTTTCTTAGTCTCTGTGAGTTGTGGTTTTCTCATCTATAAACTGGAGAGAGAAATACCAGTTTAAAGGATTATTATAAGGATTATATAAGATAATATATGTCCTATATTTAGCCCAGGGTCTAGTACTTATTCTAACAGTATTAAGATAAATATATTTATATTATAATATGTAAATATTAATATTTATCTCATTAATCAGGGATTAATTAGCTCTTCCAAGCCTATTTTCTCACCTTTGCACATGAAGTAATATTATTTGTCTCACAAATTCACTATGAAAATAAATGAGAAAAAGTACAAGAAAGTACATAGCAAACATGGGGAATTTTAAAGGTAAGTTTTAAATCTAAGTTGAAAGAATATCTGAAATACTACAGTTTTAAGATAACTGAATTTGGGAGACAGAATTGACTAAGTAGTCTGGGATCACATTACTTGAAGTCACTGGCCTGTAAATATTTCTAAAAAAATATATTATGGTATTTTAACATTTTGTGGCAGTATGTCCTAATACTTCGTGAAGCTCTAGAATTCTTTGGAAGTTGAATTATTGCTATGTGAAGTTAGATACAATAGAATAAGCCTCTAAATACAAGATTTAAAAACGCGGTCTTGCAAAATACTTTAAATATCATCAGTACTTACATGTTGTCTCTCCATCCTACTGACATAACAAGACAAGACAAGAAGAATGGACTATAGTTGTACCTTTCTCCTTGCAAGAAACAAGCTTTGGATGTAATATACTACTGCAGTCAAAGAATATTCTTCACTGGGAGATCTTATCTATTTTAAACTACAAATTCTTATGGAAACAAAGTCTATGATTTCTAAAATAAACTGCATTTTTCTTTCTGACACATTTTTAAGTTCATCTATAAAAAATACCTTCCTTGAATTATTAGCTAATAAAAAATATCTAAAATTTCAAGTCCACAAATTAAGGTCCATATTTTGAGGAAAGAAAGACCATTCAGAAACAAGATCAAAGCAATTCATTTCTATTCTCACTGCTACCATAGAGACAAAGAAAAAAAAGTGAAGAGTTTTAGCCTACTTAATTCTTCCTGAAATTTATAATTAACTACATGGGAAAGGGGACAATTACCATATTTCCAAAGAATAAAGGATTTAAAAAGTTGAGCTTTTGATAAGACATAATTACAACCTATTAAATATGCAATTCATATCAATTTGTTCTTATAATCTTCTCGAGTTTCAAAAAATGTATATACGTCAGACAGCATTTTCTGAAAAATACACATGGAATGCCATCATTTTAAAGGCACACAGTTCTCTCTGATAGGGGTTTTTTCTCAGATAATTAAAATTCTGGCAAAACTTAACACAAAGTAAAGGGGGTTGATTGATATTATTTTTGTATGTGCCTTGTCTTCCTGACACCTATGAGTATATATTTTTGGATGAATGTTAATCAAAAATTTGCAGGCTTTTGTAGATCAGGTGCCATAGCCAACATCAAGTAGTCAGCCAGGAAGAACTAGCAATTAGACCTGTCCTCGACTTAAATAGAACTTCAGATTGCTGAGTAAATTACATGTGTATTACTTAAGGACAGTTTTATTTTAAAGGACTAGCAGGAAAGCACTGTAGCTTGAAATCCTAGGAGATTTATAACAAAGGACAGAGAGGAAGGATTTGTTTTGCTAAAAATATATGGTTTTATTTCTGGTGTCTTTAGCAAATGATTTTGAAAAACCTTTTATCAGCAAGAATGGAACTCTTCTTCATATTTTCTAATTAGAATCATATTAGAAAATAAATAATTTATGTTATTGTGGAATAGCATAAATATAGCATGACATTAATAAAATTCTGTGTAAAAATATAAAAGATAACATATATAACATAAAAGAGTAAGTTTTTTTTAAGAGTAAGGTTTTTTAATTAACACTTTTTGAACAATGTTTTATGCAACAACCAAAATTCTTGCTAGTGTGGATAATAAATAAATATATATGTTCATAATATATTATATATAATATTATATATATAATATTAAATAAATAAATAAATTCATACCTTAAGATTTAATTTTTGGATATTCTTTTTTTTAATGTGAATAAGTGGTCTTCAAGGAGAATCTCTATTGCTGACTATATTGCTACCTGGAAAAGTGGCAATTTTGATTATTTTGATGCATTCTGTCTAGGCGTCTCAGGTTAATTTTCAGGAAATATTTGAAAATGCCTAAAATTTTTAACTCAGATCTTAGCCACAGAATACCATAACATCCATTTGGGACACTCTCACATAGTGCTGGTATTATCTGTGGTTAGTTGGACAAATTCCAAGTAATCATTATTATAGTTTTTTGTTTCCTTTTGGAGGTTACTTGGGGTAAAACCAGTCAATGGAACTGATACACTTTGTTCTCCAAAATGCAAAGCAATGTAAAAAATAAGTAAATGAAATAAAACCAAAAACAAATAGCAGAATTGCTATGAACTCACATTCCTTTCCTATACAAGTTTGTATCCTGAAAGCTGAGTACAACATAATGCATCCTGATTTGGGAAAAAAAAGAAAAAGAAAAATTTCTTTCAATTCTTTAATTCTTCAATTCGCTCATGACCTAACAATTTGGGACAATAAAGTCATTTTTTAGAACTTTCTATTGTATAGCTTTCAGACAAATTTTAATGTTTTTATAGTAAAAATATATAGTATTATAAAAATACATTGTGTAGTAAAAAATTGCTATACCTTTGCAATATAATTATGGTAAAGATATACATGCTATAAAGTCAAATAATTTTCCCCAAACAAGATTAAGTATCTAACTATATATAAAGTCTCTGTGAAGTTAAATGGACATGAGTTGGCATTCTCTTCTCAATCTAAAAACCTGATCTGACTGCTTTAGCTTTTGTTTAATAAAACTAGGCTACTGACTTACATTTTTATACTTGGATTTTAGAAGTTTAAATGATGATCTTTATAGTTGGTTTATCATAGATGTGATCCAGGTACCATTTTTCTTGGTGTGTGGTGGGGACTTTTATCTCTTTTAGCCCATTTCTCTTATATTAAAATGATATTTCAAGTGTCATTTTTGGCCCAGCAGCCATTCATCAATTAAGTTCACCAAGTGACTGCCTGTCAGCTGAATAGTCTATGCAGCAGAATACAAAGGTACCTTTTACATGTATGCATGTATATATTGTATGTATGCACTGTAAGGTTCACCTTATATACGCCTGTGTATGTATACATAGAGACAGGTGTGTGTATAGACATATACATGTACAAGTGTGTGTAAGTTGCAGGAAGGAAGCACGTCATTCTCTGACACTTATTCAACAATCTATCAAATGTCTGTTAAATGAAAGAATCAGTCAACACTTATGGTGTACCTTCCAGCACCATACTAAGTGGCTGGCTATCAATATAAGTAAGTACTCCTCCCACCCCCATCTTCAGAGTTCACATTCTAGCAAGAGGCAGACACATGTAAAAATTAATTGTACAACTAGATAACGGCTATCACACAGATACAGACATTGAACTGAAGACATGGAGAGTGCCTGGCTACATCTGCAAGGAAAGTAATCAAGGAAGACCCTTATGTAGGAAAGTGCATTTAAGCTGAGTCTTAGAGGTCAGAAAGAGTCATATCAGGTAAGCATCAGCCTAGAGTTGGAGGCATTCTGGGCATAAAGTAAAGCATGTAGAAATGGGGGAAAGAAACTCAGGTTATTTGGGGAAACAAATAATGTGAGACAAATAATGTGAAACAAAGTGACTTTAGTTCACGTTAGGAAATGAAAGATGGTGGAACCTGAGCTATAAAAGTTAGGCAGGGGTCCAAACACAGAGGGCCATGCAAACTTCATCCTGCAGGTCAATGCTTCTGAACCCTTAATGTGCAAAATGAACTAGAGAGCTTACTAAAATGCAGGTTCTGACTCAGTAGTTCGCCCATGGGGCTTGAAATTCTGCATTCCAACAAGCTCTGAAGGGATGCCACTGCAACTGATCAATAGATCACACTTTGAATAATGGGACAGTAGGAGACAGGAAACCCCTAAAGGGTTTTAACAAGAATTACAACATACATATGAAGTATACACACATACACACACACACATGTTTATGTATATACACACAGCATATACACACACATATAAATATACATATCTGCATGTATATTTTTTAAGGAAGGTCTCAGCAGTATGGAAAATGTATAAATGGTGGGAGAATGGACAAGGTAAGAAGAATGAGTAAGAATTAGGACACAGTGGGATTTAGGGAAAAATAAGAATCCAGATCAACTCCCACTCTTCATAACAACTGAGATAATGACATAATACCCACTGAGCAGAGAACAGAGTAGGAGAATGATTTCTGCTCAGAGGGCTCCAGAGAGTGGATGTTTTCCTGGAACTTTTGACTTAAGTTTACTTAACGGGTAAATAAAATTCTAAATTTCAAAGAATTTTTTCATTTACTGTCAAACCAATTTTTCACAAGACTTGTTGTCCCCTGAAAGATTAGTTCAAGAATTGAATTACATACAAAGAAATGGATATGTGTGGGTAGATGTTTAGAATAGAGGAATTTGGAGAGAGGGCTCTTTTCAAAGGATTTTAAATCTGGTATTAATTTTGAATGCACACTGGAAGAAAAGGTTAACACATTTGGTCTCTTTCTCTCACCAATAAATACCTATGAACCTGGGAAATAGTCACTAAAACCAGAAGAAATTCCCATCACCATGACTACACCACAAAATTTGCTACTAGAGTAGTAACTGATTAATTGAATTGATGACTTTACTATGAACCTTATCCTTAAATGTCAGATTCCTCAAAAAAGAGATAAAGCAAAAGGAAGATGAGAAGGAATAAAAACATACACAAGCTATTTAGCAACTATATGTTACCTACGATTGCTATACTAAGCCCTATGTGTATATTTGTACTAGCTGCTCCCTTTGTCTGGAATGCTCTTCCCCAAGATCTTCATAAAGCTGGTCCTTTCAAGTGCCCAGAACTTTTTTCAGAGAGGACATCCCTGTCTATCTAGAGTAGGCCTTGTCCCTTTGTACATTCATCCATTTTTCTACATTACATTTTTCTGCCTTTTAAATTATAGCTGTTATCGTTATCTATAATTATGCTGATTGTTTGTGTGCCCATTAATGGCCAATCTCCTTGCTCTATAATGTAAGTTCTATGAGACCAGAGGCCTTGTTCAATTTAGTCGCTATTGTATCTGCACTGCTAACAATACTACCTGACATACAGTATGTACTCGGTAACTATTTGTGGAGGTAATGAATATTGTATTTAATCCTCATAATGACCCTTTGAAGTGCTTATTGTTACTTCATTTCATAAATATGGAAACTGATATTTAGGTAAATTAGGTAATTTATTCCTGACAACAGAACCAATAAGTGGTAAAGCAAGGATCTGTCTGACTCCAAAGGCTGTGCTTCCACTATGCTATGCTGTCACTCTAAGCCAAATTCAGTGGTGGATGCCAGCAGCTGTCCACCTGCCCAATACTCACTTCTCTGAGATACCTCAGACACGTCTGGTCAATTTGCCAAAGTCACTAAATGAGTTCTAATACATATATGAACACAACTCTCATTTTCTCCATCATACAGTAGTAATGTTATTAGTAATAAAAGATCCCAGTTGACTCTAAGACCTCCTCCTTTCAAAAGTAATAGTCATCCTTTCCATGTACAAAGAATTTTACATTTTCCAAATATATAAACTCATTTGATTGTGTACAATAATCTTGTGAAGGAAATATAGATAAACCAGTAGTGTTACCAACATAAACTAGAGAAAAAAAGCCTCAGTAAAGGTAAACTGAATTGACTAAGATTACTAATATAATAAATGGCAAACCCAAGTCTATGACTTCACTTTCTCAACCTTGGTCCAATGCACACTCCCAAACTGCCTTTGGTGAAACATATAGCCATGAAATGAGATGGGTTTCTCAAGCAACTGTAATTATGGTAATCTCCTTTAAGAAAATCTTATCTACAAATATGCAGATGAAACAAGGGACACAAAATAAAGTGATGAATTCTTTTTTTTAATTTATAAAGAGTTGTGTGATTTGTTTCTAATTTGAGCACAATAAATGTGTTTCAATACTATTTGATTTGCAAAATTTGATCTGTACTTGTTTCCTTTGCAAACCCACATTTGTCTGATAAAATAAGATTTATCTAAAGGTCTTCCAAAGGACAATCCTCTCAGACTCCTAGTTCTTCACAGCACATGTGGCTTTCCTCAAAGTGTCAAAAAAGGACTAATTTGTGAATAATACCCTGGTAATCAGGTTTGGCAGAGAAGGCCATTTACATGTATTAACAAATGTATTAACAAAATGGCTGGTGTGATTCATAAAATAAAATTTTATTTCTATAAGTTTCTATAAGTTTACTTTCACAGGCTATGGCTACATGTCCAAAACACTATGAACTGTAACTAATTCCGAGTAATTTTAAATTAACCATTACGTGAATGCATTATTTTTATTTAATTAGGTGTTTAGGTAGAGAAGGAATAAAATCCAAAATATAATATCAAGAGTATGTTTTAACTAAATAATAACCTGACATGATTCAACTACAGGATAATGATACTGGACAGAAGTATGGATATTAGAGTCATGAAGATCTGGATTCGAATCCCCACTATGAAGCTGCTCAGCTGTGCAATTATGCCAAATATTTAAGATATGGAGGATTTTATTTCACTGGGCTGTCTGAAACTGAATGAGTTAATTAGACTCATCAAGTTCCTTCAGGGTGCTAGAAAATGTCCCAGACATTACATACACAAAAATGAGAAAAATAGATGTTTCTTTCCTTGTGAAGCTCTGTCTCATCAAAAGGGAGACACTGAAAAACTAACCCTACAAATCAGTATAGAATTATGAATTGTGACAGACAGAAATATGGAATAATATGAGGTAATGCCATGAGCATACAATCTAACTGGGGCTTTTACAAAAGGGTGTGGCAGGTATAGTCAGATCTGGAAGACAGATAAGATTTAGATAGATAGACAGAGCCATCTAGACAGAGGAGTAGTGAGTGGTAGTCTGCAAAACAGGAGTATGGCTGATACTTCTGAGGAACAAAGGGAGGCCAGCAAGACCAATGTGTCCATTAGTTTAAGGAAGGTCATAGAAGGTAGCATAGACATAAGTATGATCTGATCCATGCATTTTTAAGATTCTTAGACTATAAAACTCAAGGCAAATGATGGAAGATAAGACAGGAAAGGAATTCAGGTGCTAGGTCAAAAGAGAATTATATACTAAGGAAAGAATTTGGACAACTGCTCATCTTGAGTTCAGTAGGATGCTACAGCAGGGCTATCCCATTGGACATAGGTATTAGATCAATCATTCTGGCAGCTATGTAGAATACTTAATAAAGGAAAGTTAAGCTATTATTTTAGTGGAATAAATATGCCAAAGTGTTTCACATTATTAAAATGGTTAATCCCAGGTTACTAATAGAGCCATGGAATCTCTTCACACTGACTGTTTTTCCTACTTTCCTACATAAAAAGACCAGATTGTATTAAATTTTCCCCACTTTTAGCTGTATTTCTTCCTCTCTCTGCCACTGAGTAGATTTTCCCCTGGTCCATTAAGTCCTCTCCCTGTTCCAGTATGTGGAGTCTCTATACAGTGGCCTGTCACCTTGCAGACACTTGGTTGGAATGACAGGTATCAAAATCAGAGTCACTGGCAGGAATAAATATGAAAAGAGCACCAAGGAACTATAGGAAGATAGGGAGACTGTGGACGCCAATAAAAAAGCAGCACACCCAACCCTACAGGCAATATGTTAAGCATTTTATATTTATCACCTCACTGAACCCTCAAAACAAGACTGTGAGAAATTTCCAATTCATGGAATAGAAAAATACAGTCCAGAGAAGGTCACTCTGCTAGTGAAATGTAAACTCACTATTTTTACTAAATAGGTGTAAGGATGGGCAAAGGGCAATGTGGAGAAAATAGAATGAGAAAGCTCAATTATCAGAGAAACAAACTGTGTGAAAGTCAGAGCAAATGAGGGTTTAGGATCATTGTTAATGATAAAGGGAAAATCCTATTTAAGATAACATCTCAACTTTTTGATACTTCTAACTGGGTCCCTACCTATTTGCACACTTTGTATCTTGCTACTCACTTTGAATCCCCTAGATCCCAGCTACACTGACTTTTCTTTCTTTAAAAGTACCATTCTCTCTTTTTTCCCTCTTCTTTTTTGTCTCTCTCTTCCCTCACTTCATTATCTGTGTATCTATCATCTATCTATCTATCTATTACATCTAGGACTTTGCTTAAAACAATTTTCCCATCCCCATTGTGCTCTCCATTGTACATATCAGCTTAATTGTCACTTCCCCAGAAAACTCTTTCCTGATACTAAGCCCTTGCCTATCCTGCATCTACGCCCACCAGATTCTTCAGATATCCCCTTGCTCATGGCCATAACATTCTACATTCACCCCTTTGTTACATGTTACTGTTATTTCTATAATCAGCTGTTTTCTCCATTAGACTAAAAGACTATTCATTGTATCCCTGGACCTACCAATATGTCAGGTATACACTAGGCACTCAATAAATAAATAGTTGCTAAATAAATAGAATGAATGAATGGGTATGCTGCTTCCACCATGAGATTGGACAGAACTACACACCTGCATGAATTAACAGCTTTGTCTATGAAGACAGGGCCACTCAGGCAAACCATTCATTACCTTGGTGACTTGTTTCATTTTCTCTACATAAAGGTCTGGTGGAAAATAAAAATTATTTAACCCCCCCAAAAAATTATAGTTATAAATATTGTTATGATAAATTTATTTCTAAGAATATAATGTTTATTTTTTTCTATTCATGTCATAAGTAATATGATGCTCAGTAGCCTTGAAAAAAATATCTTCCAAATGCCCAGCAACACTTATTTTCTTTTAGAAATTCTGAGCAACTTTAGTGTAAAAAATAGTGGGTTGGTGGAGCTAAAAAGTGATATCTTACTTACAGAAGAGACATAGTATTAACAACATCAATAAAGCATCTTTTATACTGCCTACTCCACTTTTCATTCTGCTATTTGAATTTTATTATGCACTGTAACCTGCTAATACCGTTAAACACATTAAAAATTAATAGTACCATCATTCTTCTATTACAAATTACAGCAGCTACCTAACGTATTGTAGTCATCTTTGCAGATTTTTTTAAACTTTCTTTAATGTCTGTAAGTGTGGTTAACGGACATGGGAAATGATATCATTGTATATTTTACCATTACTTTTTAAGATACTTAGTGTACATAAATAATTTTATTTGCAGAGATAATACACTTTAGAATAATACTGGTTAGAGAGGGAAAAGGAAGAACCTCAAAGGTGCAATAAAATACACTCATTTGACAGGCAAGGACATTGATACCCAGATGCCTCTTGGTACACAAAGTTACAAAGTGCAGATTTACTTTGATTTTACAAAGTTGCACCTTTCTTCTGTTCTTTTATCAAAACAATATACTACTATATATACTACTACTACTACTACTACTACTACTACTACTTAAGAATCCCCACACAAGAAAAGAAAAATTTGACTTACTGCTTGCATTTTATCAAATTCACCCCTGAATACTCTGCTTTGCCGTCTAGAACTGTTGTCCTATTGGCCAATCACCCAACAGAATGTCTGTGCCTTAACATAGTCTAACATTATCTGCCTTATACTTTAGTTATCAAAATTATTGGGACTATTGTTTGACAATTATTCAAAACATATTTAAGAAATGTCCACTCCGGGGCACCTGAGTAACTCAGTCACGTAAGTGTCTGCCTTCAGCTCATCTCAGGGCCCTGGAATCAAGTTTCACATCAGGCTCCCTGCACAGCAGGGAGTTTGTTTCTCCCTCTCCCTCTGTCTCTCCTCCTACAGGTGCTCTCCCTCTCGTGCTCACTCTCACTCTCTCTCTCAAATAAATAAATAAAATCTTAAAAGAAAAGGAAATGCCCACCCTATAAAATGTGTTATATTAACTAGTAAATAGCATTTAACCAGTATTATTAAGATGACCTCATTTTCCTCAGTGACCACAACCAAACACAGGGATAGATTAAAGATATCAATTGTGTGCTACTCAATAAATTGTTCTATATTGAATTCTTTCCATACACCAGGAATTGTGGTAGGTACTTTCTATTACCACAACATCACTCACACACAGATAATACATCCTTTTTACAGATGAGGAGATCAAGGCTCAGGGAGATCAGGTTAAACAACTTGGTAAACCGTAAGCTAGTAATTGTCAGAACTACAGTTTAAGTCCAAGTCTTGCTCTAGAGTTCTACTTTTCACGCTAAGTCATGTTACTTCTTTTGCTCAGTAGTGACATCTGTGACAAAAGAGTGGAAAGTGAAACTGGACAGGAACAGTCAAATAAAAGAGATGACTCAATCTTCTTTTAAAGTGAGTTTGCTGAACATCTGAAAAGACCTTGGGATCCCTGTGGCAGAAACTCTGTTTTTGGTTGCTCTGATTATTTCCCGGCCTAAAAGATTTTACCCCAAACCTGAGGGCAAATCAGTCTGACCAGTCTAGAGTGATTAAGACAGTAAGCAACCTGAGTTTTATGGGTGAGATCTAGGATAGGATTATTTTATCAGAAGGGTTAGATTATTATGAAATGTATCACAGTCACTTCTTTTTTATATGTAGAAAAGCTAAAAATAAAAACACTTCTCTGGTATGTCTAATAGAGCCTTTTATAAGCCATTATACAGTGCTTTGTCTTGATTTGTCATAATCTCTCCTCTCGTTAATCTTCTAACACCCATTCTTAGGAATGCGGAGCAGAGACATGAAGAGAAATTTACTTCTACAGTGTGTGTAATAGTGTGTGTAACATGGGTCCAAGTGGGACAGTAAGTGCCTTTCATGCCAACACAGGAAGAAAAGAGAACCAGGGGAAGTATTTATGTTTCCTTGCCAGTGAAAACTTTGACAAGGGTGATACTGAGATGCACTGTAGGTGAGGTGGAGCCCAGGACAGATCAGGATAGTTAGGAGTTCCAGTCTCACACAGAGCTGCCGTAAAGGCAGACTTGAAGAAAGCATCTCGGCCAGAGCAGCTAGAAGATAGACTCATTGCTAGAGAAGAATGAGATGGGAGTTGAGCCAAATTAGAATTAAAATTTCCAAGTTGTTGGCAAGTTTCCTATCAAAGAGTCCCAGGAAAGTGTGGCAAGGACATCCCTAGTGCACGGCCACTTGAGGAAAAATAAGAGTACCAATGGTAGTAGGATTTGGGTGGACAGGATTTGGGATCTGAAGCTGGCCAGGAAGGTTCTCACTCATATGGAGCTTTTAAATCAGTCATGCATTATTTACTACCATCATAATATGAATTTGTTGTAAATATGTTTGTCCTATGAAGATGATATTTGTACCACCCTAGAAATAAATATAATTCAGAAAATTCATGAATTCTCACATGGGTGTTTGTCCTGTTGAGTTGTATAATTTACATGATAAATCAAAATATTAGAATAATGACATGTATGTCTGATATAGCATTTAAAGCGGAATAGTAATTTTCTATTTTACCTGTGGTCATTAATACTTTGTTAAAAGAATATAAAGCATATGACATATTTTCTTAACTAGATCATGTTTTCCAAATTGAGGAAACTAAGATTTCAGTGTCAATTTAATTGTTTAACAAATTGTTCAATGCAACAGATTATAGTTTGGGTTTATAATTAATAACTTTTCATAACTTATTTTTAAAGTACTAATTATGTTTCACAGTACCTGCAATTATTATGATTTGGGGATAAATGAAATACATGCAAGTCAGACCTGACAGTAACCACTCAAGAAAAGTAACACCGAGTGTAATACGTCAGTGAAAGTACAACATGTTTAAGAGACTATTTCCTTTTCTAGATAACCTATGGAAATAAAATTTCTCACTTAGCGTTTTTGGTTTTTTTTTGTTTTTTTTTTTTAGTTTGTTCTTGCTGACTTACCTGGAAAAAACTGAATTGGATGGTTGGCAGCTTTTAAAAGTAAAATAAGGTATTAATGTAATTTTGAGGCTGGTCAACTAACCCCAACAGAAATTTTTAGGCTTCAGCTCTATTGACATCAATGAAGCTGCCATGTGATACTAGGTCATGTGGGAAGAGATCCATTAAGATCTTTTGAAATATAATCTGGAAAAGAACTTGGCATGTGGCTTCAAAATTAAATAATCTTTTCTTTAGTGGTGAAAGGAGATAACAGTGGGAAATCTACACTTAATGAGTCTTATGCACTAAGCTATTGATTTTGTCATGTTTAATGGGTGTCTAATCAATGTGAGATACTAAAAGATATAGCTCAAACTAACTCATGGTGTGCCTACATGCAAAGTGAAAAGGAAGCTGATGAATAAGTATATTTTAATTAGTTCTTTAAAAAATAATAGTAATTTTAAATAACCAGTGTTTATGAAATTTAAATATCTTATTTTGAACTGATGACAGAATAAAATAAAATGCATTTGAAATTTCTAGATCTTTTCTATAAACCCATAAAAGGAATGCCTATTGATTTTATTCCAATCCCACTTTTATTTCTATTTCTGATAATGCAAATATTTCATTTGCTTCTAATCAAAATAGAATTGGTTCAACATTAACTATTGTGTCTGTTTGTCTGTTTATTTTAAATTAGGGCCTAAGGATTTTTTTTTTTCCTTTAAAAAAATCACTAAAATACAGAATGTCAGAATTCTCCAATCAGAAACAATACGTCAAGGCACAGTAAAGCTGATTGGCTTCTTCAAGCATAGGAGACATGGTTTTTAAATGAAAAGATAATTATCACACTCAGAAAGACTACCCTTATATGTTATGTTAAAATGATGTGTAAGCTATACTACTACTATAGATATTTTAATATTGAGCTATAAATAGAGGCAAAAGCAAATCCTTCCGTAAAAAAACACAGGCAAATTCCCCTTTCATTTGCACAAACACACAATATCACTAAAGAAGTTGAAATCAAATGAGGATAGGACCCTCAGACCATCATGGGGAACAAAATGCCCAGCAAAGTACATTATACTAATCATTTTATCTCATGAACTGACAGCACCTACCAGAGCTGTTTAATTACAGGACCAGAATAATAATAGAAAAATGCTGCACACAACAGCCCTGTTTTCCTATCCTACCTTTGTGGTGACAATGCACAGGCAATCCATCCTGGATCCCTACACAGGACTCAGTACATGGAAATCACACCAGCAAATCAGCAAAGGTGAGAAAAGCCTTTTGATAAATAGCACACAGAAAGAAGCAGAGCCTGGATTCTGCACAGACGGCTTTTCCAAGGGGGCCCCTCATGGGAAACTGGAGCCCTCCTCCATACAGCTCAAAGCAAGCAGGATTCTCCTAGGCACCGGAAAATCCCTTAGAAATCAGCTCCCGCAAAACTTCCCGGCGGCTTGCTGGGCTCCGCGGCTGCATGGTCCTTTAGTGGATTCGGAGATCGGAACGAGGCTCCTGAGAGTGCCCCGCACAGTTCTATGGTGGAGAGAAGTGTTACACCAGGCACCAGAGAATCACATTTCAGCTCTCGTTCTTGTTTCTGAATTCTGATCTGCTGCTTCAGTATACCCATAAGAGCTGCTTTGCCAAAGTCCCCCCTTTGCTGCCTTCGTCTTTCCTACTAACAACTCTGAGTAAGCACAACACAAAAAACTACCCGGCCCATCTATCAAAGGGCTGTCGTTTCGCTGCCAGAACAGCGGCTTTGGATAATAAAAAGCTATTTATTATGAACATGATTCCCCGGGAGTCTGAATGACTCGAAAGATATGACTGAAAAGCTACGGTGCACGCAGTGCTGAATACATCACATCCCAACTCACTTGCAATTACAAGGGCAGCTTCTTACAAATGACTAACAGCTGGGAAAGGAAAATCGGGCCAGGGACATTAAAAACTGCAGATCTGGAGGTTTAACTTAGAAAGATTAAATTTCTTCTTTTCTTTCCGTACCTATTTGTGTGGTCACTGACGTCTGTGAATACACAACCTAAATATTTTAAGAAATAAGTATATTATAAAATTGGGGTGACAGGAGGTTCCAATGTGTTTACAAAAGTTCCACATTCTGAGACACAAGAAATGAGTTCTTTTCCCGAACTTTTCCCTCCTCACTGGCTGCCTGCGGGCACTCATTATGTGGGCAGAGCTTTGTGTTCCCTTCTGTAGCATTTCAACAGCCAAGTGATTAACCTTCCTCCTCCCCTCAAATCCCTCCCTATCTTCCAGCAAAACTGCTACACAGACTGCCTTTGAGATGTTTGACAAGCATCACTCTGGATAATAATATACTTTTCCTTCATCCTATTAGACACATAGACAAAGACAGACTGGAACAGACAGAAAGAAACAGGGGTGCAGAGAGAAGGGGTAGGGGAATTAGAATGAATGACAGAATGGAAAGCACTACCTGATCAATAAAAATGGGAAATCAGTGCCTCCTTTTGCCTCCTAAGAAGAAAACACATGGTCAATTAGATCACTGAGAACATTAAGAAGTGTCTAGGGACCCATACATACTGTGATTACCTCTTTAAGATACCAGTAGAACCATTCCCCACCTACCACACACACACACACACACACACACACACACACTCATTTTTCATTAAAAAAATATAGTTTCTACAATAAACAATTTTAAAATGGGCTGAACATGTAAAATTAACACACCTTTCATGAATTATTCAGGTTCTAACCTTGATATCTTCCTGATTGCTAAATAGACGAGTGTCTCAGAAACTGACATGTCATTATTCTACCCAAATGAGAGCACTTTCCTACGGATTTTTTTAAAATATCAAAAAGTTCATACCAAATCAGTTATGTGTTCAGAGAAGAAAAGAAAAAAAGGGGTTCAAAAACTTGTTTTTTACAGTTATAAAACTGTTATCCTACTGGTGTAATAAACTTCAGATTATTTCCAAGTTAAACAACACAAATAAAACCCAGGTTCTGGTCCATTCAATTAGGTGACTATCGTATGGTTCAGCAATATCAAAAGGTTAAAAAATCATCACTTTGATTATTTACATCCCCATTTATTACATCATCATAATAATTTAACTCATTACTTCCTAAACTTGCCTCCAAGTATGTATCACATCACGTCTTTCAACTTTCCCAGGTTTCAGTGTTTCTGTGACACAAACAAGCTATCCAATATGCAACTGATTGACTGACTGCTATATTCATCCTCAAAATCATTAGGCTTTATGTTCCTACAGCACTTTGAAGTTGATAAAGCACTTGTGATATTCTTACCACCTTGAAAATTTAAATGACCTCCCCGGGACAAATATGTAGTAACTTACTGCAAGTCCCAAGTTTTGTTGGTCGTGATCGTAACAGAAACACTCAGGAACTAGAGAAAGGAAATAAATCATGTAGCAGAGTAAGAGGGATATTTTACAAGGTACCCTTGTAAGAAAGGTATCTTTGAAACCATATCCATTTCCCTAGAGTAGAGAAAGCTAAGATATGGACAAACTGACATAGGAAGCTTGACTAACCTTCAGCCTGACTAATCACAGATGAAACACTCCACAAACTGTAAAGGCCGACAGAATGAAGGCAACTCATCTAGCATAGCTTCTGGCATACCACATACACTTCCAAAGTCATTCAGCTAACATTTTTTTTTTTTAATATTGGTTAACTTAGTATCTTTTTAAAAATGATTCATTTATTTATTTGACAGAGAGAGAGATATCACAAATAGGCAGAGAGGCAGGCAGGGGGTGGGGTGGGTGGGGGAGTAGGCTCCCCGCTGAGCAGAGAGCCCGAGGCGGGGCTCCATCCCAGGACCCTGAGATTATGACCTGAGCCAAAGGCAGAGGCTTAACCCACTGAGCCACCCGGGCACCCCTAACATGTGTTTATTGAGGGCTTGCTATATGATTTTTGGATTAATGTTTGTATCCCTTACTAGAACAAGGGCTCTTTATTGGCAATTTTGACTCTATATTCCCTTTGCCTACTGCAGTGTCTCATTAACTCAACAAATGGGCTTGACAATGTATTTATGTAGGGACACAAGGGTGAGTAAAAGCTAGCCAAATTCCTGCCTACAAATGAATCAACTAGTACAGTACAGCAAGCGCTTGGGGTATTTGAGAATCACAACACAGAGGCATTTAATCCAGAATAGAGGAGCCAGGGAAAGCTTTACAGAGAGGAACCTTGTATTGAGTTGAGAAGGACCCACAGGGTTAGCTAGGAGTTGTGAGGAAGAAGAATGTAATGCACACTTTATATTTGAAAAAGAAGTAAATCAATACTATTTTTCATCTTTATGCAAGCAGCTTACATATACACATCTAGTGGGTTTCCATTAAATAAAAGCACTTTAGAGCAGGCATTTTACAAACAACATGCAGCCTCTGCTGGGGAAAAAAAAGAGCATCATTCATGTAATGTTAAGTGAGTACAAATGTGCTGCAAAAGCATGTGGAATATACATGTTCTATAATCATTAGGTTGTGTTTACCACATGTGATTAATTGGACAACATTTGTATGTTTAGATAAAAGAAAATAACTAACATTTTGAAGTGTAGTTCTATTTAGGCTGTAGTTTTCTACTTTGTGTATACCTTGCTCTCGACTGATTTTCCTCAGATGTAAAGATGATAGAAGATAATCCACTTCTTTGTCTCAAGGGAAACATTCTTTTATTTTTAAAATTAACAAGGCATCAGCTTGAAGCTTTTCTTTCTTTCTTTTTTTTTTTTTTTCCAGACGTAGGGCTGGTTTGGGTCTGTGATTTTTTTTTTTTTTTTTTTTAGTTTTTTTTTTTTTTTTTATTTGCCAGAGAGATCACAAGCAGGCGGGGAGGCAGGCAGAGAGAGAGGAGGAAGCAGGCTCCCTGCTGAGCAGAGAGCCCGATGTGGGGCTCGATCCCAGGACTCTGAGATCATGACCTGAGCCGAAGGCAGCGGCTTAACCCACTGAGCCACCCAGGCGCCCGGGTCTGTGATTTCACAAGAAGTATTTGCCAAGATATAAAGCCACAGCCTGAAAATTGCTTTACTTGATTTGATATTCCTTAAGGTTAATGATACCAATCCAGGAACTATTGATTCTAAGTAAAATCAACCATTGGAGGTTTGATATCAGAAAATTACTTTTATAAATTACTTGTACTAAGCCTGTATCCTAACTATTTATATGCATTACTTTATTTTGTTTTTCCTCCCATGGGGGGAAAAAATCTAAGAGTGAAAAATATCCTTTGCTTATTCTCCTAGAATCTAAACCCCTCGAGTACAGATACAATGTAATTCTCTGCCACCTAGTATGATATCCTTACTTAAGAGGTACAAAATAAATATTTGGGGAATGAAAGAATGATCACAGATTCAGTTATGTTGTTTATTTTTTCTTGATAAGAGATATTTTTAACCTATGATATGCACCCTTCGTCCACTTGAGAACCGTATGTACAGATAGCTATCATTGATAGATATATAGATATATGAATATATATATGAGAGACTATATATTACATGTATTGTATATTTAAGAAATAGATTGGTTTTATATATCTAAAGATATATCTGAAGATATTTGCAAATACAAATATTTATATTTATTATATTTATATTTGTCATGTGGCTATTATGAGAAGTAATGTGGCAGATACTTTATACATATTATCTCTGATGGTCACTATACCCTTCAAAAAGGAAATACAACCCCTGTTTTGTAGATGAAGAAACTGAAGCTCTCTGAGATTATGTAATTCGCCGTAGGTGACACAGCCCCTAAATTACTCCAAACCAGAATACATCGTGCTTTCCATACCCCAAATCCTGAGGCAGTTTCTACCTCGCTGGGTGGGTCCAACCTCACAGTGAGACACAAACAGATGGGAAAGGCCTTCTCCAGCAGAAGGTAGCTTCGACTCTGTGCAGACTAATTACAAACAACTTGCATTCTCCCTAAAAAGACAGGCACATCTCTGGGCTCCTATACTGAGGTCGTTATAGCTTATAAGGGCCTTGGGAGTAGCCCACAAGGAATAGCCTCCAGTTAGAAAGATTAGCTCCAAGGGAAATAACTGAAGAAATCCACCCACATGGACTTCCATCCCGTCTGTCTGTTCTCCATATACCCAGGACAGCAGGCGCACAAATGACATCTGCATAGCTTGTTAGCTTAGTAAAATAAATAGACTTCAGGCAGATCATGGCAAAATGCCTGCCCTCATTTCCAAACTCTCCAGAGGCAAATAGGAAATTAGGATCAACTAGAAAAGGACCGACTTCTCTAGACAGTTTCCATGATGAAAAAATATCTGGGTGGTATCACATCTTGAAAATGATTTAGGAAAGGTAGGAGTCTACGTATTCTGTGTATGTTAAGTATGTAGTTTTCTTTGTAAGGCACACATAAATATTAAATAAAATTTTTGAACGAATCAAAAATTACCACCAGAAATCAAGAAGTATTCATTTTTCACCTACTTTTCCACAATGGTTTGCATGTCAGTTTTGCTCATCTAAGTGAATTGAAACATATGTAACTGATAACCATGTAAACACTCCCCCTTATTATCATCAAATTGAAACAATCTTTGAAATTTAGATAATTACAGGTGGTAAACTATAAATGATAAAAAAATTCAATAAAAACCACTTCCCTAAAAAAAAAACAAAGTTTATATAAAGTTTGTTGAACATTAAGTACCTTCCTTATAAAGCTTAATTTTTCCTACTATTATCCAATGCTGTGAGTCGAATAGAGTCTAATAATCCCAATAATTGTGCATAGACCACAAATCTGGAAAGCTATATGATCTGAAATACTATTTGGTTTTTCAAGTTGATTTAATCACCTCTGTAGTATTTGTTAACTGCCCTTCCCACACTCTACCTTTTTACATCCCATCACACTGGCCTGCTATCTGTTCCTCAAACATAGTGTTTCACTCTCATTCTTCCTCATGGCCTTGAATTTGTTGCTCCCTCTGTCTGAAACCCTCTTCCCCTGGGTTTCCATACAGCTGTCTCCTTTCTCATCATTAAGGTCTCTGCTCAGATGTTAGCACTTTATAAGACCTTCCCCAACTGACCTCCTTAATTAAATTACATTCCCTCTATCATTCTCTATTAAGTAATCCTATTTATTTCCTTCATAGGAAACATCACAATCTGAAATTATCTTCTTTATTCATATCTTACTATATCCTCTATTTGAAATGTATTCCTGGGAGCAAGAAGTTTGTCTGTCTGTGGCTGTATCACCAGTATTTAGAACAGTGGCCAGATGTGTAGCAGATGTGAAAGTCTTTTTTGAATGAATAGTAAGATGTATCCCAGAGAAACTCTTTTTTTTTTTTTTTTTAAACAGTGTTAGAATCAGGATACAACATGAGATTTGCACTCTATCACTTTTAATATAGCTTGGTTTCTCAATATGTGTTTACACTAACCATAGTATTTACAAATACAGAAAATAAAGAGTAATTTTCAGATTTAGCATTAACTTTTTATTTGGCAGGCTGTAATTAGACACATTCATATACATATTCTCATTGAGTATTTACAACCAGTGAATTAAGTATAATTTTACAGGTGACGAAACTGAGACTCAGAAAAAATTGACTTGCTCAAATTTATATAGCTATTTGGTTGGTAAACTAGTGCATGGTGGGCACGCTACTGACTTAGCAGATGAACCAGGTCATGAAGCTTGATCATCTAATGCCACGTCCCATCCCATCTTCAGTATAATGCTGATCTGATGTACTTTCAAAATCATTAACTCGTCTATCCAGGTAGTAAATACCATAAACTTCAAATGTTTGGTTCGAGGGCTCTATATCTGAATATTTTCTAAACTCTCAGTGTATGGTTTGCTGTTTTCAAACATTTGTAAAGCAAAACAAAACAAAACAAAAACTAAGTTCCTAAATACAGAAATATCAAATAACCAGAATATCATTTCTGTAGTATTTGTGTTGCTTCAGAGGCAACTAGTAAATCAGTAAATTGACATTTGGATTGACTAGCTAAAACTGCTTTATGAATATGTCAGAGTTGGTAACACAAAAACCTGATCTCCTGCATTGCTAGTAAAGAAGTCTAGTCATTGTTCTTTAAAAGGCAGAACACTGAACCTGAGGCCTTACAAGATGCTCAAAGATAAAGCACAGTATCTTCAACAACCAGAAAATGAGGAGTAATTACATTCTACCTTTTATGTTAGTAAACCAAATTAGCCAGAGTTAACTACAGTATCTCATTAAAAAGAAAAGATTATTCCCCATTAATCCAGATACTTAGAAGTTTACCATTTTGCTTTCACTGACATTAGGAAATAGAAAATATACTCAGTGCTAAAATGGTCTGAATATCATGAGTTTAATTTTAATAAATAACTACATAATATTTAAACTTGCCCAGATGGAGTGAACACCTTGGGAGGTGGTAAATATCCTATAACTAGAGGCTTTCCAGGAGAAGACAGATTCTCCCTTATAGGGCAGTAGTAGAGGAAATTTAGGACTGAGCAGAATCATTGCTTCAAATTACTATTAAAATTACTTTTAATCCTCTGAATCTGTGCTTTTTTCAGACTGGGGGCAATCAGTTTGTAAGTCTTGCTATGTGGAACTTGAAGCTGATATAGGGTGGGGGTGAGATGATGATTTTGTGGTATTTCTGAACTTAGTTCTCCAGGAAGATTAACTTGGAACCATTTTATAACTTGGAACCATTTTAAAGTAAGGACCATGGGGAGCATCTAAGGTACCTATATAAAGGCAAGGAAATCCCCATTCTGCTCTCACCCTAAAACAAACAAACACAAAAATCTTCTTCCCCATGGCTGAGTTGCATTAAGGAAAAGAAGATTCCTTATAAATATTGTCAAGGACAGTAAATAGTGAAATAGAGACAAGTTGCAAAGTTATTCTCAATCAGAAGGTGCAGGTATTTAACAGAGTACATTAACAGATATATTTTAATCTGAAAAAAAATTAAGACAATGTTGGGATTCTCTAACAATAATTTTACTATTCTATCAAAGTGTTATAAGTGTATTATAACTTAAAACATAAATTATCTAGTCACATTATATTAGGAAATTGAGGCATAGATTGGCCAAGTGATTTGTCCAAGAAATCCCAAATAATCAGAGAACAAAGACAATGACCCAAGATCTCCAGCTTCTAATTATGACCTACTCCTACATCATGCTTCCTTTTGTCTGATAGTTTCTTATAGTCAAATTTCTCTCCACCCAATTACCTCTCTGTTCTTGTTAAAAGGGACCTAACTTTATGTCCCATCCAGGATGGTATTTGCATAGTTTCCACTTAATACCTTCACCAGTTTTAATTCACAAGATTAGTTCTTTTCTGCTTAAGAAATTAGATTTAAAGTACCAAAGAACCAAAACATTATCTAAAACTTAAATACTTTTAGGAGACATTTAGTTCTCTAGTCATGTCTCCAAATGTAAACAATAATCAGAATATTTAGCTATCAGTCCTTTCATATATAACTGTTTCATTTGTTCCTTATTATGGCCCTACAAGATAGAGACGACCTACATTTTACAAATAGCAATAGAGGCCATTTAATCTGCTTGAGGTTGCATGACTAATTAGTGGTAGAGCCAAGATATAAACTGTGGTATCTGACTGTGGACCTTATTCTCTTTTCACTCTATCACACTGTCTTACTTTTGACATCACACTTGGTTCTTAACCAATTTTTCCAACACTCTAATAATACTTCCCCTTAGCTGTTCTGTCATTATCTCAAATGTAAGACGTCATTATTGAATTCATTCCGCTTGTCCATTAGGCAACCTAAATATCCCCATTTTCATTCTGATATCACCCATCTCTCAAATCTACTTGTTAACCAAGTCCTGTCAAAATTCCCTCCTCTCCCAGTGATCTGATTAAAAATCCTCATTGTTTCTCACTAGAATTCTACAAAACTGTATCTCCAGACTTCACCTTTTGTTTATTAGATTTAATTGAACACAGAGCATAGCCCTAAAAGATACTTCCACTTATTTAAGATGGTTCAAAGGAAATAATAAAATAAAGGAACCACATTAAATTTAAAATATTTCTTTATCAGTAAAGGTCTAGAATTCTCATTGATATCTTTATTTTCATTTCCTAATTTTAATTTTCTTACTAGATTTATAAAATTTCATCAGATCTGGAAAATACATCTATAATAAATTTTGCAAATTCTATGGCCCTTTGTAACTTCAGAGTTTTCCACATTATATGACAAGTGGCATGATTCTTAAGTCCTGAAACTGGAGCAAGATAAAGTTTGCAGTTGAAAAAACTACTTTGTAAAAGAACAGAAATCAATTGTCTAAACCTCAATGATGGCAAAAAGCATCTCCAAACATACTGAAATTCCACTAAGTATAACAAAAATGGGGTAATTTTCCCTGCTGAGCAAAGATAAGGAATGTAAATGAAAGTTATTTCTAGGGCACCTGGGTGGCTCAGTCAGTTAAGCAGCTGCCTTTGGCTCAGGTCATGATCCTAGGGTCCTGGAATCGAGCCCTGCATTGGGCTCCCTGCTCAGTGGAGAGATCCTGCTTCTCCCTCTCTCTCTGTGCTCTCTCTCTCCCATTCTCACTCTTTTTCTTGCTCTCTCAAGAAAATGGTAAACTTCTAAGTATCTGGATTTGGGAGAAGATATTTGCAAATGACAGTACAGACGAAAGATTGATATCCAGGATCTATAGAGAACTCCTCAAACTCAACACACACAAAACCGATAATCATATCAAAAAATGGGCAGAAGATATGAACAGACACTTCTCCAATGAAGACATACAAATGGCTATCAGACACATGAAAAAATGTTCATCATCACTAGCCATCAGGGAGATTCAAATTAAAACCACATTGAGATATCACCTTACACCAGTTAGAATGGCCAAAATTAGCAAGACAGGAAACAACATGTGTTGGAGGGGATGTGGAGAAAGGGGAACCCTCTTACACTGTTGGTGGGAATGCAAGTTGGTGCAGCCACTTTGGAGTACAGTGTGGAGATTCCTCAAGAAATTAAAAATAGAACTTCCCTATGACCCTGCAATTGCACTACTGGGTATTTATCCCAAAGATACAGATGTAGTGAAAAGAAGGGCCATCTATACCCCAATGTTTATAGCAGCAATGGCCACGGTTGCCAAACTGTGGAAAGAACCAAGATGCCCTTCAACGGACGAATGGAGAAGGAAGATGTGGTCCATATACACTATGGAGTATTATGCCTCCATCAGAAAGGATGAATACCCAACTTTTGTAGCAACATGGACGGGATTGGAAGAGATTATGCTGAGTGAAATAAGTCAAGCAGAGAGAGTCAATTATCATATGGTTTCATTTATTTGTGGAGCATAACAAATAGCATGGAGGACATGGGGAGTTAGGAGAAGGCAGTTGGGGGAAATTAGAAGGGGAGGTGAACAATGAGAGACTATGGACTCTGAAAAACAATCTGAAGGGTTTGAAGAGGTCGGGGGGTGGGAGGTTGGGGGAACCAGGTGGTGGGTATTAGAGAGGGCATGGACTGCATGGAGCACTGGGTGTGGTACAAAAACAATGAATACTGTTATGCTGAAAATAAATTTAAAAAATGATTAAAAAAAGAAAATAAATAAAATTTTTAAAAAGTTATTTCTGATTCTGATTTTTGTGGATCAATATTTTTAGGGAAGACATCTCCCACCTGGCATAATAACTTCCAGAAGCCTGTTATGAATTAAGTTATGGTCAAAAGTGGGCAACTATGAGTAGAGAGCAATACAGACATTAATATGTTTCTGAATGATGTTAGAAAATCAGCACACAGAGTTTTTAGGAGGCTCACCAACAAATGAGAACTGCAAACAAGAAACCTAAAGAGTATGTATGGTGCATTTCTTCTATCTTAATTGCCTTATAAAACCCCGAATCCCTTTCTAAGTCTTCCCTAAATTGACTGTTTTAAAGCATGTTACAGAAAAGATGTCGAGTGACTCTTAAGAGGGAAGTCCAGAGGTTTACTACTCATGGCAGTAATTCTCAAATTGTAGCAAACCTAAGAATCCATTGGAGGGCTCATTAAAATACAGATGTCTGGGTCCCATTCTGAGCATTTCTGATTCACTTGTTCTAAAGTGGAGCCTAAGAGTTAACTTTTCTGACAAGTCTTTAGAAGATAATAATGCTGGTTGTTGGGTCTGGGTGCCTGGGTGCCTCAGTTGGTTAAGCATTTGCCTTTGACTCTGGTCATTATCCCAGGATCCTGGGATCAAGTCCTACATGAGGCTCCCTGCTCAGCAGGGAGTCTGCTTCTCCATCTCCCTCTCCCCCTTCCCCCTGCTTGTTCTCTCTGTATCTCTCTCTCTGTGTCAAATAAATAAATAAAATCTTTTTTTTTTTTTTAAGAAAAAAAAAGAATCACTGGCCCATGAGCTGGGTTGTTGAAATTTTCTCAAACTAAGGTGGCATAATGAAGATGTTCCTGTTTTTTGTTCTAGATACGTGTCTATCACATAAGTCTAAATTTGTGTGAGGCTCATTAGCTATTGCTGGCTAACATACTTTAATTGTATTATTAGTGGACTCTATTTATACAATATAATTTGTCTGCTATTGACTGCCACAGAATGATTAGACTTTATATCTGGGAGAATCCTAAAAAATAATCTGATCTAACACCCTAATTATGAAGATGAAGAAACGAACGTCCAGTGTAATAGATCTAAACAACTGTGATTTCCAAATTGTGGTTTACTGTCAATAGCCTTTGAAGAATTGTCTATGAACTAAATAGCTACAGTAACATCTTATGTTCTTACAATAATCATGACTACCCTTTTGTTTGCGACAGAATTAATTTTCTTCTCAAGATAATTAAGAATTTCTCACTGATGCTTACTTTAATTTAATCAGAACTTATTTTGAACAGCAACAAGTAGAAATCAAGGCAGGAGCCTCCTTTTGACCAAAGGGTTTCCAGCCAAAAAGAAATGGTATAGACTTAGTTATGTAATACAGATTAGGACCCAAGGAAACCCTAAGAACTAACTGTAACAATGTCTACCATTTTAATAAAACAAATGTAAGACTTGAAATTTATTTCAAAAGAATAAAAATCTACTATTTGCCAGATAGTACAAAACATGTTCATATTTAAGATCTCATTAAAATCTCATAACTAACCTATGAGATTAAAAAACTAAAGCTCTTAGAGTTTAAATAGCGTAGGCTAGCAATATATTTTCCCATGATAAAAACACAAAAGTTTTCCTAGTATATTTACCAGCACTTACTTAATTTAGCTGCTTGACAAGTTGACACATTTGTATTCTCCTAAGGCCTGATGATTTCATTTTCAGGAAGCAAGAATACAAATATCCTTTGGACAGTCAGGAAGTCTAAAAATTTGTTTTAGATATAGATAGATAGATAGATAGATATAAATAAAATAGTATGGACATTCACCCTCCCTCTCGCCTTTTGGAGAAAAATAGTGCCACTGCCAAATTAGATAACTTCCTTTCCTGGAAACACTTTTAGCATATTATTACAGTCTCAAATAGTTTGAATAACAGATTCAATGTTAAACAAAAACATTTTTCAGCAGAGGAGACAACAGTCTTTTATAGAGGTGGTCCATAAACTGTTTACTAGTTAAATTTGGCTCTAGGTTCCACAGATTCCTTACAAAGAGAAATACAACTTACCATCCAACCTTTCTTATGTTAACTAAATTCTTCGCAGTCATTGATGAGGGATAGAAGCAGAAAAATGTCCACCTTTAGTCCAGAAGGCTGACTTATAGCTTACATAGTTTTGATAAGGATCAAATAGGTACTGGCTGCTGCATTCTTAAAGGATCTCATATCTGCTTGTGTATCTTACCAATAGCTAATATCGAGCTGAATGATAAGCAGCAGAGAAATCTTGTGAAAATAGTTTTAGGAGTAGAAATTTGAAGACAGCTATGATCTAATATTCCCTGTACATCCCCTCCCCTTTGAGCATTAAGCATATAACCACCAGTTTCATATAGCAAAAGTGCAGCTTTTTCTGCCCATGGGCACTAAGTTGCACTACAAAATATCTGAAGCATTCTTTCTTGACCATTCTCTCCAGACCCCATTTCATAAGGATGGAAATTCGTAATTGCAACTGACTCAGAACTTTGCCCAGGTTCCAAGATCAAGTCAACATTAAGAGGTTCAACTAATTGGCAGTGACAGAAAACAGCCCAGGTTATAAATGATAATCAACAGAAAAACTGTCCTTTACTGACATTTACCATTCAGTAGACACATCACCGCATATCTGAAAGAAACTTGAAGGCTTATAGAGCCATAATGAAGACTCCTTCTGCCTACTAACAGAAGATTCAGAAGAAAGGCAAGAAGCAACATCACTGAAGGCATATTTCAAGAAGCCTCACTAAAGCCAATACTTAGGAATCATCTCCCAAAATAATTTTATGTGTGCTTTAAATACTTACCAGATGTTCATAAAAATAATCATGATTTATTTTCTTGTTTTCATGATTAAATTTGATGTCTTTATCAATAAAATGGAAAATGGAACCCCAATTTATATCATTGGGCTAAATAAGGATCAATTTGTGGCAATCAATCAGAAATAAATCTGAGGTTACTGATTAATAAAATATTTGTACTTGGAAATACACATACTTTCATTGGATTCAAGTTATTCCTGAATCTAAAGCATCATCTAAAGCACTATGATCTCTTTAACATTACCATATAGATGATTGATTGGGATTCCCTACTTTGAATAAATATACATGACAACCACAAAAAAGTATGATTGAAATATATTTCAGATTTCTTAGGGGAAGCTATTGCCCAAAAACCCCAATAGGGGGCGCCTCGGTGGCTCAGTCCTTAAGTGTCTGCCTTTGGCTCAGGTCATGATCTCAGGGTCCTGGCATCGAGTCATGCATCGGGCTGCCTGCTTCTCCCTCTCCCACTCCTCCTGCTTGTATTCTTTCTCCCACTGTCTCTCTCGCTGACAAATAAATAAATAAAATCTTTAAAAAAAAAACAAAAAAAACCTCCAATAGGACCTAAAAAGCCACTACTGAAGTCTCACATGAGGGTTCTTCTGTCCTGAACCATACAGGAGAAGACAGGAGAAGTGAAGTAGCTTACCAAACGGTTGTGTGATTACCAGCAACTTAAGAATATACAACAAAACGCACGAAGAACTCAAAATTCTCAAAAATGAAAACACAACAACTGTTCAAAATGATACATACCCAATGTCAACTCAGTAGCAGGAGAACCCAATATGCTGACCAGGTGGAATTAGGTTACACTACACAGAGAAAAAAACATATCTTTCCCATTAAACACAGAAACAAAGAAAACACTCTAACACTTACTCTTGTCTTTTTGCCAGTTTCATTTTCAAAACACTGATTGTCTTTATTTTGCTCAATACATGAAGCATTTTCTTTAGGCCCACTGCAATCTGTAAGCTAAAAAAAAAAAAATAGTTTAAGAAAGCAATACTTCCCTATTTGTTCTCTGCAATGTGAATTAAATGTTTTTCAAACTTTTAGCATGCACATTAAAATGTCTACGACCTGAATAAATATTATTCAGTATTGCTTATGTTAGTTTTAGAATATGACTGCACTTTCTAACCCATTTTTATATTGCTCCCAAAAAGAAAACATAAAATGGGACAGTTATTCAAAGGCAAGTTTTTATAAATTTCAAAGCTTTTCACCAGGGACTGTTAAACATAGGTGATTCAAGTATAACTTGATAATCTGGTAAAAGCTGAACATGATTAATAGGAAGATGAACATAGAAGGACTAATTTCATCTTATGTAAATTCCCATACTTGGAGGAATCTCTACTCTGTGGTAATTGTTGGAGCCCTCAGAATTAGCGGAGGCACTGACTATTTTCATTATGGACTATCTTTTCAAGGATCTTTGTATAACCACAGCTTTGGATGATAAAAATATTTACTTCCAGAGCAGAAGATAAGTTGGCTTACTGAACATCGTAAAAATTCCCGTTCCCTAGACTGAGGGTTATTCTCCACTGCATGGGAATGTATCACTTGGCCAATTTTGCATCATCCTACAGGAACTGGGGCTTGAGAAACTGCTAACTAGTTATGCTACAGTGGTAAATAATAAAGTCCCTTGGCTTTGTCCTAGGAGTCTTGTGACATTCTGGCATTCATGAAACCATGTCACATTCTTAGATTACAAGTAGGGTTAAATCTTAGCCCCTTCACAGTTCTTGACAGTTGTGATGAGGACAGAATGCTGACGCTCATGGTTTTCTGGAAAAAAAAGAATCAGAGACTTGCAGATTGATGAAGGGGATTTCTAGGATCCCCTTGGGAATTGGTAGCCAACATGTTAATGAACTTTATGCTCAACTGCTTAATAATGATCCCCCAGTTTAATACCTGTTAAGGCATTTACGAATTATGAATAAAGGAATTTACGAAGTGATTCCAGGCCAAGTACTGGGAAATAAACCCAAAGTTACAGCTCCCAGATGGTGCCCTGATTGTTGCTGACTATCCCCTGATGGTGGGACATCCTCACCAATCTACCAGTCACCCTCAAGTCCCAAGATTCATTCCGGATGAGCAGAAGTTCCCACTCTTTTTCAGACTATAGTTATAGGGCAATGTACCCATGCTGATTAGGAAAGGAGAGAAACAAGCAACTATTATGAGCAGAAACCAAGATTTCCCTGATTCTCGTTTATTGTAGATGCTCCTCTTCTTCCATAGTTTACATCAGCCATTGTGATTAACATATTGCGTTATAAATCACATGTTTATATATCTGTCTGTCCTATTAGAGTTCCTTGGAGGACAGGTATTCTATCTTACTATTTATCAATTTTTAGAGATTAATAAATATTTATTTAATGAATAAAAAAATAAAGATGAAGTTAAATAAATTGATGAACACTTAACTAAAGGAAAAAAGAAGGAACAGGGCTCCAATCTGGCTAAGAGGAATGTCAAGTTCACCTATCTGTACTAAGGTAGCTTCGACACCAGAAATACAGAGTCATTTACTTTTTGCTCAGTCCAGATTGCTGCCATTTTCACTATGACGATGAATGCAAGCAACAATTATGGCAGTGCAGGCTCAGTGAGCAGCTTTATTCCCATTGGTCTCATCAGGGCCTTACTGTGGGCATCCACATGAGTGATGGGCATCTACATGAAACAGCACCACCACACCTTGTGTCCTGGGGAAGCACATGGTTAATATGCCTGTCTTTAGGTTGGCAGTGTTGATGGCTTTGGTGCTGTTATAGGACTTCAGTTGAACCAAAAACAGTATTAGTCCACTTTCACTGAGCTGCAAACCATCTACACACCCCTCAAAATCACAAGTAAATGGGCCTTCTTACTGCACAGAGCTGCTCTCATTGTCCAAGATTCATGGTCCTTCCCTTCCTTGTTATACTGACCTCAGATGGTTTAAGGAAAAAGATGATGAAGAATGAAATTAAAGTTTCCTGCTCCTAAGAGGGAATAAAGGTCATACAGACCCAAAGAAATATGCTGGAGAACTTCTGGGAGGGAAAGCACTCATACTCTTACAGATCTGTTGCATACAGTCATCCAAATCACAGTCTGCTAGGTTCCATAAGCTGGAAGAAGGAGGGGCAGAATTCAGGTGACTGGATTTGGGCAGGGTTTACCATGAAGCAGAAAAGCTAGTTGATCTTGTATATGGGGTCCTTTGGGCCAACTCAATGTAACACTTGTGTGGTTTTCACTGCTGGATGTATAATTGGTATTAACATTTCATTGTAAATTCTCAGAAAGTACAGAAGGCATTCTCTTGATCAGTAAAAGCTATGTGTAAAGAAATACTAACAGAACACATAAATCATTCCTTCTAATTCTTTTCTCTATTTTCTCTTGGTAGCCCCACAAAAAAGTTGAGAATCTTAGGAAGAAGAAAGGAAATCGTCACCTTAAGGACTTAAAGGAAGCAGGGACAGTAATCCAAGATGCAGTATCTTAGAACAACAGCCAAGCATGGCCAGCAAAATAGGCTAATAGGATCTGGAGGCTCACAGTGGATTATTGATTCTGCTGTTGATCCCATTGCCTCAACTATTCCAAACATGTAACTGTAACTAAATCCACTGCACTGACTAATGGCCCTTGGTATGTTCCCTTTCCATCATCTTTCTTCTATCCCACTGGCACTCAAGGTCCAAGACCAATTTTTATTCATATGGCAAGGCTTCCAGTATGTTTACAGTTCTTCCTCAAAACCTAAATTCTTCTTCTATTTGCCATTAAGATTTGGTACAAGTGGCTTCAAATTGTTAACTAAGATGGTGTCCTATTACTTGGCAAGTCAGAAGCCTCAACCAGGAGTGGATAATAAACTCTGACAAAACTGAGGGGCTATCCGAGCAAATTCCCTCCAGCAATCAAGGAGATACTTCTGTCTTTTTAGCCTCAACCATCAAGCAAAAGGAAGCCCAGCACTTTATTAGATTCTGAATATTGGAGCCAGTGTGATCTTACTTGGCCATGTTACCAGCTAGAGCACAAATCAGCATCCTTAAAGTAAGGCCCAAAACAACTGGCTCTATTGGAAGAGCTCAGCAAGCTGTGGCAGGCTCTTTGCCTTTGCAGCCTCACAACATTACTGACACTTCTGAACTACGAGGCTTTGTGAGTGAGAGGGGTTGATTACAAGCTCTGGTAAAGAGAAGCACCCTATGCTCAAAATCTCCTGAGGCAAAGCTGCTGCTTCAATGGGGTGCTGGATTCATAGGTTTCACTAAATGCCTGGGCCTGCTTCACTAATAGTTTCACTAAATTGAAGCTGGTGGTGTTCCCTGGGATGATGAAATTTGTGTTTAGTTCCAGGTATGCAGAACTGAAAATGGAAGGTCCTCCACTTAGGTGGCAGAACTCAAGGTCATTCTTGTACCTCTGGCAAGTGTGCTTTCTGATAAACCCTGTTGTATTTTTACTGACTCTTGGGGTATTGTCAATGGCCTAAAAGTTCTATCTGTCCTGTTTGAATACTAGAGACTGGCAAATTAAACACACTCCTCCCTGGGGTCATGAACTATACAAATCAGGGCTGCTCACTGTAGATGCCCACTGCAAGGTCTTAATGAAACCATCTGAAATCAATCTGATTGAGTCTGCACTGCTACTATTGTTGCCTGGATCCACTGTCAGACCAAACATGTCAGCAAATCCACTGTTCCAGGCTGACCACAAAGTAAAGGACTTCATGTTTCTGATGCAGATGATACCTGGGTACCCTCAGGTAGCTGAGCTTGTCATTTTAAGTCGGATAAGAGCATTTGTTCCCTGTTTGTTTATTTGTTCCTTCATCCAGGCATCCATATAGTCATCTAATTTAATCTTTTATTTTTTCATCTACTAAGCAATATGCACTAAGTATTGTTATTAATATTTATCACTCTCTAAAAATGCATCTATACCCTAGAGATTCGATATTTATGTTAATATTTATTAACTTATTTATTGATTCCTGGATATCAAAAACAGTAAGATATATTATCTGTCTTCCATGTATTTCTCCATCCTCCCATCCATCTAATGGGACAGAGAATTCTAAATACAAGAAGTTATCCAAACAAGCAAGAGTATTCAGTCTAACAGGAAATAGTGTGGGCTTTGAAAGGCATTATGTTCAGAAAGAAAGAGCATGGGTTTTAGGGTATGGAAGCAATAAGTGGTCCTTTTATCTCCACTTACTAACTAGGTGTCATCTAAAATATGGAGATTATCTCATCCACTGCAGAGTCTCCTTCCTCTTTATCAACCATCCCACAGCTGGGTTAGATGCTATGAATCTACAACTTCCCTACCTCTTCCAGTTGGTGTTCCATATATACTTCCTGAATCTCAATACCTTGACTGGCTTTCTATACTTTCATATGTCCACCATTATTTCTTCAACTGGTAACATCCCATCAATTTAGCTCTCATGGAAATAGTAATTTGATTCTACCCTTCTATACTTCCTTCATTCTTTAATAAATTAAAATAAAAGAAAGATCCTTGATCACTTTTTTCCAAAACTAGCAATCTATCTCTGATCTTCTCCCCAGAATCAGTATTCTTGAAAGATTGTTTACAGACTTAACATGCAGTTGAATAATTTTACGAAAAGTTATAATAAGCTATGTCCTGCTTTGAAGATACTGATACATACTTTATATGCATTATCTCATTTACTTTGAAGTAAACACCATCATCCTTATTTCCTGGGTGAGAAACAGAGAACCTAGTTCTCTCTGAATGTAGAGTCTATGTATCTAACCACTACACTAAATTCCTGAACCACTTCCTTACCTAAACTCACTTATCCTTGAACCTTTCCCCATCAGCATCACATGGAGACTTTTTAGACAAATCCTTGGGTCTCACCCCGACCTGCTGAATCAGAAACAGTAGAGATAGGATCCTGCAAGCTCTATTTCTGGTGTGAATGTGACACATCTTAGTTTGAAAACCACTGATCTAGATGTCAAAATGTCAAATGATTCTGAGTGCTCGAAATAAGTAAAGTGAGCCAGCTGCAAGAAATACCTAAGAAGTGATGGGTGGTCCTTGGGAAAACGGACAGTTCATTCCCTAATGGGTATAGTCTCTAGTCATTTCCAGACATTTTCCTTGCAATGAGGAAACCCAGACTAGTATTGCCAGACGTTTAGAATTTTTAAGAGAACTTGGAAGTCTGACCTTCTATGTAAAATACCTTGATTTTTAAATGTTGACAACATTATGTATTTTTTAGGGATGCCTGGGTGGCTCAGTTGTTTAAGCGTCTGCCTTTGGCTCAGGTCATGACCCCAGAGCCCCCGGATAGAGTCCCAGGTTGGGCTCCTTGCTCAGTAGGGAGTCTGCTTCTCCCTCTGCCTGAGACTCTCCCTGTTTGAATTCCCTCTCTCTCTTTCTCTCTCTGACAAATAAAGTCTTAAAAAATTACATATTTTTAAAATACCATGTGAGCTAACACAGAATGGGCCAAAGAAAATATAAACTTATGCTGGAGGCTACATAAGGGCAGCCAGTTTGTGACTTCTGCTTTTATCTCTGAACTCCGCCCTTCTGCCCTAAATACTACACAATTAAAACTCGTCAAGGACCTTGTAGTCCTCACTGTTTTCTACTTCCCTTGACTTTCCATAGTTTTCATTGTCCTACACTTTCTCTGGCATTTCATACTATTAACTACTTCCTCCTTTTTATAATTTTTACTTCTATATTCAGAAACACATCTCTCTCCTAGTTGACACTGCACCTTTCTGATTGCCTCTTCTATTTCATTTCCTCTTCCTCTTCTTATCCCCTGGACTTAACTATTACTCCAAAATTCCTTTCCTTTACCTCTTCTCTAAATACTCACTCCCAAATAACTCTCAAATTTAGACTCTCAAATTCCAGTGGACATTTTTTCCTAATTGCTAGCCCTACATTTTCAAATTGTTGTTTGTATTTCCTTCAAAATCACATTTGTGCTTCGAATCTGTTCAATATGAACAGAATCATTTTTGGGGATCTTGGGTGCCTCAGTCAGTTAAGTGCCCAACTCTTAATTTCAGCTTAAGTCATGATCTCAATGGGGCTCTGAGCTCAGCATGGAGTCTGCTTAAGAGTCTCTCACCCTCTCCCCTCCCCCCATCCCACTTGCTCGTGCTCATGTGCTCTCCCTCTCTCTCTCTCAAAAAAAAAAAAGATTTTTTTCTCTTCAGAACCCGCTTCTACTCCTGGATACCTCATTTCTGGTAATGCCACTACCGGTTTTTAAAGGACTACTCATATACCTCCCCTCCTCTACAAACCCTGTGCTGATCCTCTGCCTTCAGCTAGCTGAGCACCCCCATTCTATTATTCCCTCAGAATACATCTCTAGTAATGATTAGTCCACCTCACTTCTTTTAGTAAAAACCCACAGTATAAACAAAAGGAAAAATAAACTTAGCATTATTTGTGTTTTTTCTTAACCATTCAAGTGAATTTTTAGCTCCTTGAAGGCAATGAATGTATTACTACTTTTATATCCTTCATGTGTCTGAACAAAATAAATGTGCATAGATATGTATTAAATTTAATACACAGTGTTTACACAGGTGTACTCTGCATTACACAATATGTGCTGATAAATATATACCAATTTCACTTTAAATGGACATACCTTTTCATATATACCAGAAGAGTTTTCTATTTAAAAGAATCTTGGGATGCCTGGCTGGCTCAGTGGGTTAGAGCCTCTGCCTTCAACTCAGGTCATGATTCCAGGGTCCTGGGATTGAGCTCCGCAGCAGCATTAGGCTCTCTGTTCAGCAGGGAGCCTATTTCCCCCCTCTCTCTGCCTACTTGTGATTTCTGTCTGTCAAATAAATATATAAAATCTTAAAAAAAAAAAAAAAAAAAAAAAAGAACCTTATGGGATGCCGAGGTGGCTCAGTCAGTTAGGAGTCAGCCTTGCACTCAGGTCATGATCCTGGGGCCCTGGGATAGAACGCTTCATTGGGCACTGAGCAGGGAGTTGGCTTCTCCCTCTCCCTCCAACCCACCCCTCTGCTCATGCTCTCTCTCTGTCTCCCACTTTCTTTCTCTCTCTCTCAAATGGATAAATAAAAAATGTTTTTAAAAAAGAATCTTATAATAAATTTTTATGAACTCTGGAACTCTTCTGTAAAGTAAATGTGCTCATCTGAAATAACTGTTACGTAGGTTTATTTGTTTGCATTTTTGTCAATTTATACCATTCTTCTTAAACCTGAATTTTTTTTTGAAAATGTATGTTGGTACTGGTGAGTGCCATGCACAAAATCTGTGTCCTGTCAAGAAACAAAAGTTCTTATAAAGTCCAAAAAGTAAGGAAAACAAGCTCTTGTTTCCTAGCAGAAGCACTATCCTTTCGTCTAGAAATAAGAAGTGTACAGACTAGCCTGAGGCATATTCTAGTGTGCTCTCAAGTAGTCCAGGCCTATTAATATATTCTGGCCTTTATAGTTATAAAGCAGCTAGTTATATTTCATTTTATTATATCCTCTTCAGCTATAAGAAACATTGCAAACTACCGAAGTGTGAGGTTGATATTCTTTCACAGGAAACATGCTATAGGAAACAACATACTGCTGCTTTATAGAATACTTTAGCATTATAAATAACCAGTGAATTTAAATTAAGGTTTTTTCTGAGAGAAAAGTAAACACCATTATGTTAACCCTAAAAATAAAGGCCTAAGGGTTCTTGGAAACCTGAACAGGAAGAAAAAAGTAGGCACTACATAAGTGCTCAAGAGAAGAGAGTACCAATTTTCAAGAAAGGTTCTCAGACTATATATTGATTCAACAAATACTTCTCAAACTCTATTACACACAAAGCATTGAACTAGATGTTATAAGAAAAGCACAAATAAGATGTGGTCCATCAACCACAAAAAATTTAATGCAAATAAGGAAATAAGGTATATACACAAGTGACTATAAAATCACTTAGAAGGCTTTGAGTGTCAAAAAAGAAGTAGACAAAAGTGCTCTGGAAATTCAAAAGAGGTTTAGTTCAATAAACATAAATAACACTTACTATTGCAGACCTCTAAGGAACTTAAGGTAAAGTAGGTGAGACAATTACATAAACTGATCATTTCAAGTTTGAAGTATTAGAAACATGAAAAGAATGCTGTGGAAATGTAAGTTGAGACATGAGCAAAATCATATGACAAAAACTCATAATGAAGTTGTTGCAGACCTGATATTGAGGAAACACAAGGCAGAAGTTGTGAAAAATAAAGCAGGAAAGGTAAGCAAAAGCCAATTTAGGAAGGTCTCTGACACTAAGCTACAGAATTAAATGATCTCACGAGAAACAGTGAATCAAAGAAGGGTTGAGAAAAGATATGATGAGGAAAAAGTACTGTAACCAAAAAAGGGAGAAATGTTTAAAAAATAAAGATTATACAAACATATTGGCCTTAGTTATTTTTTGCTTTACATTTTTCTCTTAATTTTAAAACACATTTTCAATTAATTTCAGGCTTATAAAATGTCGTAGAAATAGGACAAAGTATACTATGTTCCTCATACACAGATTATAATAGCTACAGTACAGTGATACAAATCAAGAAAATAATGCTGACACAATATTATTATCTAATATATAGACCTTAATCAAATTTTACCAATTGGTCTGAGGTTGAGGATCCAATCCAGAATCATTTATTACATTATTTTTTATGTATTTTTAGTTTCCTTTAATCTGGAACAATTCAGTCTTCGTCTTTTAGGAACTTGATATTTTGAAGAGTATTAGATTTTTTTTCAAGCGTTCTTAATTTGGGTTTGGCTAATATTTCCTTATGATTAAATTCAGGTCATACATATTTCACAAAATCACCACGAAAGTGACTACAGGTGCTTCTCAGTACGCCATTATCAGCAGGTACATGCTGTCAGTTTGTCCCACTGACTGGTAATGTTACCTCTTGATCACTTATTTAAGATGATTCTGCCAGGTTTCTACACTGTGAGGTTATTACTCTCCATGAGTAAGTAACAAGAATCTTATAGAAGATACTTTGAATTTAGATACATCCTGTGTTTCACTCACTTCCACTCACTAGTTTTAGCATTCATGAATCGTTGTTGCTTGAAACAACTATTACTACAGAGGTTGCCAGTGGTGGTTTTCTTATTCCTTCATTCTTTCTATACTTGTCGGTTGGCATTTTCCTACAAGGCAGAACTTCCTCTTCTCTTGTCTCCTTCATTTGTTTATTCATTCATTCACATATTTTTACCAGTATGAACTCGTGGATTTTCATTTTACTGTTTGTTTTATAATCTGTTACTATATTTATTTATTTCGTTGTTCAAATTGTCCCAAATTTGGCCATTGGGATTTCCTTCAAGTTAGCTACTCTGTCCTTTTGAAATATCCCCATTAGGTTTTGAGCACTTTCTTACTTTCTGGCAGAGCAAGATATTCCAGACTTATCTTATACTTTCTCTCTTTGCCCCAGTCTTAGAATCAGCCATTCCTCCAAGGAGAATTAGTTTTATTTGATGGAGAATTGTAACAAGAAGCCTAAATCTGCAGCCTACCTGCATTTATTCTTACTGAATATCATTGCTTCTGGTCTCTCTCAGCAGACAGAGCTAAGAAATTATATATATCGTATATATTACATATGTGTGTATATGTAATATATACGATATATGTAATATATACATATACACACATACACACAGAAAGACAGAGAGATACAGAGAATGAGAGACTTATTAAACTTGCCTCTTTGATTATCCACCATATATTGATTTACTCAATCTTTGAAAATACACAAAGCAGTTTTGAAATCACTCTCTTAGTCCTATAAAAAAACCAAACTTAATTAATAGTTCATTTTTTTACCATTAATCTTAGTGATTACAGTCAAATGCTGTTTTTCAAACTAAATTGTGTTCTTTTCTCTCTCTCCCTCAAGGTGATTACATCATTCATTTGTAATAAGGCTCATTTGTTTGTGTTCCATTTTGAATTCCTGTCTTTTTTTTTTTTAAGATTTTATTTATTTATTTATTTATTTATTTATTTATTTATTTATTGTGAGGAGCAGAGGGGGAAAGATTGGGGGGGAAAGAACCCAACCAGACTTGTGCTAAGGGTGGCACCAATGTGAGGTTGAACCTCACAACCCTGAGATCATGACCCTAGTAGAAACCAAGAGTTGGTCACCCAACCAGCTGAACCACCCTGGCATCCCCCTTTCATTATTTATATCTTAAATGTGGAACAATGTAGTTCTAAAATCCAGAACTATACAAAAGTAAAATTCAAAGAGTGCTCTCCTCCTGCTCATTTTATTCCAGTGTAAGCATCCTCTGAAAATAATCAATATTATTAATGAGTGACTTATCCTTCCTATTGTGACTCTTGCATAAATGAGGAAATACCTGTACATGTTTTTATTTCTCCTTCTTTCTTATATGAAAGATAGCATATTAAAGATGTTCTTTAGCACTTTCTTTTTTCATTTTAAAAGTATATTATGGAAATGATTCTATATTTGTATATAGAAATATCTCAACTTTTTGCACACCTGCATAGTAGTCAGCTAGAAAGGACTTCTGATTCCAGCCATACAGAGTACCTGATACTTGATATGATCAACTGCCATAAATAACACTAAAGCTGGACAAAATATATGAAACAACACTCCAGATTTTGGACAACAGGCAATGGAGGATTGTGATTTCCCAAGAAAACAGAAACATTATGAGGTGAGCCAGACAATTTCTCTGACTTTCTGCCTGGGGGTACTTTCTGACCTGAGAAAATAGAAGAGGCCAAATAAAGACAAACCTGTCTGAGCTGAAGAGGTTGAGGTCAAAATTCAGAGTTACAAAGGAGCTGAAATTTACAGAGTATCAGAAAGGAGATATCTCAGAAGAGATTAGTCCAAGAAAACTGTGAAAACTTTCTTTTAAGCCTTTAGCTTAGTAAAATGTTTTCCATGCAGACAAGAAGATTCTCTAATGTCTGTCATTAAACAGGTACTGGGAAACCATAAGCTGAGTAAAGATTACAGAAGCTGCACAGTATTAAAAAGATATGTCATCTGAAAAAAAAAAAAAAAAGAAAAGAAAAGATAGGTCATCTGAGTAGCCAAAGGGGAGAGAAAATGCTCAAATTCCAGGAATTCAAGTTGAGGACCTAGAAAAACCATGCCTTATGAAGAGCACTACCTTATGCTTAGAATAAAGGCTACTCTAGAACTGCTATAACAAAATTTTAAAAGTAGGCATTGAAAGGATTAGTCTCATCTGTCAGTAAATTAACTACCTGCCAGAACATAACTCAATGCTGTTTAAAGGAAAACAAAATCCAAATTCTCAAAATGAAGAATCCATAGTATTCAGCATTAATCAAGATTTACTAGTCCTGCAAAGAAGGAGAAAAATGTGACCTATCACCAAGGGTGAACAGCCAAATCAAGGCTAACAGATCTAAATACGTCCAAGACACTAGAATTAGTTAATGAATATTCTAAAAGTTATTATAAATATGTTTAAGAACTTAAAAGAAAAGTAGAACGTAATGAGTGAACAGATGGGAGAATATTAATAGAGAAAGGAACAGCCTAAAGAAGAACCAAACAGAAATTCAAGACCTAAAAAATTGAATTTATAATATAGAAAAGATCGCTGAATGTGCTTAACAGGAGATTGGATGTACTACGGAAGATATTACCAGTGAATTTGAAGATAGGGAATAAAAATGACCACTAGAGAGAAACTAAAATATACACATTTAAAAAGACCTGCAGGAAAATATGTCATGGGCTAGTATATGTGTAATTGAAGTTCCAGACAAAGGATAAAGAAAGATTGGGTAGAAAAATATTTAAAGAAATAGTTGACTATACTTTTTTCGAATAGGATAAAAAAAATATGGATTCAAAGATCCAAGAATCCAAACAAACCCCCACACAGAACAAAACACAATGAAAGCTATACTCAGGCACATCACACTCAAATTAGTGGAAACAAAAGATGAACAATACAAAATCTTAAAAGCAATCAGTAAAACAGACACTGTACATACTGGGGAACAATAATAATGATTAATGACTTCTTAACTTCAAATACGATAGAAACATATCTTTAAAGAATTTAAATAAGGGGGAAAAAATCCCTTACATTCTGTAATTCTATATCCAGGAAAAATATTCTTTAAAAAAACATTAGAATAAAGGCATTTTTCTCATAAGAAAATCAGAGAGAACTCATTGCCAAAACCCTTAACTACAAGAAATAGAAGTTCTCTTTTTTTTTTTTTAAGATTTTATTTATTTATCTGAAAGAGATCACAAGTAGGCAGAGAGGCAGGCAGAGAGAGAGGAAGGGAAGCAGGCTCCCTGCTGAGCAGAGAGCCCGATGCGGGGCTCGATCCCAGGACCCTGGGATCATGACCTCAGCTGAAAGCAGAGTCTTTAACCCACTGAGCCACCCAAGAGCCCCGAAGTAGAAGTTCTTAATGCTGAAGAAAGATGATACAAAATACACCCTCAGAGCTACACTAGGGAATGAAGAATGCAAAAATGTTAAATATTAGATAAGTAATTTTTTTCACATTTTAATTTCCTCAAAGCAAAATAACAACAGTGTATTTTGGGATTAATAGTATGTGTAGAAGTAAAACAAAACAATGGCACAAAAAATAGGCAAATGTAAATAAAAGTATACTGCTGTAACATTCTTACATTATATGTGAAGTGGCAAAATATTAACTCAGTTATCTATGTGATAAATTAAGGATCTATATTGTAATACTTAAGAAAACCACTAAAATATGAAGCTGATAGAGGTGATGAAACGGAATTCTAATAAATATTCACTTAACCTAAAAGAAGGGAAGAAAAGAAAAAAGAGAAAAAGAAGAAAAGTAAAGAAAAAGCATCATCACCATCAATAATAACAAAGATGGAATACAGAAAACTAAGTTAGCCTTACTACAAAATTTCAAATCTTACTCTACCATTGACTAAAATAAAGAAAAAAGGGAGAATCAGGAGAGGACAAGAAAGAGAGAAAAATGTTAACAAATGAGAACTAATCTAAGAAACATAGTCCAATGATTTACTCATTTGAATTTGTGAATTTATCAATTCAAATAATTTATATTGATGACCTCCTACTCTGTGCCGAGCATAGGGGAATCAATGTCCAATAAACAGAACCACTGCCCTTATGCTACAGACTGCCAACTTGAGAAGACAGACGCTAAGCAACTGGCTACAGAACTTTCTGATAAAAGCTGTGAATAATTCTGCTGAGAGAAGAGAGCAATGCCAAAAGAATAACAAAATGTTATTAAAGCATGCCTAGAAAATTTAATTAATGATTAAAATGATACTCCACTTACCAATTTCCAAAAAAATAATTCAAAGTAGTCTTAGCAAAAGTTTGGTACTGTTTTTCACAGTAGGTTTGAATATAAATTGGTATAATAATTCTGGAGAAATAAGAGAATGGGAAATGCCTTTCAAAGGTCTTGAAAATCCAGTTACTCATTTACCTAGTAACTTCACTTACAAAAATATACCTTAAAGAAAAAAATGAGAGATGCTTATAAAATGTATTATAACAATGTTTATTAAAATTTTGTTAATCATAATGAAATAACCTATATATCCTAAATTAGGAAAGACATAATAAATAGTGGTTATGTTTCTTGTCAAGATGACCCAATGAATTTATATTTATATAACATTCCTTCTATTCTAAGTAGCCCACAATGACAGTTACTATATGAAAGAGGGAAAACAAAAGGTATAGTTGCAATCTAAACTAGTATAAACATCTCTATGGATCAGAAATAAAACAAAAATTAAATGTTGTAGAAAGAGGATCTACAAATATTACCTCATTACCAAGAATTGAGTCAACCTGCATGCTGACTCCACGATTAGATCTGTGAAAGCTGCTATATTACAATGGAGAAAGAGGATTGAAACTGTTATAAGACTTGACTATGGACTGGAAACCCAAGAGGCCAAATGGAGGGCAAACACAAAATTCTATTCAGAGATTACTTTCTATAAAAAAAAGTATAGAAAACAAAAATATATCTCACATTCAAAATGAGCCTTCAGAAGTGTAAAAGCATACTGATAATGTGATATCTTTCATATATATATATATATATACAAAGGGGAAAATTACACATATTTATGCTTATTTGTTGACAGAAACACAGGAATGATACACTAGAAGCTAATGAGCAGGTCACTTACCAGAAGGATTGAGAAAGGTTATAAAATATACGTATATGGAAACAAGGTAGACAAGATTACAGGTATGAATAAAAATGGATATATTGTTTATATAGTTAGATATAGTTTATATAGTTAGATAATGTTAGAACCATATTAGGTGCTCTGTAATAAAAAGTGAAAAAGAGGGACTGGAATTCAAGAAGGGAAAAGAAAGATCCAAAATGGAATATACAGAGAAACAAATAAACCTAGCTACATTACAAATTAGTATCAAAATCCATGAAAAGAGGGGAAAAAAACTAACCCAAGTAAGTCTTGGACTAAGTATTCTGACTATATTTCCAGAGAGCATGAAGCTAAAGAAAAAGGAATTACCACAAACAAACAATGAAATCTAGTTGGTAGGTTTACTTGATGGTAAGGATTAGCAATTCAAAACTCCTTAAAGCGTATTCTAAGACTGAAAAACTAAGTAAATATATTGCCATTGATGGAAGCCATGTTTCTCATTATCAGAGAAGGGAGTTATAAATATGCAAAGGAATAATGAATAAATTCTTTAGTATTAAGTTAGAATGAAGGTATCTATCTCTATGAACTCAAAGTTTTAAAAGATAGTAAATATACAGACAAACAGATGGATAGAAATAAAAATACATATGGGTATGTTTTTTCTAATTCTATCATATATTTCTTGATTCCATCTCTGAGAGGTCCTAGAAAAGTGATAAAACGCTAGTAAGAATGAACACAACTAATACTCGGTTTTGATTTTTTTTTATTTCTTTTCAGTGTAACAGAATTCATTGTTTTTGCACCACACCCAGTGCTCCATGCAATACATGCCCTCTTTAATACCCACCACCTGGCTCCCCCAACCTCCCACCCCTCGCCCCTTCAAAACCCTCAGATTGTTTTTCAGAGTCCATAGTCTCTCATGGTTCATCTCCCTTTCCAATTTCCCTCAACTCCCTTCTCCTCTCCATCTCTCCATGTCTTCCATGTTATTTCTTATGCTCCACAAATAAGCAAAACCATATGATAATTGACTCTCTCTGCTTGACTTATTTCACTCAGCATAATCTCTTCCAGTCCCATACATGTTGCTACAAAAGTTGGCTATTCATCCTTTCTGATAGAGGCATAACACTCCATAGTGTATATGGACCACATCTTCCTTATCCATTTGTCCGTTGAAGGGCATCTTGGCTCTTTCTACAGTTTGGCGACCATGGCCATTGCTGCTATAAACATTGGGGTACAAATGGCCTTTCTTTTCACTACATCTGTATCTTTGGGGGTAAATACCCATAATGCAATTGCAGGGTCATAGGGAAGTTCTATTTTTAATTTCTTGAGGAATCTCCACAC